>NW_003852419.1:7958143-7963176 GCF_000181295.1 Otolemur garnettii
ACAATGTAGATTAAACTGGAAAACATTATGTTAAATGAGATAAACAAAGTACAGACAAATTTGCATGTTTTCATTGATATGTGGGAGCTAAATATTAAAACAATCAACTTCATGGAGACAGACAATAGAATGATGGTAATCAGAGATGGGGAAGAAGAATGGGGAAGAGGGGATGAAGTAGGGATGGTTAATGGGTACAAAAATATATTTAGATAGATAGAATGAATAATATTTGATAGCACAACAAAGTGACCATAGTCCATAGTAAGGTATGGAATACTTTAATATAACTAAACAGTGGAATTGGAAAGTTATTAACACAAAAAAGTGATAAATTCTCGAGGTGATAGATACCCCAGTTATCCTGATTTGAATACTACACATTGTATGCCTATATCAAAGCATCATTTGCCTCCAATAAACATATAGAAATACTATGTACCCAAATTAAAAGTGAGTTAAAAAATGAACACTCTGACTTCTTTGAAGAGAATAGATCACAGGGTGCAAAGTAGATGGATGAAAATCAGAAGGTTGTTTTAATAGTTAAATTAAGGTAATAGTATCTTGGTATCAGGGAAAGTACAAAAAGTTATTAGATTGTGGTTATATTTTAAAGATTGAACAGACACATTCTGCCACTAAATTGAATTTGAATTGCAAGAAGAGAGTAGGAATTGTGAGAGGAGAGGAATCAAGGATAATTCTACATTTTTTGGTCTTCAGCTGCTATGTTAATGAAATTTCCATTTATTGAAATGGGGATGACTGAGTAAAACAGTAAAAATCAAGACCAGTTCTTCGTAGATTGAATTTGAAATGCCTTTTATAAATTCAAGTGCAAAGACTGAATATGAGTCTGAATTTCATGATAAAGTTCCAGGCCAAAGATGATATTTAAAGCAATTGTATTAGATGAGTACCTGGGGTGAAAGTAGATAGAAAAGATAAAAATCTGAGAATTGAGCCTAGAGGATCTGTGATATTGAGAGGTTGTGAAGATAAGAGTGATTCACCAAATGAATCACAGAAAAGGAACAGCTAAACCATAGGAGGATGACAAAGAGAGGATATTGTCCTGGAAACTAAATGAAGGAAGTTTTTCAAAAAAGAATGATCGAGTTTGGCCTCTGCTTTTATGAGATAAATAAAATTAGTATTAAAAATAAGCCAATATACAGGTATTCAGCAGTGCGAATTTTATTTAGTGGCAATAACAGAAGATTTAGCAAATGGGAACCAACCCTGACTGTAGGAATTTCAATAGAGAAAGAGGAACTATGTTTTAGAACACTGGCTCTAAAGGGGAGCAGAAAAGTAGGTGATGACTGCATAAAGAGCTGAGGGGAAGACGACATTGCAGCATGTTTACATAGGGACACTAAACACCAGCAAAGACAGATGAGCAAGGGGTGGGGGATCAATTCTGTAGAAGTAAAAGGGAGCAAAGGCTGGAGC
The DNA here is from genome assembly GCF_000181295.1 of Otolemur garnettii. NCBI lineage: Eukaryota > Metazoa > Chordata > Mammalia > Primates > Galagidae > Otolemur > Otolemur garnettii. The sequence continues at coordinate 7,959,602 of NW_003852419.1, forward strand.
CACATTCTTGAGTGGGTCAGAACAAATGTCATTGATCGCATGAATTGAGAGACAGACCTTAAACAGCTCCGAGAGTTGTCAGCTACAAATGCCGACAGAAGCATGATATATATCATATATGCACCATATGGGTGCAGATAACGGAAGGTAGTTTTAATAGTAAAACCATATAGGCATTCCCTTCTTAGTGTATTTCTTTAAGTAATAAAATACAGAGCAAGGATATCAGTTGACATTATAAGGGAATTATTTAAAACTTGAGCAATGAGAAGATATAAAATAGTTATTTCCAAAAGTGAGAAAGGAAATTAATTGACTTGGGAATTATTGAGAGGATTTCTGGAAAACCCTAATGACCCTCTGCAAGTTTGTGGTCATGAATTTAAAGTGAGTTATCCAACCTGGACATATGTTTTTCCCCAGCCATATTGTAGCTACTAAGTAGGTAGAAAGTCAACTTTAATCAGTGTTAACAGCTTGTCAAACTGGCACAACTGAAGGAAGAGAAGCAAAGCAAAGCTGAGAGTGATGACTGTGCAAAGCAGGGTAAGGAAGAGTGCGAGGAAATGAGTAATGCAGAGAGCTAGCGTGGTACGTCCACGGACTGGAGGGCCCACTGGAAGCACAAAAGTGGAGGAAGGTGATGTGAAGGTGGTGATCTGCCTGCGGGATGCTTGAAATAGAGATTATAAAAAGAATGCAGTTCCTGCAAATGGCAATAGCTTTGGACTGATTACAGAAATGGGTAGCTGATATATACTGGAAGATAACTAGAGATGAGGAGACCCAGATCATAGGAAAGATCATTTCATGGATATTGAAATCATCAGTTATAATGATAGGCGTGCTGGTGAATAGGGATTAAGCAGGCACTAGAATCTTCAAGTAAAAGGAGTGGGGAGACAGTATCTCAATATAGCAGATGACTGCAGTGAGGAAGGCTTGTGGTGTATTGTCTGATCACATGCACTCCAGTGGAGCCAACATCTGGGAGCACGAGAAATTGTCTCAAAGAAGCAAGGAAGAGCAGGAAGGATAAGTGCTCAGCCTCTTAGTCCAGGGTCATGTGAAATGAGAGAGTACAACCACCATCTGAGAACACCACAAGGGCAAGCGGAGCTCACAAAGAAGAGACAGATTTGAAAGAGAGCAGGCAGGAGAATGAGGCCTTAAGAGAAGAGTTTGGGGACATAAAAACCCTGAATCTTGTTGAAAAAATTTATAGTGTCAAGTTTGGACATGAGAGCAGCTCAGAACAGGTTATAGGAAGCTGTGTGGAGTTCAGGTAATGAAGGACGACCCTCACATTGTGCACTTTCAGAGTTAAGGGAGGTACACCATCTGGGAGCCTTGATCGGATTAGTCTTGACTCTGGACTATCTCTTGTATGCTGCTGATGGGTGACTGGTTCTAAGCACTTTGATGTGAAGAGAAAAATGGGGGGGAGGGTCAGGGAGAGAGAAATTGCACAGGAGATAGCAGGCATCTTGCCAGGAATGATGCAGCATCAGAAGGGATGGTTTTAAAGATAGACCTCTCCCTTAATGCATCTTTGACATAACCGTATTCCCATAACCAATATGACCTCAGCTCATTAAATTTTAAAATTAATATATATTCTAAACAGAAGTGTTCTAAATGAAATGACCATAGGGCATGCTGAATGCTTTCCAAATTCCAAATTAAAGAAAAACTCGATTCTTCCATTCTGCTTCTGTTTCCAGTTCTGCCAAAGAGTAAGAGACTCGTTCACCATGTTTTTTCTATGTTTCCTGTTCTCTAAGATGATGAAGATTTCTAAGGAAAGTACTTGATGTAATTTGGCCTCAAAATTAAAGTGACAATCAATTGACATTTCTGAAGCATCCTTGAAGCTTTTTATCCCTGTTCTCTCCACCTTTGCCTGCCTTCTTTACTTTCATGTTTTTCCTTTGGAGAGAGCAATGACTCTGTGATTTTTAAACTATTGAAATCTTACCCTAAAACTTTATTTATTTATTTATTTTTGGCTCTTGGTTGTAATGCTAGAAATTTACGTTAAGCATCCTAATCAATGAAAAGCTGTGATCCCAAGAGGTGGGGAGAATAATGTTCTTACCAAAAATCATCAACAGTTAAAGAACTAAGAACCAGGAAATTGATGAATGAAAGACAATATAGAGCAAATAGGATGTTGAGCTCATTTTTGGAGAAGCATTCACAGGCTTGGAGCACCTCCAGTCATTTTTATCTTGATGATCTCCAGGGCCTGGATGCTCACTTCTGAGGAGTGTAGCTGCGAAGTTTTACCAAGAATACACCGCTAAATAACATATTTTTCATGATTTTATTAGGTTACCTTTAAGGTAAAAAGGTAATACTTCTCAAAAGTTAGGAAAGTCTAATTTTTTTTGTCATTCTATTTGTCTTTGGTATAAAATATATTTGGCTACATAATAGGTTTGTTTTTTTTTTTTTTTTAATTAAAGTCTTACTGCCTTTTAAAGGGAATTATCAGGAGGTGCCTGTGGCTCAATGGGTAGGGCTCCAGCCCCATATACCGAGGGTGTGGGGTTCAAACGCCACCCCAGCCAAACTGCAACAAAAAATAGCCAGGCATTGTGGCAGGCACCTGTAGTCCCAGCTACTTGGGAGGCTGAGGCAAGAGACTCCTAAGTCCAGGAGCTGGAGGTTGTGGGGAGCAGTGATGCCACCATACTCCACCAAGGGCGATAAAGTGAGACTCTGTCTCTTAAAAAAATAAATGAAAATAAAGGGATTATTCAGATGTGTTCTTCCTATCCCCCTTCTCTTTCATGACTGTTGAAATAGCATATGCATTTTATAAGATATAAAACCCACAGAAAAATTAAAAATAACTTTACATTTTTAACTAGTTATTTCACCTTTACTTGTTAACTGTCCTATCAATGAATGGAAAAAAAACTTATTTTTGATGACTTTTATATATTGAGTGTCTCATTCCTAACATGACATTGAGTTTTTCTACCTAAGTCTTTATATCATTTTTCTTTCTCCTGTTTCTCTCTTATGAGTTGTTACCCTTTAGTGTACTGATGGCTGTTTATATGGTTATTTGCATATATGTGTTTAAATAAATGAGATATGGCCCTGATTTACATATGTTTTAGGTTTTATATTTACTTGTGATATATCTTATTCTCTTTCACACGTCCTTACATGAAATAAAAGACATATAAACAATATTTTGAAGACGTACCCTTGTTACATAAGTATATCCAGTTAATTTTTTCCTTGTTTCTATGTAGTAGTTTGTCTTAGGTATCTATCCCATTTTATCTTTTTCCCTGGAATGACTACCAGATTGGCTTATAATCTTATGATGAATGTTCTTTAAGATTCTTTGCATTCTCTGTGAAAGCTTCTCTGAAGTATGAATACCTAAGAGTAGAATATTGTAGGGTTTGGGGGAATACACATAATTAGTTTCATCAAGCACTGCCAAGTATCCTCCAAAACGATGGTACTAATTATATTCACATCAATTCTGACAGTATGTTAATATTAGTTATTATCTATTTATAATAGCATTTCAATTGCCCATTATTTTTATT
>NW_003852419.1:7963196-7963661 GCF_000181295.1 Otolemur garnettii
ATTATAGATATAGATATGGAAGGAATTTTTAGTTTTCCTTTTCCTCATTCACTATCTGTAGGACACAGTTTTACTCTCTCCTCAACTAAATCTATAATAGATAAGTTCACACTCCTCTTCACATCTGCTTTTCACGTTTATGAATTTGCTTCTCTTTTAGTTGAAGGTTCTTTTAGAATAGAGTCTAAATGTTTCTATTTTGTTCTTTTAAAGTTTCTATTTTATGGTCATTAGCATGCGAAGTATATAAGCTGTGTTAAATTCCTCAGTGTTGAGTAAGATTTGGGGAAATACAGACACTTGTAAGTTACTTGATAACTTTAATCAGGACAAAACTTTGTTTATAGGAACAAAGATCCATTTTTGAAATTTATAAGTAACTGTAAGGAAATGGCAAAGAATTCTAATTTTTTTCCTTCTACAAAATTTAGCAGTCATACCACAAAAAGCCCGAGATGTCCAGTT
>NW_003852419.1:7964283-7966635 GCF_000181295.1 Otolemur garnettii
GGGCACATGGGATCCGCCCATCAGGAGAATGCTACAACAGGGTATTTTAGCTTCTTGAACTCTTGATTAAAAAAGAAAAAAGTCTCCCATAAGAATTTTTTTTAAAAAGACCACACCTTGAGCAAATTTAAAACTTCAATTTTATGCCCACTTCTTTGTGTCAGAAATGCAAAAACTAATATACAATATATAAACATATTTGACATGGGAGGCTTGAAGAGAAACTTCTCTAAAGAAGACAGACACATGGCCTACAGACACATGAAAAAATGCTTGTCATTTTTAATCATCAGAGAAATGCAAATCAAAACCACTTTGAGATATCATCTAACTACTCTAAGACTGGCTCACATAATAAAATCTTAAAACTACAGATGTTGGTGTGGATATGGAGAAAAGGGAACACTTCTGCACTGATGATGGGAGTACAAGCTAATACATCCCTTTTGGAAAGAAGTATGGAGAACACTCAGGGATCTAAAAGTAGACCTGCCGTTTGATCCTGCAATTCCTCTACTAGGTGTATATCCAAAAGACCAAAAATCACTTTATAACAAATATGTGTGCACCAGATTGTTCATTGCAGCTCAATTCATAATAGCCAAGTCATGGAAGAAGCCCAAGTGCCCATCGCCTTATGAATGGATTAATAAGTTGTGGTATATGTATACCATGGAATATTATGCAGCCTAAAAAAAAATGGCAACTTTATCTCTTTTATGTTTACATGAATGGAGCTGGAACTTATCCTACTTAGTAAACTATCTCAAGAATGGAAGAAAAAAAACATCCAGTATACTCAGTAATATTATGAGATCAATTTACAATCACACTTTTATATGAAGAATAGATCACAACTATGGCCCAAGATAAAGGAGGGAGGAGCAGGGATGGGAGGGGAAGAGAGGTCAGATCGAGGGAGGGTTAATGGTGGGATCACACCTATGATGTATAATGCAAGAATACATGTAGGATCTGTCAGTATAGTGTACAAATGTCTTAACACAGTAACTACATAAACGAGATGAGGTATATATTAACCAGTGTGATATAAGCATTCCTAGTTCTATATGAAATCAGCACATTGAACCCCATAAATGCATTAATGTATATATGATCTATGTGTTTATGATTTAATAAAAAATAAAAAAACAATAGCATGAGATTTTTTAATATTTCAAAGGAAGATTAATAAATGTGGAAGTTGAAAGACATAAAAGATAGAAGGAGAAAATGAATTGTAGTTCTAATGGGAATTCCAGAAGCGAAGAGAAACAAAAAAATCAGGACAGGCACTCTAAATAACTTCATCATGCCTGTTACTAGAGGTGCTCAAAAAAAAAAAAAAAATGCTAATTCTCAACTCTTCTTCCCCACTATCTCTTGCTTTTTAATTAAAATTTCAGGTCCTTATACCTTCTCCTACAGATTTGTTTCATAGTTTACGCCCAGCATTTTATGTATGCTACTTCTTCATACTCCCAAGGATGCTACCATATCTTTATCACTTACATTTATCTGAAGAAAAAACTGAAATTCAAAGAGGGGAATAACCTGCATGAAATCATACAGCTGGGATTCAAACCTAATATACTTCACTCCAAAGCATTGTCTTTTGCCTCTGTTACAATGCTCTCAACTGCAATTTTCTAATAGTAATTACCATATTAAATAGCAAGACTATGCCATCAAAAATGTTCATGGATTTTAAATACAACAGAGCAAAGCTCTTTATCGGAAGTAGAATAGAAAGAAGCATGGCTGTGTAGATCACATGATGAATTTATAAAAATTTTTCAAAATTACTGTGCAATTATTAATTGGAGAAAAACATTCTTATTCCAGAAATTGCATAAGAAACAATTCAGCCTGAAGCATTTTTTTCCTCTTCTTTATGGGAGATAAGCCGAGTTTCTAATGCATTTGCTGGCAACCCTTTAAGCTATTCAGCTAATACTATAATAGAAAATTTGAGTTCTGGCTTGCTTTAATCACTTATCAACATCTCTGCTGTATTTGTTTCTGGGGACAATGTTTGCTTTCCAAATGAACTCAGAAAAAAGGCCTTGCATGCAATCTTATGCTTACCTCTCATTTCTTGTGTGTGTGTCATGTTCATTTTTTAAATATTGTACAATCTCAATGTTCTAAGTATGTATTTATTCCTCAGAATTAATTATAATAAATGAGACAGTTTTTGACTTCACGGAGCTTATCATCCTAATGGAGTGTCAGAAAAAAGAAATGAGAAATGAAATAATTATGAATATTGACTAAGTGCTATATAAGAAACACATTTAAGGTTCTGACCTTATTTGCGGTTGACCTATTTCTTTCTTTTTTTTTTTTTTT
>NW_003852419.1:7967251-7967644 GCF_000181295.1 Otolemur garnettii
TCAAAGACAAATTTCCCATGTAGTTCATCCAATAAAACATAGTGAAGCAGGACTTAGAATTTATTCGTCCTTTCATTTATTCAAAGCACCCTTTAACACCAGACAACGTGCTAGATTTAAGAACATAATTATGAAGGAAATAAAAACAATCCATGAAAATCGTTTGTTGTAGAAGATTTGATGAGAAACACTGAATTAAGTGCTTAATACATTAGAAAAAAGAAAAACATTTGCATGCCTTCAGCAATCTATCTTAGGAAAGAATTAGGATTAACAATCCAAGGAACTGGGAATTAATTTAAAAATCATAATAAAATATACACAGAGGAAAAGAACTGCCATATTTACTTTATCAGCATGAATGTAAAAATAGTTATCTTGTTTTCTTTTTAA
>NW_003852419.1:7968503-8019512 GCF_000181295.1 Otolemur garnettii
CCCAAGTAGCTGGGACTACAGCCGCCTGCCACAACGCCCGGCTATTTTTTGGTTGCAGCCGTCATTGTTGTTTGGCGGGTCCGGGCTGGGGATCTGAACCCGCCACCTTAGGTGTACATGGCTGGTGCCTTAGCCGGTTGAGCTATAGGCGACGAGCCTAAATATATTCTTTATTATTTATTTTATGTTATTTGGTTTAGATTTCAATCCAAAATTAGCATGAGAGGGTTAACACTAAGAAGGTTTCAGTGTACACGTTGTGCATCAAATATGCAAAGACGATGTGAAATGCCCAATACGAAATTACATGCCTGCATAATGCTGAACTCTCAGATAATATATAGGGCCCAACAGGCAACCTGTAAATGTTTGTTGATTTGACTTTTGATTTGACAGGTGAGTTAGAGAGCAAAGGCACGTAAGCTTTCTAATCTAATTTTGCATTTACCTTGTTCCCACCAGGGAGAACATGTCTCTGGTCTCACTGTGCATCTAAATTTGCAGACTTACATGTTTGCATAGGCTTAAAATTTTTAACTTACTTAATAACTAAAGTTATATGAAAATGTCTAATGTTTTTGTTATTAATATGTCTGTTAAATTAAAACAAAAATAATGTATCAAGGTGCATGACCTGCTAAGCTCCCTAAGCATGATTATTGTAAGCTAATTAACTCTCTTTAGCCACCCACAGAAAATGACAAGTAGGAGCATCAAATTCTAGCTTCTGTGCTTTCCACAGGGCAAGAAAATATTTCCTCTGCTACTTCGTCTGAAGTGAAAAGAATGGATCAAAAAACCTTGACCCCTAATTGGAGACAAATGTGACTGAGTTATTTAAGAAGCTGCTTATCATGTGGCTTTAATGCAGAGTGGAAGAAAGACAAATATTAAACAGTAATCATGAGCCATGTTTTGCTGCTAAGGCTAAAGGCAGAACACCCTCATGCAGTAATGGAAAAAAATGCAAAAACACCATTTTCTGACCTAAAGCATTTTATTCAGGTAAAAATATGTATGTTGCCTCATATGTGTTGCAGAGTAATTGTTATTTTATTGGCTATTCTTAAGAGATGAGAGAAGGAATTTTAAATAAATCGTACCATTTTTGTGAATTTGTAAAATAGAAATTTGATAAAAGGAAATTAAAAGGACTGAAAGGTATAGGTAAAAGTCACGAACGAGATGGAAAATCTGTTTAATAAGAACACAGTTTGCTCATACAGCTGTATCTAAAATTTCACTGCTATACATGGAATGTGTCCCATCCAAATTCGTATATTGGAATTCTAACCTTCAGTGTGATGCTGGTATTAAAGGTGGGGACTTTGGGAGGTAATTAGGTCCTAAGAATGGAGCCCTTGCGAATGAAATTCGTGCCCTTATAAAGGAGATCCCCGAGAGCTGCCTTGCTCCTTTCATCACGTGAGCACACAGGGAGAAGGTACCATCTATGAACCAGGAAGAGCCCTCTCCAGACGCCAGATGTAATAGTGTCTTGATCCTGACAGACAAAATTTCTGCTTCTTATAAGCTGCTTAGTATTCTCCTAACAGCCCAAATGGACAACACAGTCACCAACTGTCACTTCTGTAGCGCCCCATATTCCAGACTTGTACAGGAGACGTTGATAAAGATGTCACTCCCTAATTTTGTCCTATGAAGATTGATATGTTCACATTGGGCTTTGCTCCCTATCCCATCCCCTGCCACTTAAAAAGAGAAGTTTTGGAGTTAAAGTTAGTAAGGGCCAAATTAAAGACCAAAGAGATTATTAGACTAAACACCACAATCACCACATTTAAGTTTCCCTAAACGGCTTACACTTCTGGCTAAGAAAAATAAGAAAGACGGTATCTAATGCTTTTTTTCATTTGTTTGTTTGTTTCAAAGACAGGGTCTTGCCCTGTCACCCAGTCAGGAGTGCAGTGGCACAATTATAACTCACTACAGCCTCAAACTCCTGGGCTTAAACAACTCTTTCACTTCAGCCTCCTGAGCAGCTATGAATATAAGTACATATTACCATATTCAGCGAATTTTTTTAACTTGTTGTAGAGACAAGTCTCTCTATGTTGCCCAGGGTAGACTCAAACTTTAAATTTCAAATGATCCTCCTGCCTGGGCTTCCCAAAGTAATGAGATTATAGGCTGAGACCACATTTTGCCATTGATCCTATCTAGAAACTAGCCTGGCCATAAAATTTCTGGGTTTTCTGGCTTCATTGAGATTCTTTCTAGAGTTTAACCATTCTTGTCATGGTTTTTTCCTTATACCTGCCTTGGGGGTATGACAGGAAGCCCAGCATCCTCATCCAGGGAAGACATAAGGATAGGAGTGTACAGCTAAGAAAGATCAAAGACTCTGCCCTGGTCTTGCCTTTTGCTCTACCTGTTGCTCTCAGGGCATTCAGAGGGAGCTGTGAGAGGTCAGGAGGTGGCACTCAGCATCTGGGCTGTTGGTCAGAGGTCTCCATCACAGCAGAGATCCAGCCATTCTCTCAGTATCTTTCCTACAAAACTGATACAAGCTTTGATTATTTCTCTCTCCTAAGACTACACTCCAAACTTTATGCCCAGAACAGAAACAATTTCTAATATTGTCATGTGAAGCCTGGTAACTATGTCTAAATCTTCTAAAGTAATACCATATATTCTTTAAAATCTCTGAATTAAATCAGATTTTTTTGAAATATAATTTCTTTCTGTTATTTTTAAATCCCTTACAAATGGTAAAGGAAAAATACTTGGGAAAATTACAGTATTCTCAAAAACTTGCTCCAAATAATGCCATGTTCCTTTGACATTGTGTATATTGTCTTCACAAGCTTTGCTATAATTTTCATCCTGTCACCTCCATTAAGGAGAAGAGCCATGGAAAATATTAAATATTGCACGGGACACAATTATAAGAGGGACTCTACCTAACAAATGCAAACATTGTAACCTAATTTTTTGTACCCTCAAATTAACCTGAAACAGTGATTTTTTAAAAGAAAGTATTAAATAGGTGTTTCTTCAGTGACCAGGGTACAACATCCCTGAATTTTTTTTCCTATTGGTATGACTCATCTAGCCAGCTTCTTAACTCTAACCTACACACACACACACTATTGAAACAAATTGTATATATATATGTGTGTGTGCTCCCTAATAAACAAAGAAGTTTAACAATTAAAATATTCTGGTTTATATTTTGATACATTTGGGGAAAACATTTTTGCAAATAAAAAAATGCTTTGTTATATTATTTTGTAAGAAAAAATTATTCTTACTCAAAGCTAGAGCCAGTGGCTCCAGTCAAGTGTTTAGAGAACACCATTTAGTGCTCTCACGATGATTAATGTAGCACAGCTTTCTAAGTGGCAGCTAGTATACTAAATATTTCACATATCTTTTTTACTTACATCTCCCATCAACTCCCTGAGGTAGCTGATATTATCATTCCATTTAGAATTAAGAAATTGAGGCTTAGAGAGAAGTAACCTGCTCAAGAATGTGTGAGTAGTAAGTGATGGGGCCGAGGCTGTGTGTCCATACAGCATGGATTCTAACCTAGGACGTTCTGCTCACAATCACTTGAGCTTCAGTAACTCACTTACCTTTTACTCAATCTCAATCTTCTTTCTCAGAAATTGAAAGTATCATGCTAACTCTGCAAGAGGCATCAGAAAGCATTGCAAAAACTCTCAGTCACCCAGTTGGGAACTGGAATATCCAAGATGTTTCCATTTCTACACTACAGTATCATGATCTGCTTTAGTTTGTTTTCTTTTTCCCTGAATCTTTTCCTCTTCTAGTTCCTCATGGTTGCCTCTCCTAAAAGTTTCAAATTTATTATGTGCCTTCCAAGCTCATAATACAGGCAAACTGCATCGAGCAGTAGTTTCCTGACTACTGCACAGGGCTGGGTTGTCTGTTTTCCATGGGCAAGAATGGAATGGAAAGGGAAGGAAACCATTGGGTAGAGGGCAATGGGTGTAGTTGTTCTAGAGAAAGACATTAAATTACTACGCTCTCACTGCATATCACAATATCTTTGCCCCTCCATTTTCAATTATACCCATTCATTCTGGATTTAAGATTACTCTGGAATTCCACCAGGTTGGTAGATTCACCCATTCTTTGTACAAATTTATCACTGTATTGAACCTGGTAACAGACTGTTCTCTGTCTATCTACCACCAAAGCTACATTCAAATCTCCTTTTCTTTTATGATGCTCTATTATTTTTATTCCTATGGAATTATCTGTATGCTATCATTTTATCAGGGTCTTATGAAGAAAGGGTAACAAACACCTAAGCTTTGACCACAAAATTGAAATGGAAGCTCCTTGCTTTATTTTTAGAGGCAACAACATATATGTCAATACAGAGTATTGATAGCATCAATCTAATTTTGTGACATAAAGGTGTTCTGTTGCACGTGGCTTGGAAATCCCACATGCCTTCCTAGAACCCTGGTTCTTTGTAGATGTGTCATTTTGTCAACATGTGAAACTCTGAATGGCCCGTAACATGTCTTACCATTTTTATTTGCCCCTCATGATGTGCACTTTGAAAGATTTAATGTATTTTGGTTAAATGGATGAAACTAAAAGTTAGAGTAACAAACCACAAAAGGTTTTGCCAATCATAGAGAAGCTTCACATTTTCCCATTGTACTTTGGCAAGTACCCATCCTTTATTTCCTCAGCTGTCATGTGCCCTGACCCTGTACTTCAGTGATCTTTTCCATGATGCAAAAAAGAAAGGTCAAAGACTTTAAAATACTAAGTAACTTAAGATATTTGGGTCTGTTTCTATAATAATTAACATCACGTTTATGTGGTTTTTAGAAACATTTCTAAATACTCAAATATATTCTTCAACCAAACCTCAAAACAACCTCTGGAAGTAGGACAAATATTTTCAACTGCAACTCATACATAAAAAGATTTGTGACTCTGCCAACATTTCCAGTTGGTGGTAAATCTGATATTGGAATTAAGTATTTCGACTGGGACATAGGTTTTTACACTAGTCCATACTTTTGTTTAATAATTAAACTTCACCCATATCTTATAATTTTTCTAGTCTCCAGGATATATAGGGGGTCATATGGGGGGGTTCGCACCCATGCATGCACATTTATTTATGGAAAGAGTCATAGAGGAGGTCAGAGGAGAAATAATCTTGTTTAGTAACTGCAGGGAAATTTCAGACTCAGCTGGTCCCTTTCGCAATCATGGGGAGGAAGTCATGCTCACAAAAACTCTAAGAGACACCACTACCCAGCTGCAGGACAGCACATGAGGGTAAGACCTCTCTCTTCAACTTGAACTTGGCACATATGTTCAGGCTGGCTCCTCTGCCTAAAGGGCATGTCATCCTTGTTTGTTTTCTCAGGATAAGATCGTCAGGGAAAGCTATCAGATCAGCCATGTGCTTAATGCCTCCTTCTTTCTTCTTATGCCTATCCCAGCTGTTATGTAAAAAATTAACTGAGAAAGAACAAAACACAGATGTTTCTGTCTCTTCAGGGGGGAGTCATATTACTTAAGCACCAATCAGCACAAAAACATTTACAGGATTGTCCCAGGCTTTTCTCTAATTGTCACAGAATTATGAGATTTGGGAGTTGGCCTAAAGACAGGAAGGGTAGGGGAAAATAGGAAAGTATTTTAATAGTTGAAGTATCAGAAAAGAGATGCTTTTAGAGAGAAAAATCAGCTTGCTCTTGCCTTTACCAACTGAACAGAGGAAAAGAGAGGAGGAAAAAGAGTAGGGAAGGGAGGTAGAGAGGGAGGGGAGAAGGGGACAGGGAAAGGGAAAAGGAGGGCTTGGGGGAGAGGGGGAGGGAAGCAGAGAGAGAGAAATAAGTCAGCTATTAATTCAGAAAGAACAGCTTCCATGCCTTTAAGAAGTTTTTTGTAATTTAGTAGACTAGAAAACTAAAAATGATAAAAAAAAAATACTTTATTATTTCTAAATTAGATTAATCCAGGACACAAAGAACAGAAACTTTAATTCCACTTTTTCAAGAACAGTGACAGGAAAATGAAAAGGTGGATAAGGAGTTTTTTTTTTTATAACTTTTGTATGCATAATGAGTCATTACTCCTTATTTGATATAGGTATCAATAGAGATAGAGAATTCTCTCCCAGCAATTAATAGAAAATGCTATTTAGAGAGGTTTTCTGAGGGTGGTTATGTCCTAGTCTATAAATTCACTTATATCACATTTTAGTAGAAGCTTTTAACATTTAAAATATTTTGACAAAAGAATTTTATAAATGAAATTTAATTCGTACAATTGTAATTAGTGGAATAACTTTGGCATTGGACACCGAGTGCCAAATCAGTTGTCAAATGTAAGGTAAGATTGAAGGAGAAGGAGAAGAAACACAATTGCTGATATGTAACATGTATACGGATATATTATTAAATGCTTCATCATTGCCTTTAGAAGTCAAGGACCCTGTAGTCTTGCTGAAGGCCGTAGAGACATTTTCATATAAAGTCTGAATATAAGAAACATTCACTTTCTAACTAGTATAGTCTCCCTGCATTCTCTGATCTTTAAAAGTGGGTAATAGAGATAAACTCAGATTGCATTTGCTTTGTGAAATCTCCCTTGAATATCCAGTCCCCGCTGCTCTCTGCCCTCCATCACCCAAACTTATCTGGGTAGTATGTATCTAAAGCATTCATTGGCAGTTTGTCATATTCCACATCATGACTTCTCTTTTCTTGCAAATATTTTAAGTCTCTAAATATAAATTTCTCATGTTCATTTTATCTCCTTTGTCAAATAGACCATAGCCCTTTAAGAGCAGGAATAATTTCTTCTAGTAAATTTATTCTTCACAAAAGCTAGCATAATTTTTTGTTCAATAAACAACCAATTTTATTTTTAAAAAATGAGACAATGAGAGATAGGATATCAACTAGGTAATAAATTATTCACTGAAATCCCAGAGAAGGGAAAAATCAATATACACAGTAGTAATCTGGGAAATCCGCAGGGAACAGATAGAACTTGAACTGGACACTGAATGATGGAATAACGTGGAGAGAAAGTACACATTAGAGGAGGCATCTCATGTAAACTAATTACCACACAATTTCAAGGTAGCACGCAATTAAGACACTACTGCCTGAAGAAATGAACTGTCTCCCAAGGCGAACCCGTGGATAATTGTTAGATGGTTCAATATGACATTAAAGATGAGATCTGGGGCTGCAATGATTTGCTAGCGAAATTGTGAATATTATTAGGAGCACTGAGCCTAAGATAAATTGGGCTATGGAATTAATACAATTTAATACGTTCTACTTTTCCTTCCTCACACAATTTCATCAGGCTTTTCCAGAGACTTGTAACTATGGTTGAAATAAAACCAGGTTTTGCTCCAGGAAAACATGAGCTCACCTGTTTCCATAAGCACATGAAAAGATGGAGAATATGAAGAACAGGAAGAAGTTGGACCAAGGCCGGCCAGTGTGCTAAAACTGACTTCCATCCAGAGTCCAGGGTTACACCACATTGAAAATTTGGTTCCTTATGGAAAATATATGTACATGCATTTTAATCATAATTAGCACTGGGATATGATTTTAGATTTTAAAAGAATCCTATGGTAAATCTCACTGAGATCCTAGCAAGAAATACACGGCACTCTCAGCTGGGATTTTTGAGACACTCATGCTGCATTCTTTCTTTCTACAACATTTTCCCCCAAATATACTTCCCTCCACCTGCCCATTGCCAAAACGTGTATTTAATCAAATAGGCCTCAGAAATCCTCCAAACTGCCTGGGCACGGGACCTACAGGCAAGAAGGTACGAGCCCAGTGAGGAGTTTATAAAATTCCAGCACCTGCTACTCATGAAAGAAGTGATTTCTAAGCCTCTACTACAAGAATTCCCACAGATTCTTTTTTTCCCTTAGTCAAGAAGTATTGAAGAAACATTTAAAATTAATTACATTACATTACAACATTTGTCCATTAAATGGACAAATCATAGGAGGCTGTACTTAAAAAAAAAAAAAAAGATAGTCTAGAAGTGAGATAGATCTTAAAAAGGAGGATTAAGAGGATCAAAAAGCAACATTGAGCACCTAGGGACTCAGGATGGTAGGAAGCTGTTGAACCCATACGAGGGAGGAAATGTTCCCAGAGCCGGGTTCACAGCGGAGAATTCAAAAAGGGGCTGCCTGACAGAAGCTGCTGTCAGAGAAGGACACAGCCTCTACCAGAACAAGGGTGAACAACAATCCTCATCTTGTTATTCTCAATAGCTCCAACCTGATCGTTTTATTCTCAATAACCTACTAGTCTTCCTGCTGGCCAAACACACCTAACAGCCACTGGATAAGGGAATTTGGGTTGTATAAGCCAAGATCAGCACCTGGGAGTGAGAGCAGGACAGTAAATGTCTGGAGGGAAATGGAGAATGAACAACACATGCACATCTGAAAACTTCACAAGTTATAAATGTGTCATTTCATAGATCATATCTGCTCGAAGAAAATCTTTTCACAAATATTTGTTGCATCCTTGCAAAATACCCAACACAGTTGTAAATGTAAGAGTAATAAATGTATTAAACTTTCTCTTCCCTCGTCTTTCAGTCTACTTAAGATCTACCCAAATGAAAGGTTAAAATAATGCAGGAGTTAAATATAGAAGGCAAATGCGTGAGGGTTCTATCTTTCAAACGAATGCCACATGAGATGTCAGACCATAGCTGGGTAAAGCATCATCCCACTGTTTTGTCAGTGTCCTTGTCAAACTATTGGGGAGAGGTGTCTTCCTTTATAAAAGGCAAAGTTTTCTAAGACAGTCTTTTCTCTTATTCAATCCCCATTCCTTCCAGCCTCATCTTCCTCCACTGTGCCTGAAACTAAGGTGAGTTTATAGCAGGTATTGAGATGGGCCATTTCTTCCATTTCTGACTCTTAAACTAAGGTGAGTTTGTAGCAGGTATTGAAATGGGCCATTTCTTCCATTTCTGACTCTTCATTTCTTAGCCCTTAGTTGATGCATCTTTTCTCAACCTAGTATGAGTCCCCCAGTGACCGTATTCCCCTCTTCTCATATTGTAAAATTACTGGATTATATTATTGAGTAGACTCAGCAATCAAATATGAAAGGTAATATTAATCCATCTACATTTATCAGATTAGGAAACCAAAGTATAGAGAATTGGGCAAAGTCACACAGCTGATATCTAACAAAACAGGGATTTTATTATTATAAATCACATTATTATACAATTTATTGTCCATGAAATAAAGCTCAAAGTTCTTTAAAATGGCACAAAAAGCCCTTCACCACCTTTCCTACCTTCATTTCTGCTTGTAAATTGCTATGGACTAAATTATGCACCCTGCCCCAGTCATATGTTGAAGCTCTAAGCCACAAGGTGATAGAATTTGAAGGTGGGGCATTTCAGAGGTAAATAGGGTTAGATGGGGTCATGAGGGAGGGGTACTTACAATGGCTTTAGTGGCTTTATAAATGAAAAGAAGATAGAGATGGCTAGTCCCATCGTGCAGGGATACCACAAGATGATTCCATCTGCAAGGATATCCACCTGCATGCTAGGAAGAGGGCCCTTATCAAAAGGACAATTAACTGACACATTAATCTTTAACTTCCTAGCCTCCAGAACTGTGAGAGATTTCTGTTACTTTTGACCCCACCTATTTTGTTATGACAACCTGACCTAAGACACACTAGTGTACCTTGCACAAAAGTCTAATAACATTTCTCTGAATGTGCTTGTGGTATAGAATACTATGACTTTGATCATCCTCTTCTCTCTGCTTTGAGTGTTCTCTATGACCCCTTCTACTTCTCCAGCATACCCAGTCATCCTCCACCCTGGTCAACTTTATCTTCTGTGTCTGGTAACACTCTGTTCATTTTTCAAAGCCAAGTTCAATGATTTCCTATAAGCTCTTCTCCAGTGCTTTTCAGTAGAACAAATTCTTCCCTTAGGTTTTCTTTTTCTTTCTTTTTTTTTCCTTGAGACACACTGAAGCTGTTGCCCTGGATAGAGTGCCATGGCATCATAGCTCACAGCAACCTCCAACTCTGGCTCAAGAAATCTTCTTGCCTCAGTTTTTCTACTGTTAGAAGAAATGGGGTCTTGCTTTTTGCTCAGGTTGATCTTGAACTCATGAGTTCAAGCAATCCACCCACCCCAGCCTCCCAGATTGCTAGGATTACAGACATGAGCCACCGCGCCCGGCCTTCCCTTAGCTTTTCAAGCATCTTTAGTAGGCATGGGTATGTTCTATTTCCCCAGGGATATATACTGATACATCTAGGCTTATCAGCATCTAGCACGTTTTCTTGCAATCTAGAAATATTTCGTTTCTTTGTTACATGAGATAACGAATGAAAGAAGTATGAACCAGAACTTGAACAGAGAAACGTTTATTTCTAGAGTGTATAATTTGAAATGGTCAAACTTCAATGCATGAAGAAGTTTCCTCAGTTTAAGACTGAGACTGGGCTTTAAAGTCCATCTCTCTTGGACTGATACTATTTCATGGCACTGCATACATAAGACATCAGATTTAAAAGATTTCAAAATTTATCCCAACAACTTTTTAATTTATGTGCATTGAAATCTGTTTATGTTTTCAAGAGCACTTTCAGAAATGGGATATCTCAAGATCAAATAAAAATATCTTATAATGACCGATGTGCTCTAAAAATTGTAAATTTAACTACCATATTGCACCTAAACACAAATGAGGAGCTTCTACATTAGAATTTCTTGGGATGATTAATAAAATTTAGATAATTAGAATCCATCTCATCCTCCTAGAACAGATCTTTGGGAGATAAGTCTATAGATCTGCATTTTAATAAGTTATTCCAGGAATTCCCAGACATTCATGTTTCCTTGGATGTCAGGATGATTTTCTTTCTTGCCTTCTTTAAGTCTTTACTGAGATGAAAACACCTCAAAAATATCATTTTCAGCCACCCTGTTTGAAACTGGCCTTTTTTGTCCCATTATTTTACCTTCCTTATCTCCTTTTTTTGTTTGCCTAGAATTACTGACTCTCTGGAACTTTTTGCATATCACTCATCTATTGGTTTGTCAGCCGTCTCTTAACTTACTTCAACAACTAGAACATAAACTATGAGAACAAGCATTTTTAAAAACCGTTTTGTTCAGTGTTGTATGCCCATATCTAGCAAAGGCCTTGACCATGACAGTGTTCAATAAATATTTTTCAAATCAATGAATCACTCCAGTAAGTGTTTTGAAATCACATCCTTACAATACTAATATACTTTCATCTTTTTTTTTCATCAAAAAGAAATCTCAACTCTACTTCTCCCAAGAAAAGGCAAAAAAGTAATGTATAGTTTGGATCTGTAAATTGCCTTGAAATATGTTTTGTGTTCTTTGCTCAACCCAGCAGAAAGATTTTTCTCTCTCTTCATCATCACCATCTTTGTGTATTTCTTTGATCTCAAGTCTGAGTTCAAAGACTGGATGAGGATAAAAGTAAAGGAGAGGAATCAAGACGTGTCAACCTTAATGGTAGCAATAAATAATGTTTTGCTAAAAGCTACCTAAGAATAGATGACACAGTCTGTGTAGGAGTATGTAAATGATATGCAAATCAGAATCTAATTTTAATGCAAATGAATATGTGGTCCTCCTATTTCATGCACCTGGATAGAACCCCTAGGAAAATTCTAGTAAAGAGAAATATGCTCTCAGCAATGTTTTAATGACTGGGTGGATTAGAGAACAGAGGATACTACACCTGGCATGCATTATAAGGTCTGCTAGTTAGCTGCTAAAAACAACAAATTCTTACATATGTAATATAGCTTTGAAGTTTTGGCAAGCTACCAATTTCAACTGCACATACCTTAACTTACCTAGTGGGCAGTGCTTAACAGCGAACACATGTTTAAACCAGGCACACAGAAATTTTTGGACCAGAGCTACTACTAAATGTAAATTATTCCAGTTCAGGGCTATGGTCACATTTCATTATGAGGCATCATCCAGCCTGTTTGGGTAATTTGCATCCTCCTAGTAATTTGAGTTTTGAGAATGGAGAAAAATGTTGCAAAAAAATTATGGTAAAATAAGTTTGTCACTATTTTTAAGAGCTTGAATATAAGCAAAGTGGATAGAAGGAACAAGGCCCCAAGGAAATGTCCTAGCCCAAAGTATACATGGGAGACAAAGGGATTAAGTACCCTTTTGTCTTATGATAGCATTGCATGGTTTATCTGCCCACTTTGGAAAATGACAAATAATGATGAAAAAATACCACCTTATATTTCTATAGCCTTTTATAATTATCAATGCTCTTACAATTCTGTTCTCTCCAATAATTATTCTTACAAAAACTAGATATGGTTCCATTACAATCCCCTTAAAGTATTTTTAAAAGTAAATCAAAATTTTATTTCTGGCTTTCTTACTGAATGAGGGGCTCTCAGGAACCCTCTTGCATCAAGATATGATACATGCTTTGCTGTATCAATGGTCTAACAGAAGTAACTCATTTTTGTATGTGTGGTTTTGGGTATTTTTTTAAAATTTCATATTAATATAAGGATACATATGATTAGGTCACATTGTTTGAGTTTGTTAGTAGAAGTCTGAATTGTATTTGAGTCCTTCACTCAGGAGGACTCAATTAGGACATACCCTTAATTATACCTGTTAAGAGGGCGCTCTGAGCTTTACCCCTCCACACTTCTTGAATTTGTACTTTTCCCCTCACGTGGGCCTGGAGTTGTTCATCTACTGGTTTCTATTTAGTATTGAGTACAACTAATTTACTCTTGAGAAACTTACTAAGGAAAATGTTCTTCACCTCTAACCAGGATTAATACAATGTAAAGGCTCCATCTTTTTATGGCTGAATAGTATTTCATGGTTTACATGTACCACAGTTTATTATTCCATTCATAGGTTAATGGGTACTTGGTTTAGACCTTCCATTTGATTCCTCAATCCCAGTACTAGGTCTCTACCCAGAAGAAAAAGAAGAAATAACTGTTAATATTGCCTTTTAAAAAAATTCAGCCCATGTGAAAGCACAGCATGGAACTAGGGACATATTTTCAGATGGGAGATGCAGGAGTTCTCTGAGAACAAACGATAATATTGATACTATCAGGATAATGAGCTAGAGGGCAGCTTCTGGTACTATTTCAAGTCAAGGGGGGTGGTTAATTTGACCTAGATTCTAGGCAGAATCTACCAGCTGCCAGCAGACACAGAAGGTGAAGCATCTAAGTCCATACTACTCAAGGTGATCTCTGAGGACCAAGCATCAGCATCATCTGGGAACAGGTAAGAAATCCAAATCCTTAGGTCCAAACCTATTGAATTATAATCTGAAGTTTAGTAAATTCCTTAGGTGAGTGTTATGGACATTATAGTTTGAGAAGAATTATTGTAATGAGAAACATTTCCTAATATGAGCCCATCAGACAGCATTGATTAAAACAGAACAGTGAGGTTACAGTTACAGACTACCAGCCACTCAAAGTAAGAAACATGTAGTAGATACTTATGAACTTCCATACTCTTCCATAATGATTGCTCCAATTTACATTCCCATCAACAGTGTACAAGGATTCCCTTTTCTCTACACCTTTACCAGTATTTGTTATCTCTTGACTTTTTGATAACAGGCATCTTGATAAACATAAGAGTATATCTGAAAATGGTTTTGATTTACCTTTCAATAGTGATTAATAGTTGATAAAAGGTTGAGTACCTTTTTATGCCTTCTTTGGAAAAATATCTGTTCGGGTTCTTTGGTCATTTTTTAATTGAGTTGTTTTTCCGCTATTTAGTTATATGAGCTCTATACAATTTGCAGCTATTAACTCCTCATCAGATGTATGGTTTGCAAATATTTTTCTCAGCACATGTTATCATTTCATTTTGTTCATTGTTTGTTTTGTTATGCAAAATCTTTATAGTTTGATGTAGTTCCATTTATTTATTTTTGCTTTGGCAGACTGAGCTTTCAATGCGATATCCAAAAAAATCATTGCCAAGGCCATCGTCAAGGAGCATTCTTCCTGTGTTCTCTTGTAGTGGTTTTGTGAACCAGTAATCCTTCTTCTGGACATACACCTAACAGAAATGAAATCACCCCGAAAAGGTACCTGCTCTCCCACATTCATTATAACATTACACACAATGGCCAAGATATGGAAACAACTTAAGTATTCATCAACAGAAGAACAGACACAAAAATCATGGTATATGTGCATGTGTTTATGTGTATAACAGAATACTATTCAGTCACACAAAGATTTACTACAACATAGATGTGGTGTTTCATGTTACATGACGTTAACTAGATACGGAAGGGAAAAGATCACATATTCCCCTTATATGTGTGCTCTTAAAAAAGGAAAAAAGTAAAGGAGAAGAGGCAAATACACAGAGATAAACAGTAAAACAATAGTTACTGGGTGTGAAGTGGGAAGCAAAGGGGAGATATAACTGCGAGGTTATAAAATAGAATGTATAGCAGAAGGAGATATAAGTTAGAGGTTACAAAGTAGGAAATGTAGCAGGTATAGGATGAACAAGGCTAGAGGTCTTACACACAACATCAGGACTCTAGTTAATAAAACTGCACTGTATTTGGGATTCTGGCTAAATGAGCAGATATTAGCTGCTCTTGCCAAAAAAAAAAAAAAAAAAAATGAGTAACTATGTGAGATGATGGGTATGTTAGCTTTCTGCTCTATAGTAACAATTTCACTATCTATATATGTCATATATGTTCCTTACCTTAAATATATGCCATGAAATTGGTGAAATAAAATAAAAAATAAGACATGTTTACAGCAGTTTAGACATAGCTGAAGATAGAATTAGTAAGAGTAGATACATATCTGAAGACATTATCCAGGATGTAGCACTAGGGATAAATAATACATACAAAAAAAAACCTAATAGAAAAATAAGACAGATTGGATTAATCTGTTTACTCATATACTTGGAATGCTGGAAGGAGATTTTAGAAGCAACATTTTAAAAATTAGTGCCATAAATGTCCAGCACTAATTCAAATGAATAAATCTATAAGCCTTCATAAAATCTGCCTAAATAGATATTAAAATTAACCAAAAAGAAAATACCTTGAAGGAAGCCAGAGAAAAAGGAGAGATCACTCAAGAAAGAAAGAAAAATAAATAGAATGATAGCAGATTCCCCAGTAGGGAAAAAAATTGAATAATAACAGCCACTTTCGAATTGTGAATCCAACATAAATACCATTCAAAAGAAAAGACAAAAATCAAAATGCTTACAGAAAACAATTAACCTTCAAAGCTTTTCAGTAAGAATCTGATTGTGGTTATGTTCCTACATATTCAACAAGCCTTTTTGTTTCTAACTAAGGTCATTGTTTTTAAAATAATTTTTTTCTTTTTTTTATTGTTGGGGATAAATTGAGGGTACAAGAAACCAGGTTACACTGATTGCATTTGTTAGGTAAAGTCCCTCTTACAATCATGCCTTGCCTCCAAAAGGTGTGGCACACACCAAGACCCCACTCCCCTCCCTTCTTCCCTCTCTCTGCTCTTCCTTTCCCTCACCCCCTCCCTCCTTCTTCTCTCTCTGCTCTCTCAAGATTTCTCTGTGTGTTAGGGAAGGTCATTATTTCAATCACATTTCTTATAGATTTTCTTCCCTATCATGGGAAACTTATTCCTAAGAATCAATGCATATTTTCATGATCTAGTCATTCTCCCTTCTCACAAGATTTTTGTATAACCCAAACCACTAACCACTCACATACAAATATGTCAGACTCTCAGTGTGAATGTGATTAAGGAAATTCCATTCTAGGTTAGGCAAGGTGGCTCATGCCTGTACTCCTAGCACTCTGGGAAGCTGAGGCAGGTAGATTACCTGACTTCAGGAGTTCAAGATCAGCCTGAGCAAAAGTAAGACCCTGTCTCTAAAAAATAGCCAGGCATTGTGGCATGCACCTGTCATCCCAGCTATTTGAGAGGCTGAGGCAGGAGGATCACTTGAGCCCAAGAGTTTGAGGTTGCTGTGAGCTGTGACACTATAGTACTCTAAAAAAGTAACTTCCACTCTGTGTGCTCAGTAACATGTACACATGGTTTGTGTTCTATAAGAATTTAGAGCTAAACTATATTTTGATCATTTCATAGTTTTTCATATCCTTTCCCACTTAATGACTACTATGGTATGCTGAACAGAACACCAGTATGTCACTGGCAGAGGAGACTGTACTAGACCTCATTTCAAATTTTTGGCCAGGGATTTAAATAGGTTATAATTTCCTATAATTTCCAAATGCTTTTGCTTTCCACCCTCATCTTGACTCTGCTCCTATCTTAATTCTAATAGATCAGCTTTTTGACTAATTTCTATTTTAAACTGTATCGTTTTTGTTGTTTCCCATCAATAACATTAATTCATCACATTTAAAGCACTATCCAAATACCAAGACTTTGAGTCTGACCAATTACTCAGAAGTCAAATTTTCCAGTGTCTGACTCCCAGTTTTTTCTCTCCTGGAGTTTCCAGTTGCAGGAACAATTGGGATTTTCAAAACTGTCACACACAGCTCAACAGCTCTTCTCATACCCACTCTCATTACCTGAGATCTTGTTTCTAACAAGTTCTTGTTCATTTCACCACCAGGAATTTTGATCTTCTGCACATTGTCAATTTTTACTTTTATTTCCCCTTAGTGGAGGGCAAACACCTTCACTTCCCACGGCCAGTTTTGTAAGGGGAGCTCAGAAAAGCGAACTACTGGTTCCTGAGAGCAGAGATTCTTCCTGAGACCAAAGCTAACCCTTCCCCAATAAGCACTGGCTCGCTGCAGATGGAAAAGTTGTTCTGATGTGTTTCATACTCTGTTTGGAACCATTGCTTTAGTTCAGCGGTTCTCAACCTGTGAGTCACCACCCCACTGGGGGTCGAATGAGATAAGACCATCCTGTATATCAGATATTTACATTACGATTCATAACAGTAGCAAAATTACAGTTATGAAATAGCAACAAAAATAATTTCATGGTTGGGGGACACCACACCATGAGGAACTGTATTAAAGGGCTGCAGCATTAGGAAGGTTGAGGACCACTGCTTTAGTTGAAGTCCAGTCTCTGCTGCCAAAATGCTTTGCCTGATTCCTTAAACCAGGTGTCCTCAAATTACAGCCCGCGGGCCACATTCAGCCTGCCTAGGACATTTATCTGGCCTGCCAGGTATTTTTACCACCGCTGCCTGTCCTGCTTAGCAGCCAACTCGTCTGGGGACCCGCAGTCCGGCCTTCCAATGGTCTGAGGGACAGTGAACTGGTCCCCTGTTTAAAAAGTCTGAGGACCCCTGCCTTAAACCATAGTGATTTCCTTCTAAAGGCCTCATTTTCTCCTACTCCAGCTTAATCTCCTTAGGGAAAAATTGAGTTTTCCAATCGGATTTGTGCATGTTTAAATACCAGATGAGGGAGGAGCTCGTGCTCTTTCCCACTGTGCTCTGTGTTCCATGCAAATTACCTTATGAAAAATGAACCTGTTTCAAAGTTCTAGAATATTCCACAGCAGCTAAGAAGCTCTTGGCTGCTTGATTGTTGGAGACTGGTTTGCCAAAAGCACAGAAAGAACTTTACTAGGATATCAGCAGATCTCTGATTTGACTTGAATTCCCTTAACGCCTTTTGTGCTCTGTGATTCCCAACTCTTTTGCAAAGATAGAGTCCCTGATAACATGCCCACTGACATCATTTTCAGGGTATCTCGCCAAGTCATATGGTTACAACATATTTGGTCCAGGGTAACTCTGTGTTGGTGCTAATTATATTCTAAGATCTGTTTGTTTTATTCCTCAGTAAAAGAATGCTTCCCTCCCATTTTAGTTGGGCACATGGGTTCCCAGACATTTTTTAAAGCCGTATCTTGGTAGGTTTAATCATGTGACTATGTTCTGTCCAATGGAGTTGAGCAAGAATGTTGTGCAGCATTTTCAGTCACTTTAAGAAATATTGTGTACTAACTTTGTCTCCTTCACAACTTCCCCTGCTAGAATCACAGATGACATGATGAGAACATTATGTAGACGACCGAACAGAAGAATCCTGGGCCTCAATCTCCTTACTATACCACCTAAGTCCTGGAGTGCCAACCCAGACATTTGTGTGAAACAAAAAACAAAAAAAAAACCCCAAAACTTCTCAACTGTTTCAGCCACTGTTATTTGAGAGTTTTCTTTTCCTCATATCACCACCAAATCCCAATAACCTGTACAATCTGTGGAAATGCCTTATTGGATGCTTTTAAGCACAGTTTATGAAAAGGTGGCACTGGACCAGCAGAGATCTCACAGATCACCAAAGTTTGTACAAAAATATCTTTATTGGCAAGGAAGGGATGCTGCAGAGAAGCACCAAGAAGGAGGGAGGAAAGAAGAGAGGAGAGGAGAGAGGAGGGGAGAGAAGAGAGGGGAGGGGGGAGGGGAGGGGTGGGGCCAGGCGAAGTGAAAGAAAAGAGGAGGAGAGACTAAAAGAAAAGCGCATCCTTTTATAGTCAGTTAAGGGAAGTCTCAGAATGATGACAGGATGGTAGAATAGCCAATAAGGAGTTACTGCTCTGGCAGGAAGAGCCAATAGGGGCAGGCCATAAGTTTGAAATTTTCAGTGGGTAATTGGAACAGGGAGATGAGGTAAGTTTTATGATTGGGAGATAAGGAGATGTTTAGCTTTAAGAGTGAGACAACTAGTCTTGGTCTGTTTGAAAGCAGGAAGGGGCTTTCTGGGGAAGGGGCTTATTATGCAGCAGTTTATGCTGCTCTTACCAGCTCCACACCTCACTGTTCTTTCCACTTCCTTAATCTCTCATGTACAGAGAGAACTTCACTAGGACATCAACAGCTCCATGACTTTGATTTGGATTCTATCATTAAAGACAATTTCTCTAATTCAAAATGGTAAATTCTGAAGGAAAATGATATTGAGACTCTCTCTGCATTTATGTCCTTGCTCTTTCCCTTCAGCTGAAATGTGCACCAGTGTCCCTCAGCATCTGGCTTCAGAGTACTGCCAAGCTACAGCTTTCATTTATTTTCTCCTCAGCTCAGTAATTCTACATTCTTTCAGTTACTGTTTGACCCCACTGAGTTCTGGGTGTTCTCAACCCATAAAACGTCCTCCTGGGCAGAACTGGACATAACACCTTCACTCAAGCCCAAGTCTATGTTCTCTACCTTATCTCCAGTTGATGGTGTAGCAGAAGGCTTTGTGCAATTTTAATTCCACTTCACCTTCCTACCTAGGATAAAGAAACACAGAAAAAATTCATTTCTGTGGAAAAGGAATGTATTGAAACTACTCAAATGAGGAATATGAAAGTGGCAAATACATTTCTGTCAACACACCTTCCTTCTGACTCACCCTACAGCCAAACAACTTTGAGTAGTAAGGTGTTACTTCTCTTGCCATGCTGAATTGACCTTCTTCAACCACCTTCCCTGAAATGCTCCTAAATTCCCCCACATGAATGTCTCCATTATTTTCTGTAGCATCAGTGGACATTAAAAAGGTATGCCCTTACTTCAGTCCTAGAACAGAATGTCCATTATCATTAATGATGATCATAACCTGAGAATGGAGTCAATTGACCTCTTAGCATATGCCCTTGGGCTCCATAATCAGGCTTCCCCGGGGATCTGGTATGCATTTGATAGGACAGAATTAATTCAGCATAAAAATATTCTCTGGCCTATTTGAACTTTAAGTAGAATACAAAATGACCTACTTTGACAATATATTTAACTTTTCTCACAATTACTGTTTTCTCTAACTCCTTGTTCATTCCTTGCCAAATTGTTTATGTGAAAGAATTCTTAAACTCATACATCTACACCTATATCATTATGTTAATGCTTTTTTTTTTCCCTTAACACCACCACATTGTCAAGAAAGAGCCATGGCAGAAAGGAAACAGGAAATTAGTCTTAGCAAGAGAAGAAAAGTGAATTTGAAATGAGGAGTTGGGGAAGCAAATCTTCAGAAATTCCATTTGGCAGAGATTTCTAATCTGATGGTTTGGCCAAGACACTTAATAGAGGAAGAGACTGCAGAATAAAATTTCTAAAATGAAAGATCAGTGCTTGAAAAAAAATCAAATTAAACTTTCATAGAAATATAGCTATCTTATTATGTAACTTCTTAAAAATTAAAATTTCATCAATTTTGTTTATTGGTTAGCTTCTAAATTAGAAATTTTTAAACAACCTTTGGGAAAGAAAATAGCAGAAACAAACTCTCCTGGTATTGCTATATTCAATTGTGGTATGTTATAATCACATGTTTAAACAATCCTACTTCAAATACGTTCTGATCCTATGAAAATCCAAAATAGGTTATTGTTTTAGGTATCTTCATTTTGTGTTTTTAATAAAATGGTAAACTTTGTAAAAGTTTACCTATGTTTCTTACCATTCACCAGATATGGAGGATATAGAGTAGTGCCAGATCCATATTAGCCCCTCAACAAAGTACAAACTGGTTAAATCACATGTTGGATTATGTGACATAGTGGTGTTTCTCAAATATGAAAGTCCATGTCCTTGGACCATATCATACATTAATCTACTACAAACATAGGTCTTAACGAGGCAACATTAAAATATTCAGGTGTCTTGGGGAGAATTATTACAACTAATTTTTTAGCATTAGCACTAGTGACCAAATTAAAAAATGGGTTAAAGGTTAAATTTTTAAATAAGCAAATTTTAATTTTTAAATGTTTATTCACAACTCTTGATGTCATTTGGACAATTACAAAATATGTTAACTTTATTTACTTCCAGTGATACATAGTAAAAAGCCTATACTGAGAAGGGACGCTAAGAAAGGGGTTTCAAGGATGGGAGGAAAACCCGGCCTTCTGAACCTGGATGTGTGGAGAGCCCCTAAGAATGTGGGTTTGAAGTAACCTAGGTAACCAATGACCAATAGAAAGAGACCATCCATGACCAGATGGAAAGGGCAGTACAGCCTGGAGGTGCAGAGAGGCCAATGAAAGACTTGCAACCAATTTCAAATGGAGAGAAAGAGGGTATTTATACCCATGCATGGCCTTTGCTTCTCCGTTTCTCTCACCTTCTCTACTTCATGAGGGGGACCCCTTCCAACTCTCTTTGGAAGTGCTGTAAACTTTCTCTATGTTCTTTCTAAATAAAATTTTTCTTGGTTACCCTGACACTTGTGTAAATTACTTTTTCTCTCTACCCACACTGCCTGTGCTGCTTGACTTTTATTTTCAGTCTCCACTCACTCTTGCTTTCCTTTGCCACTGTGCCTGGATTGAACTTTCTAGTTCAGCCAAGTAATTGAACCAGGTCGCCCAACCCCCAACACATACCTTCATGAAATGAACCTGTTATGATATAAGCAAACTGGATTTTATTCATTGAATTTAGCAACACAGAAAATAAGGAACCATTTCTGACTTGACATCTTATCACAGAAAGTGAACACAATCTTTTTATTGTTTATGGATTAAACAAGAAAGTCTTAGGTTGGGATATAAGAAAGAGAGTCTTCGCATTAGTTGATTTTTTTTTAAATAAGAACTCATACAAAGATGAAAGTGTTATGAAAGTCCTAAGATAATTTGTGGTTCTAATCACATGACTGACAACAGGGGATGGTTTTTCCAGTTCTCAGTCACACCTGCTTTGGGCCATGCCAACGGGTTGACCACAAAAGCAGTTTCACTCCAGATTTACTGCACTGTCATGATCTCTGCTATCACCATCTAGTAAACAGATTAGAACCCAACCAGGGCCTGATCTTTTGCTTGTTTTTGTTAAAGGATGAGTTTCTGGGTTGCCTGATGTGATGGTGGCTGCACAGGAGCATATTAGAATGGAGACACACACACAAAGAAGGAAAGAAGATTTAGGACTGGAATTTGTAGAATGCTACAAAGCCATGTGCAGAAATTACTAAACTCGGGGCAAGAAAATTAGCCTAGAAACGATTAAGATTTACCTTGGAGAATCAGTGAACAACTCCTTTAGGTTAGAGGACTATTCTACTTGGCTAATTATATTTATCCAAGTGTCACACAAATTGTTGGTACTGGCACAGATACTACTGAGGGGAGGGGAAGCTATGACCTTCTGGATCCTTGAGTGCAGCCTTTTAACTGAATCCAAATTTTACAAAACAAAAAGATTTTAGCAAAAATTTTTAGAGTCACATCCTTGCCTTCATCTCTAGGTCATGTTTTCCCGGTAGTGTTCTGGATGTAATTCTTTCTCAGAATACATTTTTTCATTTTAATATCATCTACTATCTAAAATAGGTTGAGAATTTTCAAAAAACACAAGTCCATTTGTTTAACATTCTTTCCATCAATCTCTCTCTCTCTCACCTCCCATTTCATCATAAGCAGCAAAAGAAAGCCAGGAAGTACCTTCAACATTTTGCTTAGAAGTTTTCTAAAATAGATCACTCTGTTCATAAAGGATGTTTTCTACTTTCCATGATATCACAGGCAATAATGTTGCCAAGATCCCTACTGCTATACAGTGAAAAGCTCCCCCCAGCCCCTGCCTTCCTCTAGTTGCCAAAACTTCCTCACTTCCTTTGCAAACTCCCTTGTGGTTTCTTCAAAGTCACATTTCTACCGACAGTGACTCAGAGCACTTGAAGCTTTCATGAACACTCTCTTAAAAGCCCACTCTCCAGTTCCAAAACCACTTCCACATTTTAGGTTTCTGTATGGCAGTACTTGACTTTCAAGGACCGAAATCTGTATTATTAAACTATTAACATGTAACAAACTACCCTCCAAATCAGCAACTTAAAACAATAAACTCTATCTTACAGTTTTTGTGGATCAGAAATCCCGGTGCAGCCTGGCTGAGTGTCTCTGATTCAGGTTCTCCCACAAGGTTGCAGTGGAACTGCCTGGTGCGGCTGCATCTTCTCTTGTCCTCACTTAGGAAGGACACGTTTCTAAGCTCAGTCAGGTGGTTGGTGAATAGCATCAGCCCCTAATTGGTTTGTTAGCAGAACACATCAATTCTTTGCCTCTCCATAGGGCAGCTCATAACGTGTCAGCTGGCTTCATTAGAACTGAGTGAGAAAGAACTCCCTCTATACCTGACCTTCAATTGATATTCTATTACTTTGCCATATTCTTTTAATTAGAATCAAGCCACTCTCTACCCTGCCCAGCATATATTCAATGGGACAGGACTCCACAGAGCATTAACACTGAGGTTGAGATCACTTAGGTGAACTTAAGGACTGCCTACTACAAAGACAAGACTGTTTAAAATAACCTATGGGGTAAATTGAATTTTCCCAGAATAAAATAAACTTAGAGTTCTGGAACATCAACAAAATTAGAGCTCAGATTGAACATGTGACTCCTCTCTCCACTAAGTGCCAGAAACCTTGAGCTGAACAGGTGCAAATGCCCTTGAACTGTAAGTGCAGAAGCGTGAGGGTCTCAGCTGAATCTTGTTCAGCTTCTAAATGCTGGAACGCTCCTCCATAAATAGAGAAACCTGTTATAAAAGTAGAGTGAGCTTTATTGACTTCAGCAAGAAAAAAAATCACCACAAAGACCATTTTGAAATTGTGTCTCAGTAGGAGAAGTAAATGCTTGGATTTTGTTGCTTAGAGCTTAGAGGACTTGGATTTTGTTGCTTAACACTTAGAGATAGAGGTCGTTAGAAGGGGAATTTTGGAAATAGGGTGAAGTCTTTTCAGTGGCTGATGTGAAGGAAGATTTTGAGCAAATAGATGTTATGCAAGTTACGAAACATTCTTCAGTTACAATTATATGACAGTGGTTATTCCAGTTTTAAATTGCTACCACTTAATTTAAGGCATAATAATTATATCATCGCCTTATGTAATATACAGGTATACTTCAGAGATATTGTGGGTTCAGTTATGGACCACTCCAATAAACTAATTATGGCAATAAAGTAAGTAAAAATTGGGGGGAGGTTCCTAGTGCATAAAAAAGTTATGGTTATACTATACCATGGTCAATTAAGAGTACTACAGCATTATGTCCAAAAGAATAATGTATACTATGCAGCCTTAAAGAAGGATAGAGACTTTACCTCCTTCATGTTTATATGGATGGAATTAGAAAATGTTCTTCTTAGCAAAGTATCTCAAGAATGGAAGAAAAAGTATCCAATGTACACAGCCCTACTTTGAAACTAATTCATAGCTTTCATAGAAATGTCATAACCTAATTATAGCCTTTGAATATGGGAAGGGGGTGGGAGAGGGAGGTAAGGGGGGTGGATGGGGGAGGGAGGGAGATTGGTGGGGTTACCTCTATGGTTTATCTTACAAGGATACAAGTGAATCTTTCTAAAAGCAGAGTATAAACATTTTAACTCAATAACTAAGAAAATGACAAGAAGGTTATATGTTAACCAGTTTGATGAGAGTATTTCAAAATGTATATGAAAACAGCACACTGTATCCCATGATTGCATTAATGTACACAGTTATGCTATAAGAAATTAAAAAAAAAGAATAATGTATGTGCCTTAACTAAAAAGTACATTATAGCTATAAATGCTAACTATCATGTGAGCGTCATCAAGTCATAACCTTTCTTCTGGTGGAGAGTTTTCTAGGCCTTACTTGTTCATAGCTGCTGACAGATCAGTGTGGTCATTGCTGAAGTTTGGAGTGGCTGTGACAATTTCTAAAATAATTGACTCTTCCTTTCATGAAAGATTTCCCTGTAGCATACATGCTGTTTGAAAGCATCTTACCTGCAGCAGAACTTCTTTCAGAATTTGAGTCTATCCTCTCAAACTCAATTACTGCTTAATCAAGTAACATTATTTAGCATTTGAAATCTTCTGGTGTCATTTCAACAATGTGCACAGCATATTCACCAGGATTAAATTCTATCTCAAGAAAACACTTTCTCTGCTCATCTGTAAGAAGCAACTTCTTATTTAGTCAACTTTTGTCAGGAGATTTTGTCAATTCAGTCGCATCTTCAGGCTCTACTGCTATCTCTTTGGCTTTTCTTTGTTTTAGTTACTTCTTCTGCTAAAGTCTTGAGCTCCTCAAAGTCATCTATAAGAGAGGGAATCAACCTCTTCCAAATTCTTGTTAATGTTGATATTTTGACCTTCTCCAATGAATCCCAAATGTTTTTAACAGCAACTAGAATGGTGAATCCCTTCCAACAAGTTTCAATTTACTTTGCCCGGATCCATCAGTGGAATCACTATATATATTAGTTACAGCTTTAGAAACTGTATTTTTTTTTTTTTTGGCAGAGTCTTACTCTCTTACCCCAAGTTGAGTTCAATGGCATCACTGTTGCTCACTGCAACCTCAAACTTCTGAGCTCAAATTCCTCCTGCCTTAGGCCATGTCTGGCCACAAAATATTTTATTCTTAAATAATATTTGATTGTCAGAATTACTGCTTGATTCCCAATCTGAAGAATGGGTGTTGTTTTAGGCATAAAAACATCAACGTTCATATACATCTCCATCAGAGCTCTTCCATGACTAGGTACATTGTCATTAAATAGTAATATTTTGAAAAGAATCTTCCTTCTGAGCAGTGGATCTCAACAGTAGACTTAAAATATTCATTAAATGATGTTGTAAACACATGTGCTATCATTCAGGCTTTGTTGTTCCATTTATAAAGGACAGGTAGAGTAGATTTAGTATAATTCTTAAGGACTCTAGTAATTTTGGAATGGTAAATGGGGATTGGTTTCAGTTTAAAGTCACCAGCTACATTAGCCCCCTAACAAGATAGTCACCTGTACTTTATACTTTGAAGCCAGAAATTGATTTTTTTTCCTCTGTAGGCATAAAAGTCCTAGATAGAAGTCTTACCTTAAAACTCTGTTTAGTACACCTACCTTCAATTATTTTAGGGAGGTCTTCTGGATTACTTGTTGTAGGCTTTATTTCAGTACTTGCTAGTACTTTATGTTATAGAAAGAACTTCCTTCTTTGCCTCATGACTAACCTCTGCTAGCTTTGATCTCTTCTTGTATTGTTTTCTCACCTCTTTCAAACTTCACAGAATTGAATAGAATTAGGGCCTAGCTCTGGATTAGGCTTTGCCTCAAGGCAATATTGTGGATGATTTGATGTTCTACCTAAACCAGTAAAACTTTCTCCATATCAGCAATAAGACTATTTTCTTATTATTGGGGAAAAAGTACTACTGGAATAGCACTTTTAATTTTCTTTAAGAACTTTTCCTTTGTATTTACATCTTGGCCAACTGTTAGAGGAAAGAGGCCTAGCTTTCAGCCTAGCTCAGCTGTTGACATACCTTTCTTACAAAGCTTAATCATTTCTAGCTTTTAATTTATAGTGAGAGATGTACACCTATTTCTTTCACTTGAACACTTGGAGGCCATTATAGGATTATTGATTGGCCTGATTTCAATGTTGTGTCTCAGGGAATAGGGAGGCCTCAGGAGGAGAAGAGAGATGAGGAAGATCCGGTTGGTGTAGCAGTCAGAACACATATACTTTTTGATTAAGTCGGCCATCTTCAATGAGTATGGTTTGTGGCACTTCAGACTAATTATAATGGTAATGGCAAAAATCACTGACCACAGATCACCATAAAAAGAAGAAGTTTGAAATTTGAAAATCTCACCAAATGTGACACAGAGACACAAGCACAGGCTGTTGAGACATGGTGCTGCCAGACTTGCTCAGTGTAAGACAGGCTGCAAACCTTTAGTTTGTAAGAAAACATGGTATCTCTGAAAAGCAATAAGGTGAAAAGCACAATAAAACAAAGTATGCTTGCATCACATATTTATCCCAAATATCTTACATTGATTCTATGAGATAAAAATGGAGCTATGACTGGAAACCTCATTGTCTCACACAGAAATTCAAATATCAAAATGGCCAGAAGTATAGTTTTTAAAAGTTTAGGCTATGGAGCCAGGACCTTGTATTTAAATCCAGCTCCATCACTTCCCAGATAGCTGACATTGATTTAATTGCTTTAACCTTTCTATGCCTCAGTTGTATATTTTATAAGGAAGACAATAATAATACTTATGCTATATGGTGGTTTGAGGATTAGATGTGTTAATATGTGTAAATCACTTAGAATAGTGTCTGGTACATTGTTAATACAAAAATCAATTGCTGCAGTCATGATTCTCATGACAATATGTTTTATCATTCATGTCAAAAGCACTTTCTACCTTTTCTTTTTCAGCCAATATCTACATATA
Source organism: Otolemur garnettii (assembly GCF_000181295.1). Classification (NCBI taxonomy): domain Eukaryota; kingdom Metazoa; phylum Chordata; class Mammalia; order Primates; family Galagidae; genus Otolemur; species Otolemur garnettii. The sequence continues at coordinate 7,995,797 of NW_003852419.1, forward strand.
GTCTAAAATCAAACTAACAAAATATATACTACTAGAAAATACCATCTATGTACTTATTCATAGGATGTCATATAGGGAATTTCATTCCAGCATTGGCTATTTCTGTATGGAGTAAATTCATCCTTGGGTTACCTGGGTTGCTGTCCCTGACTGCTCTTGGTTGAAGTTTCCCAGCCTTCAGGGTTTGAAATCTATAACAAAGCACATCCGATAACTGTGTCTGCCTCTTTAAAGCTTCATCTTTCAGTTCTTGGGGGCTCAAGGGTTTTAGTGTAGTTTAGAAAGTCTTTACTTATTAACAGATGACTTCTATTAATTTGTGGAGAAAATTAGATGTTATGACAGCTAATGCCCCAATCTTATAAGCTATACCTCCAGAAACCTGATAGAAAATCTCACTTCTTTGCCTGTCCTTTTCAATTTTTCATCCTGTAATGCTGTTTCTAGTGCGATATCACAGTCAGTAAATTTTTCACTTCAGGTCTTGGAGAGAAGCCAGGTAGTTTTAACATCACTTGCTCAGGCAAAAGAAGAATGGTACATTTGGAGTTGAAGTATCCTGGAGGGCACTGTTGCAATTAGATAGATGAATGACCATGGATTTTAATTAGAACACTAGGTGTACACTCCATATCATTATTCTAAGAAACTGAGCCCACAGAGTAAAGCAGGGTAACACTACTGAGTCAGTATCCTACAGACCTGTAAGCACAAATTCTAGGTAGGAGTCTTCTTAATTCTATTTATTTATACCTTTAATATTTTTAATAGACGAAATCACTCTTGATTAACCCTACAGAACAGCTCTATGATGAAGTAAATTTTAAAGTCAGTTAGAGAAAGGGAAAGAATGAGCATTATGAAGACAGATATTGTTTCTTTTTTATGTTCTATACCCTGTAATAAAGCTATTACCCTGTTCTTCTCAACACAGAGGCCATGCTCTTTAAAGAAAATCGTAATAGCTTTCTGCACGCTTTGCATGCTTATAAAATTGAGACAAATGTGTCATTTCTCCTGTTCATTTAAACATTTCAAAATAAACCTTGAAATAATTAAGTTCATAAAGACTTATAAGTAAAATTCAATAGAAAAATAACATTAAAACAAAATTTCTTTCTTTCTTTTTTTTTTTTTTTTTGAGACAGAGTCTCATTTTATTGCCCTCGGTAGTGTGTTATGGCGTGACAATTCACAGAAACTTCCTCCAACTCTTGGGCTTAGGTGAATCTCTTGCCTTAGCATCCTGAGTAGCTGGGACTACAGGCACCTGCCACAATGCCTGGCTATTTTTTTGTTGCAGTTTGGCCCGGGCTGGGTTTGAACCCGCCATCCTCTGTATATAGGACCAGCGCCCTAACCACTGAGCCACAGGTGCTGCCACAAATAAAATTTCTTTATAATAAAATGACTTCTGTGTCTTCATTCATTTATACCAGTTTTTCTTGATAATCAACACCCTATATTTACTAAATACTCAGAAGGTGCCACAAAAAAATTCTAGACATGGAAGGATATAGAATACAATCTTAATAGGTAATTTTAGAAACATAGAATATGACTTTAGAAAGATGAATAATAATACATCAAAGCAGATTTCATCTATCAAACTGGACTTCTTGGATAAGCAATGAAACAATGTCTCTTCCTATGTTCTGTACTTGTACCTAAGGTTTCCTCATTGCATTTGGGCTCTGACTTTCTGAAGCAGAGCTACAAAGATTGAACACAGACATATCTGTTTGGAATCTGGGATAAGATTTATAGAGAGTATTTATTTTAAAGACTCTAAAATACTTAAAAATATTAGACTAATTTTATAAGCCAGAATCTTCTAAGTCCCTTCATCCTGGAAAATCATCTGAGATCTTTTGCCAATTTAGGACCTAAATATTTTAAAAGACCCATTCTATCTTTGGTAACCTCAATCACTTCCACCTCCTTGCCCTGGGAATTATTCTAAACTTTGGTTGAACTTTGAAGACATGGCTTCCCTTTGAAACTCTTTGGAATGGAAGGTGCTATTTATTAATCATAAAAGTAGTCATTTATTGAAAATTTTCTTTAAAAGCCATGTTGCCTTAGTTCATTCAGGCTGCTGTAACAAAATACCACAGACATGTGACTTATAAATGACAAATTTATTTCTCACATTTCTGGAGGCTGGGAAGTCTAAGAGCAAGGAAACAGCAGATCTAGCATCAGTAGTGGCCGGTCTTCTTAAAGATAGCTGTCTTCTCACTGCGACCTCAAGTGATAGAAAGGGCAAGGGGCTGCTCTGGGGCTTCTCCAATGAACTACAGAGAAAATCTGTTTTCTCCTAGTGCTGGCTTTAAAACTAACACTACTAACACTCAACACAATTCTCGCCACCACAATGTGGCTTTTTCCCCAAACTAACAAATTTTCCAATATCCTTGTGTAGCAGGAAACCAACACAGACAGAAGACTCCAGGCAAAAGTTGATTAGAGGAAGTGGGTTTATTCCAGCTCTGGGGGGGGGGCTGGGAAGAGCTGTGTCTCCAAAACTGAGCCCCCCCCACTCAATCTCTTCCCTCACTTTTATCCACTTTTTAGGGTAAGAGTGCACATGAGGGTCATAAAACAGAGAAAGAGACATGACATCATCCTCAAGGTTCCAGGCTCAAGGGGAAGGTCAGATTCGCCCATGCCCTTGAGACCGATTGGACTACCTGCTCTCAAAGGTGACAGAAGTCCAAGGAAGTTACTAGGTTACAATCTAGGCCCTGCACATGTCAAAGGAAGAACATACAGACAACAAAAACACCTGTGGCTTGGCTAAGGCCTACACAGGGTGGCTAGGACAGATTCTTTTAGTTCTGCTTTTACTTTCTTGCCTCACTTGGGGATTCTATAACTCAATTAAATTTCTAACACTAACTAGAGCTAGAGTAGACGACACAAGTTAAGGGCTCAGCTCCACAGGAAGGCCTCCGACTTCAGATGTTAGTCACAAATCCAAGGTTGTTACCTGTGCTTCAATGGGCTACTTATGGTTCCCATTACCCACTCCTCAGGTTCAATCATTCACTATTTACCAATTTATTATAAAGGATATTAGAAAAAATACAGATAAACAGAACAAATGCATAGGGCAAGGTATGTAGGCATTATGCAGGTACAACTGGTTAAGTCATTGGCCATTGAGAATCAACTCCACCTTCAGCTCCTGTCTCCTTCTCCACCATCTGGGGATGCAGCTAAAAGCTCTAATCCTCTAATCATATAGCTGGTCCTCTAGCAACCCCATCCTGAAGCTACCTCGAAGACCAACCATCAGTAACCTCATTAGCATACAAAAAGACACATTACTTATAGATTCCAAAGTTTTTAGGAGATGTATGACAGGAAAAAGGGGTGGAGACCAAATATCCATTTCTTATTATGTTCCAAGCACCAATCTCATTCACCAGGGCTCTGCTGTATGACCTAATCTTAGCTAAAGGCCTCATCACCTAATACTATCCCTTTACGGGTTAGGATTTCAACACATGAATTTGGAGAAGGGGGTGCTTGCTAAGAAGGATGATATAAACATTACATCTTTCCATTTTAGTTAATCCTCACAACAGCTGTAAAGTAGATACTATTATTCCAAATAATAGCCAAAGCAAGTAGAGCAGAAAGATGTGAAACAAATTTTTTTGATGTCATTTCAGATTTACAAGAAAAGATGAATAATTGTACAGTGAATTTCTAGATACCCTTCACCCAGATTGCTCAAATGTTAACATTGAATTACATTTGCTTTATTCTTTTCTCTTTGTCTCTCACCATTATCTCACTCACTCCCCCTCTCTCTCATTATATAACAGTAAATTTCAAGTATGATGCTCTTTTAATTCTTCATGCATCCTTATTTATTTCCATAAAATAAATGCCATTCTTTTTCATATACAGTAATATCCCTTACACTAGTGGGAAAGCCAGATTTACACGCTGCCTTCAAAATCATGTCTGTTTACTTTCTTTAATCTGGAATAGTTTGAGTCTTTCTTTGTATCTTTTAAAATTGACATTCTAGGGAAGGTTTTGTTTAATAGTTTAGAAGGTGCCTTAATTTGGCTTTGTTTTATGCCAAACCACTATATCTGCTATTCTCTCATGTCTTCACTGTATACAGTACAGCTGTTCTTCCAAAGTCTTATTCACCATTTGCCTTCTTTTTCTTAAAGACTGTTCCAAGAGTATATTAGCACCAATTCCCACAAAACCTGGATATTCCCTTGCCATAAACATTTCACATTTGGTACACTATATTTTCCTCACCACAAATGCATTAGCCAACAACTCCCTATGCAGGCCCAAACTCATTGCATCTGATCTGTCTCACACATAAAATTAGTAAGTAAATCCTACCTATACCGCTTATAAAATTTCTAGAACATCAAATTTCCTTAGGCTCAGTACTGCTGTACTCTTTCAGCCCCACATCCTTTCCTTTAGTGAGTCTACCTGGCCTTCCAGGGCCCAATGTCATTAACTCCATAATCCATGTCCCTTGTATTGCTTTTTCCAATACTGTAACTGGACTGGGTTAAAATGAGTCAGTTGCTGGAACTATACCTATTGAATCAAGTCCACACTTCCTAGATCATCATGTAAATCCTCCATGATCCACTCCCCAATTCCCTCTTTCTCACAATGTCCTACCGCTTTCAACACTGTTTACCATGTCCCAATTTTATGCTCTCTGCCCATATTTTAGTTATTCTAAACTGCCATTATTCTCAATATTCTGTCACCCCAGGACATTCTAATGCAGCAGTTCTCAACCTGTGGGTCGTGACCCCTTTGTAACAATGAAAATGCATCGCAGCATTAGGAAGGTCTCCCTCTCTTGGGTTAGATACCTATATCCCATCATTTCCATCTGAGAAAACTCCTCTATCCATTCTTTAAAAATCTCAGATTGTGTCTTTTGCAAGGCATTCACAAGAATCTCTTTGTGGAATGGTTTATTCTCAACTTTAGTTTTCTATAATTTGGGGCATTTTTATCTTGATCTTCAGACTGTACATTCTTGGCAATTAAATATTTATCATTGTAAATATTATTATTTCCCTCTGTCCTCCCCTATTCTTCTATTCGCATTGGACTATGGAGTTTTTGAGAGCATGAACTGTGCCTTAACTAACCCTGTTGCTTGTATAGTAGCATATAGCAAATGAGTCACAAATGTTTGCTGAACTAATATAAACCCTGCCCCTAGGTCTTTTTGAAAGGTATACCAGTCCAGATCCACAATAGGAAACAAAATCTTACCTTAATGGGAAGTAAAATTATCGAGGGAACTACCTACTGATGTGTGGACAGGGCTCAGGGGAACAATCAGGATGTTATCGCCTAGTTTCTAATAACAGAGGGAGGAAACAGTGTCATAAGAGTCCAGAGAGACCTGGAGACATGGGGGAGGGACTAAGAGCAAAGCAACAGATGAGGGACCAGCCACTGCCAGAAGCTCAGCATGACAGGAATTAAAGAGAGGAAAGTGACACCCTGCCTTCTCTGTTCTCTCATGCCACCATCTCCTGCAGGAATCCACTACTGTCTGAACCATTGAAAAGCCAGCTCTCTATGTAGTTGGAGTGTTTTTGTCTCTGGGGATAGCCTCCAGGGCCACAGAGAAGGGCCTTACAAAGGCGAAAATGGATCTAAGTAGGGGAATGAAAAATAACAAGCAGTGCAGCTACGATAACCCCATGCAGAGGCAAGGGTTAACATTTGTTGGCTGTTTTCCAGACCCTTACCTAAGCACTTCATACCATCTCTTTTGATTGTCCTCACAATCCTATATCATAATATACCCACCACCAAATAAAAGGAAACTTGGTGGAATTAAATTTATCTCAGATTACCCACAGCTGATAATGTGCTATCCAACCCACCATTGGCTCCCTGTCGCAGGTCAAGTTATACTTTATGCATGAGCTAAATTTGCTACTTTCTCCAAAGCCCCCCTCTCTCTATCTTTTTGTTTTGTTTTGTTTTGTTTTTAGAGACAGAATCTCACTTTGTTGCCCTCTGTAGAGTGCTGTAGCATCACAGCTCACAGCAACCTCCAGCTCTTGGGCTTAGGTGATTCTCTTACCTCAGTCTCCTGAGAAGCTGGGACTTCAGGCACCTGCCACAATGCCCAGCTATTTTTTGTTGCAGTTTGACTGGGGCCAGGTTCAAACCTGCCACCCTCAGATATGGGGCTGGTGCTCTACTCAATGAGCCACAGGCAGCCTACCCAAAGCCCTACTCTCTTGATGAGAAACTCCTAAGGTGGGTCTCAGGTAGAGAGGAAGGTAGACAATTCATATACACATTGCCTTATGATTTTCTTACAAGGATTGTTGGCCTTATTCTTAAGTTCATTGCAGTCTTTCCCTTGTAAATAGAAAAATAGGGAAGAGCGTTGGTATGAAGTTAAGATTTTCACGGCCTGCTGTATTTAAGGCTACTTCTCTTTAGTTTCAAATCCTCCACACTAAAACAAACCAATCTCCCAATTTCTTCTATGTTTGGTAAAGAAACTTGACCATATGAAATCATAAGCACTTCTTTTCATTAGCTGATTTATTGTCAGAGCTGCAAGCTATTCGGTCTCAGCACCTGGGGTCTGAAAATGTAATTTTTAATAGAATATTCATGTCAGTGAAATCTTCCCTCTAAACAGTGAAAACTCAGAGTTTATTTATAAAATAATTTAATGTGTGTGTACCTAAGACTGTTTACCTCATTACTGGAGACATTTACTTAATAATTTAAAAGGGAACCAACTTTACTACAGTTCAGATAAGGGACACAAAGACAGCTGAAAGATAGTAAATTAAGACCCAAGAGAAAAATGTGAAGGCGCTGCTGTTACATACCCTGTAAAGGAAAAATAACCGAGTTTAAATAAAGTTCTCCAAGAATGTGAAATACAGCTGGAGAAAAGATAATAAATTGAGCTCAGCCCATCCATGTATGTGTGAAGCCCAGTGCTGGGTACTCTGGAAGACACAAAAGTGGATCAGCTACAGCCCCTGCTAAGGAGCAGGTGACATTGTCATAGCTAAATACCCCAAATGCAAATTTAGTACTGTAAGTGCCATGATAGATGCTTGGGGTGAAAGAGGACATTGATTCCACTATGGTGATAAGCCACCATTATCTCTTGCCTAGACAACTATGATAACCTCTTAATTTGTCTGTTCCTACCCTTGGCTTCCCACAGTATGGCACACATAGGAGCCAGATGATCCTTTTAGGACCTAGGTCAGCTCATGCCATTCCTGCTCGGAACTCCCCAATGGACACGGCACACCTCCTCGCCGGGCATGGCTCCCAGTGGTCTGGCCTTGGTCGCTGTTCCCGCCTGGCCTCCTTCACGCTCCCCTTCACTCACTGCCCTCCAGTCTGGCTTGTCTCCAGGCACTCCCCCCACCCCCACCCCATCATATACACTCAACCTCAGGGCCTTTGCAGTTGCTGTTCTCTAGGTGCGAAAAAGTCCTCCTTTGTACAGTTGAGTAGCTTTTTCATTCACTTGACTCAACTCTCCCTCAGAGGGACAGAAAGGGGATTCAGGAAAGTAAGAGAAAAGTCCGGCCTTCCCTGACTTTATGACCAGGGAGCTACAAAACGGCTCTGCAGCAAACAATGAGTTTGGGGAACTTTGGAACTCCGTTGATCAAGTGTGACCTGTTTTCCACAAAATGCCATTTGTAACTTGTTATAAGGTAGAGGAAGGGTCACAGGTTACAGAGCAGTTCCCACAGCAAAAGGTCACAAATGTCACAACACTGCCAGTCACCACCACACAATACCTGGAAAATAGCAGGTAATAGTTATCACTAACACATAAGGGAAAATGGGTGCGGACGTACGGCAGCTGAGGTAATCTGCGACCAATAAGAAATAGACACGAGTACCTAAGAATCTCGGAGAACCAACGAGAAGCTCGTATGGATAATAATGGGGGAGCAGGCATGAAACACTTAAACTGGCTTACTGTCTTTGGGTCAGGTCTCCTCTCTCTCATGAGGGGGGCCCTTTCTCAATTTCTCTGGGAAAGTCTACGCTTAACTGTGCTATGCTTTAAATAAAAACTGTCTCTTTTCTTCTAAACTGAGTCCTGGCTGCTGGCTGCTTCATTTCCACATTTCCCTTTATCACTTTAACTTGGCCAAATTGCTAGTTCTGGGGAGTGACCAAATGAGGTCTACTGTACATCCCAGCAGTTCTCAAACTGGGGGTCACGACCCCTTTGGGGGTAGAAGGACCCTTTCACAGGGGTTGCCTAAATACAACCTGCATATCAGATATTTACATTATGATTCATAACAGTAGCAAAATTAAAATTATAAAATAGCAACTAAAATAATATTATGGTTGGGGGTCACCACAACATGAGGAACTGTATTAAAGGATCGTGGCATTAGGAAGGTTGAGAACCACTGGTATAGCTCAAGGGTCTTTAAGACCCCTGACACTCCCTTCCCAAATATCAACTCTTCATAAGACTTTCTTCAGACCTCCTTATCTGGAAAATCAGCTTCTCTCGCCTTCCATATCATTACTCTGATTTACTTTTCTCTCTAGCACTTAAATATTATTTTCTCTATTAATTTATTATCTGTTATCCCCCTGTTTTTACAAACACATATATACACCTCAAATTTAAACTCCTGAAAGCAGGGACTTTGTCTTATTTACATCTGCACGTCAAACAGTGTCTGCAATAGTTGGAGCTCAAAAAAGTTTGTTGAGTGGATTAATTTCTTTTTTTGTTGTTGGTCTTTTTTTTCTCTTTCTTTTGAGTGAATTAACTTATGAATTTGATTGCAGGGGAATGGGTCATTATTTGTCATTTAGAAGAGTTTCAAAAGGTAAGAAATATTTGAACCCGGCCTTGAAAAATCAGGAAGACTTTCAATGTAACAGGGGCATGGCCTGAACAAGGGTGAAAATGTTTTCTGTCTCTCGAAAACCTCCCTACTCTTTTTGGGAATTAAAACCTGCATGCCTGCCTCAAGCCAGTGGTCAGGAGGGCAAAAGGGGCAAGGGAATGTCCTCTCTTCTTTGTACCTCAAGGGATGGTCTGGGTGGTAGTCATGAGATTGACTTAACTGAAGATGGGATGAATCGGAACTGTCAAGAATAGCTGAACAGCAACAGCCTGAAGCTGAAAACCTTTTCTTTAAAAGCTCTGTATTTCCACTCAGAAGCAGAATGTCTTGTCAGTGCTTTAAGATGGGAGTCTGCCAACCTTCTCGTTTGCCAGCAAATTAATAAACTTCCCCTTCCGTCTCCTCAAACCACTTGTCCTCATTCTTTCGATGCAGCCTCGGGAAGAAGTGCCAAACTTTCAGTGACATCATTAGAAAGAAGAGGGGAAAATAAGAAAGCGTATCTCAGCATTAAAAAGGGCTGGTTGAAAGGAATATAACTCTTAGGAATAATGAAAAACTAAGATTGATGGAAGCAGAGAATGTCTAAAGTGCGGAGGTGGAGACAAAATCAGAATAGCAATTTGTAATAGAATCATGGGTTGCTTTAAATATCACACAAGGACATTGTCCATTTGACAGGAAAGAAAATAACTGAATAGCATCTGTTTTTTGGGGAAATTTAATTTTTCTAGCAGCATGCAGAAAAACATTGGAGGAAAAATACCCCTCCCCCCCCCCAAAAAAAAAAAGAAAGAAAGAAAGAGAAGAAATGAGTTGTCATAAGAACGAAATAAGACTAGGAAACAATAAACGGTTATAGACCTAGGGGTAAAAAAGATAATGTTTCACTTAAGACTTTAAATTTGAGGATCCATGGGATATTCCAATGAAAATCCTTTCTTGAAGGGGTAGCCTAAGATTATAGATTGGATTAGGATTTTAAGAAAAAAACATTACAGAACCAATAAGAAACAGGTTCAGGACTGAAGAAAAGCCCACATTTCTGCGGCATTTTGAGGCTGAAAGCACACGGTCAGAGAGGAGACTAAGGGAGCACATCACGGACTGGAAGTCAAGAGAGGGAGTTCAGCATGAGATCACCAGTAGAGTAAATGATGCAGAGGAATCAGAGGGAGGAGTCTGTGGACGTGGGGGAAGCTTGCCCTTTCCCTGCAAGCTGGCTGAGAAAACCTCACAGTTAAGGCAGATTCACAAATTAGAGGGGTTTGTACACATGGGGAGAATCAAAGAGTATACTTAGTTCTGTTTAGCAAATTTTTGCTAAATAGGTACTTGGGAGAATGTATGGGGAAAAACAGATTGACTTATAAATTAACCTGAGGGACAAGTATAACGTTTAAAATAACTTGGCTCAGGTCTAGTTGCATTCTTGATTAGAGGGAGGTACAAGGAGAGGAAAGGAAGTCCATCGTTCTTTTGATGAGTCCGTCTGGTTATATGGATAGAGCAAAAGCCTCTTTCAATGGCCAGTTCATGTCTGAAAGCCCTTAATTCAAAATACACAGTCAGGCTCAGTGCCCGTTGCTCAGTGGTTAGGGCACCAGCTACATACACTGGGGCTGGTGGGTTCAAATCCGACCTGGGCCTGCTAAACAATAATGACAACTACAACAAAAAATACCTGGGCATTGTGGCAGGTGCCTGTAGTCCCAGCTACTTGGGAGGGTGAGGCAAGAGAATCACTTAAGCCCAAGAGTTTGAGGTTGCTGTGAACTGTGCCATCATGGCACTCTACTGAGGGTGACCTAGTGAAACTCTGTCTCAAAATAAATAAATAAATAAATGCGGAGTCATATTTAGGGGTAAAATTTCCTGAGCTCTTTAACAACTAAGAAGCACCCCTAGAATTTAGTCAGTAGGTTTTTACTGACAAACATCCATGGAGCAGTTTGTGTAAATGAGTGAGGTGATGGTAAACAGAGCCAGCATTAAAGAAGGTATGGGATAGAACTTTATATCAAAGTGTTACCGAAACCTTGGCACTTGTCTCCCAAAGCTCTATCAGAAAAATGGGAACAAGTGGTTTGGGAAGAAGGAAAGAGAAGTTTATTAATATGCTGGCAAATGAGGAGGCTATCAGACTCCTGTCTCAAAAATACCAGCATCCTCTTCTGAACAGATGTGCGGAGTTTTGAAAGATTCTGATCAATCCCATAATCCTACCGTGGGCTAAGACAATCTTGGGGCCTCTGCCTGGATCCATCCCATCTTTGGCTAAGACTACCTTGTGACTTCCACCCAGATGATTCCCTAGACCTGTCTCATGTGGAGCAAAGAATAACAACATAAAAGGAGGGGATAAGAGGATTTAGAAGAGGCAGAAAACATTTTTACCTTTCTCCCCGCCCTGCCACTCTTTATTACAAAAGAAATTGCCAGACAAGAGGCAAGAACAGCTTTTATATATATATATATATATATAACAGAACACAGTATCTGACACATAGTAAGTAAATGTTCAGTAAGTATCTATTAATAAATAACTTGAATATGTTTATTATTTAATATAAAAGGAACACTGGAGGTAGGTCGGGATGATTTGTAAAAAAGCAAAACAAATTCTGATAGGACTTGAGTAAGAATATTTTTTTGTTCTGAATCAGAACCTAAGGAGAGGAAGAATGAAATCATAGCAGTATTATAATTAGAATGAGCTCCAAATCCCTTATTGACCTCTCAAGACCGTCCTCAAACACCTTGTTTGTCTCCCCGTCCAGACGCTGCCTTCTCTACCCACTCTAGCTCTGCTCCAGCCTTGCTCACTTTCTCCTCAAATACACGAACTCATTCCCTCATTTGCATTTCCCCAACTTTCCCTCTACCTCCCGAACTTCCTAAGGACAAGCCATTTCCCACCGCTTAGGTCTCAGTTGAACGCTGTTCTCTTACAGAGGCTTCCTTTGACCTCCCTGAGGAAAGAGCCTCTACCTGGTCACTCTTGACCATGGCTCCCTGTTGTGATGTTTATAGGGCACAAACTACTGATCCAAATCACCTTTCTCAGTATTTGGTTTACTGTTCGCCTCCTTGGTTCTCCATGAGACCAGCTGCCTTGTCTCACTCACTATCTTCATGACACCTAGAATAGTCTCGAGCACATGAAAAGGATAAAATGCTCGAAAACAAATTTATAAACCTTGAAGTGGAAAATAGAAAACTTAAGAGCAGTGCCTACCACATCACGATCTTCATTTCTACAAATTAAGTTGTATTATATTTCATCAAATAAGTCTAGTTCTTCCTTTCCTGCCTGGTTCCACTCTGCTCAGGCCCTAGAAATTCTGACCATGGCCATATCCCTGGCCTCATTCTTGTCTCACCACCTTATGTTTTTTTTTTTTCCTACTGAACTCAAAATCATTTTCTTAATATGTATGACTAATTATGTCACTAACACATTTAAAATATCCCCAGAGCTCTCGGATAGCACTGGAACTCTTCACCCGGGTTTTGTGATCAGACTGATAGGATTATTACAGCCTTATTTTTTCTCACTACCTTCACGTCCTATCTTACTTCCCTCACTGCCATCCTTAGTCTTACTATTTTCTACCAGTTTGCCGTATTTCCTCTCCTGACTATCTTCTCATGCTGGAAACTTGTTTCCTACTTGTTTCATTTGAATTAATCCTGCCTGTTCTTTAGGTTTTAGTTTAAATGTTGAGTTTTAAATGTCCAGGTTCCACTCAAGTTACGTCTCCCTTTGTAATCCACACAGCAGAAAGGACTTTATTAAAGAATATTAAACAGCAGACGATAGATCAAGGCAAGGGCTAGAGAATATGGCTCAGAAGCTTTATCAAACAAGAAAGAAATAAATGAATTCCCCACCCAGCTGCTCCCGAGGAGACCTTATTGCTGTTATTGCTGGTCATAGCAAAGGTCACCAGCTCTGAACATTACAAGCTACTATTCTGCCACCATTCAGGCCTGTCAGTGTTAATTAAACACAAGCTGCCTTTTCCCACGTTGCGAGATTAAATTCCATTCAGTTTTCCTTCAAATGACCCTTTTCTGAATTGATACGATGGTAGAGCCGACTGGTGAACCCCGATCACAGGCGTGAACTCTGGGTGACTGGGAGGCAAGGAAGGCATTATCTAGGTTTTAATTGGAGAAAGGAAGACTCAGGAGATGAGATGATTTGTGATAAAAAATCTACGACATACTTTTGTTTTCTCTAACACTGTTCTAATCACAGGATATCTTCATTGCTTGGTTTTTGATCTTTCCCCCTTCTCTTTAACTCTCCTTAAGGCAGGGGCCTTCCCTGTCTCCTTCATCATTATCTCCCTGTTAGCAGAGAGCCTGGTGTATAGTAAATACTAAAAATATTATTTATTGAACAAATGAATGGATTGTAATTAGCGCTTGAAGATAGTTTGGAACAGCTGTTAGAAGTATAATGTGGGAATTATAATTGGGAGTCAATTAGAGAAGACTAAAAGAATTGCTGAGTTGCATTTTGTATCCCGCCAAGTTAGGGAGAACGCATTTGTGGTGGAACTAATCATCACTGTTCAGTGACTTTCTCGAGCAAGGCTAAAAAGCCCGGAAGGGAAAACTTAGGGATCTCAATCAGTTTGTGGCTGCAAAAGGATTGGTAGGTAGAAGATTAAAGGCAGTCCAAGCTCAAACCAAGTGAACTAGACATACATGACATGCCTGGCCATAGAATTTAGGTTGCTTACAAAGTAAATTACACCAGAAAGGGAATGGACAGCCTGTGAGAAGATGAAACGACCAAAGATGATAATAAAGGCAAAGAAACAGTGTAGCATCAGAGATTAGAAAGATAGTCTACTCTGGCCTTCCCAAGTTGGCATAGCTGAGTCCGTTGTTCCTCCCACTCTCAGTCCTGTCCTCTTTTATGCACCAACCTTGATGAAAGAAGTCATGGGTCACCAGCCTCGATGTCCCTTTTCCTACTAATCCAGAGTTGAGGAGAATTAAATTGTCCACTCAGAGATACAAGAGAAAAATCTGGCCCCATTGGTGTTTCCTCTTTGCCAACCTGAAGCCGATATTCACAGAATTAGCTCTACTTGTCTGCGTGCTTTTCTTCCTTTCCTCATCTCCCTCTGCATTTCTCTGCTAATATTTGCCTCCCACTGCCACACACCGTTGGCTCAACCTTTAGAACTGGGTGTCTGTTTTAGGCTCTGTCCCTTATTTCTAAACAGATTTCCCCTGAAGTGCTGCATGTGCTCTGAACGCTGCCAGGTACTGCAGGACCCTGCTCCTCTGCTGTGTAGATGTCGGTCTTCAGCTTGAAGACCAGAACCTTGTTCCAGTGATTACACTGGCAGTGGGCTCCTGTATTGACGTCACACATGACAACGGCTCCTCTTTTTGTCTCTTAATCATGGCTACCATTCGAATGGCCTACCATTGAGCTGCCATCCAATCTCGTGTTGATTTTGGAGTGGAGACTGAACTGAATCGCCCCTTTGGAACCTGTGCCTTCCTCACTTCATTGCCCCTCTTAAGTCAGTTCAGTCTCCACTTGTAAGGTCATCTCATCTATATAATCCTAAAAAAACTCATCAATATTGGGATTTATGCTCATTACTTAGCCTATGACTAAATACAAAGGTAACAAAATGAAGGGATGATCTAGGTTAAGCTGCAGTAACAAACATTTTTGAAATTTTGGTGACTTATCAGAGTTGGAAAATTTCTGCAAAAGGTAGATGGAAAATATTGTAGGATTTGGATGCCATACAGTGTCTATTGCTGGTACTTAAGCCTGCCATTGTAGCATAAATGCAGCCATAGTCAATACATAAACAAGGAGTGTGGCCGCCCTCCCACAAAACTTACAAAAACAAACACATGGGGCTTTAGTTAACTGACCACTGATCTAAAGCCATGGGATTTATATTGTGCTCAGGCTTCAGTAAATGGTATATTCCACATTATCACAGTTGGCACTCCGGAACCCAACCTGATGAAAGAGCCACAATTTGCAACATTATTTGTAGCAAAGAGAAAATTTGCAAGATACTCACTTGTTCTTAATGCTTTCCTCCAGAAGCAGCATACATCCTTGTTATTCTGAGTTCCTTAGCTCACATACAGCATGTGGCTGTGCTGTCTGTTTCATAGGGTGGGGAAGCATTAATCTCCTACAGATGAGGGTTACTAACAGTGAGTGAACAGTGATACAGTAGTGTACAGCAGGTATTTGTGGTAAGAAGATGTAATTTCAAGCGTAAAACTCTTGATGCAGTTTTAAATAATGGAGCAGTGCAAAGCAGTATGCTTTAAAACAGCTGGAAAAGAAATGTCACTGAGGACAACTAGGGTGGAGGAATTATAAAACCTGCATATGTCCAAGTCCATGAGCATGCATATTGAAGTGAACACTAGCTGTCCTCTATATCTGTAGAAAACAAAAATAACAATACATTGTATCTTACATAATATACCCAATTTGGGTTGCTCTGAAATTTTCTTAATACGGTAGCCCAGTATTTGAAAACAGGAAAGAGTTAATGTTGCAAAAAATAATGTAAAGCCATAATTTATGCCTAATACACACCAGAATATGTCAGAAGTCTCAACTAGCTAATTTAATTATTTATTTTATAATTCTCTATTCATGTATATTAATGTCAAATATAAATGTTCTATTCAGGCTGGGCGTGGTGGCTCACACCTATAATCCTAGCACTTTGGGAGGCCAAGAGGGGTGGATTGCCTGAGCTCACAAGTTCGAGACCATCCTGAGCGAAAGCGAGACCCTGTCACTACTAAAAATAGAAAAACCGAGGGAAGAGGATCACTTCAGCCTGAGATGGAGGTTGCTGTGAGCTATGACACCATGGCACTCTATCCAGGGCGACAGTTTGAGACTGTCTCAAGAGAAAAAACAAAAAAACAAAAAAACAAAACTTCTATTCAAAATATGAAAATATCTTGAAATGACCACTGTGCAGCAGATTAATTGAGTATCATCATATAGTGGAAGCAAGGGTAGAAATTTGATGGCAATGTTTTAGCATTTTACTGGCACTTTTGAAAAGACTGAGCATTAACCACTTTGTTTGGCACAGTGGAGCAAGATGGGAAAGATACAAGAAAAATGGGAAGCACGGATTTCCACAATTGTTCTCACAATATTTTTGCTCCAAAATGCACAGGAGGAATAAAGTTTTCATAATCAAAATTCCCGGACCACTAGCCCTTCTTCTACTTCTCCGCATTCATAGAATCACACTAAAATATACGGGATAGAGAGGTAAATGTATAGAAAGAACCTTGAATCCACTCTGCTCTTTTTTAAAAAAGCATAAACAATGTTTGTTTTTGTTTGTTTTGTTAACTAGTATTGGTAATAAGCTACTTGCAACAAACCTCAGAAGTGAGGAGGGCACCGGAATATCATCAAACCCAGACACAGAACAGCCAGATTAGAATGTTACCAGGTACTCAAATTGGAACACAGTCAGGATCCTGTTTACCCTTATACTTAGCATTTGATCCCTGCTCTAACTAGTGGAGTTAAACCACATTGGTGTTTGTTTGTTTATTTAATCAATTAAGGGCAACTTTGAGGAGAGGTTTTCTTTCTTTCTTTCTTTTTTAAGAGAGAGTCTCACTTTATCACTCACAGCAACCTCCAACTCTTGGGCTTAAGCGATTCTCTTGCCTTAGCCTACCAAGTAGCTGGGACTGCAAGTGTCTGCCACAATGCCCAGCTATTTTTTGGTTACAGTTTGGCCAGAGCCAGATTCAAACCCACTACCCTCAGTATATGGGGCCAGCGTCCTACTCACTGAGCCACAGGCACCACCTGACAGGAGAGATTTTCTTTGGCCTATGCCTCAAATGTATAACTTTGGAATCTGGAGTGAAAAAAAAGTAGTCAATTATTCAAGCAAAGGAAAAATCACACTGTGATTTTTATGTTTTGTTGGCTTGTTGTTTTATTTTTATTTGTTGGTGAGGTGAGACATATGTATGAAGTGAGGGAGCAGGACATAATATGATTATTAAAATCAGAAAAAGCAGAAAAATTGCCACATACAAAAAATGTGATCTTCAATTTTCTGGGCATTGCATTTATTTTGCATTGGAATAAAGTAAACAGAAGAGATCAGTTAAAGTTTATCATCTTTGTTTACCATCTGACTGCATTTTCCATTTTGAATTTTGAAGTATATTACCTGTAATCTAATTGCAAATACTAATTTTTCCCATGATTTAAAATAAATGTTGTTACCGTGCTTGTAGAATGCTTCGGCATGTACCTTACTACCTCTGCATCTTATTGATTGCATTGCTGGTTTCTATGGGAACAGAAGTAGAGAAGTTAATTAAGATCAGGAGGTTAGAATTGAAGAAAAATAGAATTTTCAACACAGTTCATTTATCATGTACATTTAAATTAGTTTCTTTAATAAAATATCTATTGGACTAAAATGGTGATGGCTGAATCACCTTAATAAAAACAAATGATACATGTTAAAAGTTTAACATCAGTTATTTGTACTCAATTCATCCCATTAAGAAGCATTTTGGCTTTGGTAATCAAATTAACAAAAGTCATTAATAAAGGTGTCTTGTGTCTCAATAGTATTATTCCAAGGTTTTAGTCTTGAGTAATGTGTCTTATGAATTATTCTTATTATTTATTCAGAATAAGCTGTGGTCTCTGCTAGATATTTTCTTTTATTTCCCAATGTACCCTCTCATCCCCTGCTTTAAGATGCTCCTGCCGCCTGGACCACACCAACTACGTTGCTCAGTTTCCCATTCCTTTCTAGGATCGGCCAGTAGAGGGCAACAGGGAGCGATTAGTAAGCAGAAGGGTGGGAGGGACTTGCTTTGCGTTGCCTTTGTGTTCTGTGAAGATCAATTCAATAATATAATACCTAGGAGAGGTAATAGATTCCAGCCTCCAATACCCAAGACTAATAAATTCCCCATATAAATTCCCTCTTTGAAATATCGAATGTATTTCTGTTTACCTAGCTGATAACCCAGTCCATGATTGTTTTATATGTAAAAAGTAGAATGGTAGGTAGTTTAAAAGAGAAAAAAGCCATTTTGTTTCATTAAAAAAAATTAGCATATACAGAAATGGGGGAAGAAAAAAAGATGGCTATTCAATCCTAGAACTCACATACAACGTATAATGACAGTTTGCTTCTTTTTTGTACATCAGTAAATACTTTTTCAGAAAAATAAACATCATATGCTTTTATCTCCTGTATTTTTTTTTACTTTACATCAAAACTCTTCATAGACATAATTTGGACAGTTATGAAATATTCCTTAGGTTATTTTACTATTACTCAATAGTTAGACATTTGGGTTACCTTTAAATTGTTTATAATTATAAGTAATGTAATCATAAATACCTAGGCAGGTATTTGTTTTTATTTTGCATTCAGGCTTATTCCTTAATATTTAGACCTTTGTTTTTATATTCTTATGCCATTCTCTTTTATACATATATATAATATGTTTTAAATATGTTTTAAAATATCTCCATTTTTGAAAAATAATGTGCCAGTCTCTTAATAGAGAACCTCTTCAAAGTCTGCACACCCACAAGCATTTCTTGAATTTCTCAGAGGTTGTCTTTACTGGCTCACAAATCATTTTTGCCCACTCCTCTGTTCTTTGGGGGGTATCGTATGTGTGGTTTTTTAATTCATTATCTCTACAGTAGTATTATAGCTGATAACATATATATAAAAATTTTGGACTGCTTTAAGTAATCACATCAATCCTGCTTTGCTAACAGAAAAATTCATATCTTTTATACACCCTAACATATAATTTTAATATATTTTACCATTATTAATACTTTCATAATACAAAATATTACTCTCTTGTACAGGAGTAAGACAAAGGAATAATAATGCTATTTTTAAGGTAAGCCATTAATTACAAGACTATTTGCATTATTAAGCAAGTAGTGATATTGAAATAGTAAATACAAACCAATCAGATGTTCATTATAAACCAGTATAAATCAATTAATGTCTTAGTTTTTGGATATATAATGTTATAATTCTTGCAACCATACTTCAGAAGACTTTACAAAAGTCAAATTGTATATATGTGTCTATATTCATATTTATGTTATACATATCAAATTGTATATTTGTGTCTATATCTAAGGACACTGAATATTATGGAGGAAGAGAAAATAGAAGACAGTCATGGCTAGTTTTTCTAAAAAATATAAATAAATATCCTATGTACTCAATACTAATATGAAACCAATATATAAACAATTACATGCTCATATGAACAGTAAAACACAAGTATAGTCTAATCCGGAGGCAGGGGAGGAGACAGAGACAAGGGGGAAAGATAATTGGCAGAAGGAGATAGGGCATGTGGAGGGATCTCATCTAATGCTCACCTTGTGAGGGTATATAACATGCCCCCTGGGTAATGGGCTCCTTTACAATTGGAAAGTGAGAACAATGTAACCTAAAAATGTATACCCTCATATTAATTTAAAATAAAAAATAAAAAAACAAATAAAAGTAAAACCTATAACCCTATGTTTAAGAAAAACCATAAATTAACATTTGCAGAAAAGGTCTAGTATAACTTCTAGATTTTTATAAACATCTCATGTGTTGTGCTAGTCTCAATTTAATGGCTAAAGTTGTCTTTTGTGAGCACTTTATTTTTCATCGCTCAATTTATTGGCACTTCAAAATAAACCCTTTTGCCTTTAAAAAATGTTAGCTAGTTATAATGTGATGAATTAACCTTTAATCTAAAGAGCTATTCTTGGTTACATTTATGGTTTTCTGGAGGCTATAACACATTTGTTCAACTATAATAAAACTAGGAGGACGGACCTTATTTTCTAACACAAGAAAATATTCTTTTTGAAAGACACTTCCAAAGTCATATCAATAGTCTTATATCCTTTACAATTCAATCCCTTCCTTCCATTAAAAATATGTATATATATTTAGCACTTGCAAGATGCTAGGTAATGTGATTTGAATTATGTGTGATCTTATATGCACCTCACAACAACTGCATAAGGTATTTATTAACCTTATTTTACAGAAGAAAAACCTGGGGATCAGAAAAGTTACATAGCATTTCCAAGTTCATGCAAGATGCCACAATCCAAATTTGAATGTCAGTTGGCCTGACCCAATAACCCATTTTCTTTCATGGAGATAGTTATTATATTTTAAATAGCAATCAATAAGGATAAAGGCTTCTTTATGTGCCTGTCACTGCCTAGGCACTGAATTTTAATGCAATAATTCTTATAAATGATATTTTAGAACAAATCTGTCTTATATATAATTGTAATTAAATTAGAAAATTTGATTACAAGTGTGCACTTACAATAACTATGGTTTTATTCATGGTCATGAATTTCTTGGTTCCTAAAACCTGGACAGGGAAAAAAAATCTCTTCTTTTCTTCTAAAACCAGATTTATCCAATTCCTCCTCTCTGGTCCTTCATTGTTCATATGAAGTAAATCAATACTGAAGAGGTATATATTGAAAAAAAGGTTTTGATACATTATAACAAGGAAAACTTTGTATTTTGGAAATATAAAAATGTTATATATAATATATTGCCATGTTTATATATATATTCTTTTTATATATACACTATATATTTATATATGTATATAAAGTATATCTTTTTTCATTAAACACAGTGGCCAAATATTTTGGTTCTGTTGTTTTCCAATGACATTTTGAACATTTATCAACCACCCTTAGTTCCTCCAGCATTAAGTAGAACATTTGCCCTTTCATATGAAAGTGCCTTAAGTATTTAAATGACAGTGATGATAGCTGTTGACATAAATCTATGAATTAAGAAAAGCTAAAATGTAAAATATGATATAATTTAACAAGAGTATTGGGATGTACCTTCATATTCATCTACATTGACTTTTTTCGTAACACATGTTTTATCAAGAGTCTCAGAAGTTTGAGACCAATCTGAACAAGAGTAAGACCCCATCTCTACTAAAAATTGGAAAACTAGCCAGGTGTTGTGGTAGGTGCCAGTAGTCCCAGATACTTAGAAAGAGGCTGAGGCAAGAGGATTGCTTGAGCCCAGGAGTTTGAGGTTGCTGTGAGTATCATGCCATGGCATTCTAGCCTGGGGCAACAAAGTGAAACTGTCTCCAAAAAGAACAGTCTTGGGAAGGAGGGACAAGATGGTCGACTGGAGTCAGCCTCCAACAGAAGCTCCCATCCAGAAGGAAGGATAAAGTCCAGAAAATAACCAATTAAGAGGAAGATTGGCAGCTGAACTGAGAGAGAAGAGCAATATCTGCAGGTCACCTCTGCTGAGGCTGGCTGCAACTGCAAGAAAGCCAATTTCTATAGGTTTTCTACAGCTGAGACTACACCAGAGTCACTGATCCACTTGGATCAGACAAGAACTAGCTGAACACAAGACAGAGCCACCTAACCCCACCACACCAAGCAGGTTTCCTCAGCCTCAGACTGTAATACTATACAAGTTTTTTGCAAAACTGTAGGAAAAAGGCTGCAGCCATCAGTCCTAGATCCTTGATAAAGGGTGGGTTAACCACAACCCTAGGAACTCCCAATCCAATTTCACCTTATCTGCCCATCTAGCAAACGGTGAAAAACAAACATGGGGTGGAATCAGTGGAAAAACTCTAGCAACATGAATAATCAGAGTAGATCAACTCCCCCAAGGAACGATACGATAGATATAGCACAAGATCTCATTCATAAGCAAATGGCTGAGATGTCAGAAATCAAGTTCAGAGTCTGGATAGCGAACAAGATCAACAGAATGGAGGAAAGGAGGGAATTAGAATTTCAAGAAATTATCCAAAAGATATCTCAAGAATTCAATGATTTCAAAGATAAAATGACCAAAGACTTTGAAACACTGAGGCAAGTGTTTGCAGCCCTCAAAGATCTGAAAAGTACAGTAGAATCTCTCGCTAATAGAATGGAGCAGGCAGAAGACAGGATCTCTGACACTGAAGACAAAGCTTCTGAATGTGCCCAAGTGCTCAAAGATGAAGAGAAATGGAGAGCAAAAATGGATCATTCTCTCAGAAAGCTCTGGGATAATTTGAAGAAAACTAATATTTGCTTTATAGGAATCCCTGAAGGTGACGAAGTTGCTTCACAAAACACAGAGGCTCTTCTTCATGAAATTATGAAAGCAAACTTTCCAGACATGCCAAGAAATTCTGAAATTCAGATAGCAGACAGTTTTAGAACCCCAGCAAGACATCCCCCAGGCACATTATAATTAACTTCACTAAAGTTAATATGAAAGAGAAAATTCTGTAAGCAGCTAGATGTAAGAAAACCATAAGCTACAAGGGGAAGAATATTAAAATGACTGAAGATCTCTCTGCTGAAACCTTTCAGGCTAGAAGAGGGTGGTCATTGACTTTTAATCTCCTAAAACAAAATAACTTTCAACCCAGGATCCTGTATCCAGCTAAACTGAGTTTCATTTATGATGGAAAAATTAAATACTTTAATGACATGCACATGGTGAAGAAATTTGCCATAACTAAACCATCCCTCCAGGATATTCTCAGACTTATTCTGCATAATGACCAGTGTAATCCTCCACCACATAAGTAAATTTACACAGAAAATTTTGATCAAATTTCAACTTCCACAGTGGTGAAAGAATGAAAGATGTCCACTGGACTTTCAAAAAATTTGATACCCAAAATTATACCAGGCTTATTAATATTCTCAATCAATGTGAATGGCTTATATTACCCTCTAAAATGGCACAGGCTGGCTGGCTGGCTGGATACAAAACTCAGGCTAGATATCTGCTGCATACAAGAATCTCATCCTACTTTAAAAGACAAGTATAAACTCAGGGTGAAGGGATGGTCATCTATTTCCAGGCAAATGGAAAGCAGAAAAAAGCAAGTGTTACAATTTTATTTGCTGATACAATAGGCTTTAAACCAACCAAAGTAAACGAGGATAAGGATGGTCACTTTCTATTTGTTAAGGGTAATACTCAATATGATAAGATTTCAATCATTAATATTTATGCACCCAACCAGAATGTACCCCAATTTATAAGAGATACTCTAATAGGCATGAGCAACTTGATCTCTCCCAGCTACATCATAGTCAGAGATTTTAATACTCCCTTGGCAGTGTTGGATAGATCCTCCAACAAGAAGCTTAGCAAAAAAATTTTAGATTTAAACTTAATCATTCAGCATTTGGATTTAATGGACATCTACAGAACATTTCATCCTAACAAAACTGAATACACATTTTTTGCATCAGCCCCTGGAACATACTCCAAAATCAATCACATCTTAGGTCACAAGTCTAACCTCAGAAAATTTAAAACAATAGAAATTATTCCTTTCATCTTCTCAGACCATCATGGAATAAAAGTGGAACTCAGTAACATCAGGAATCTGCAGACTCATACAAAAACATGGAAGATTAATAACCTTATGCTGAATGATAGGTGGGTCAGAGACAAGAACAAGAAGGAAATTACCAAATTTTTGGAACAAAACGATAATGAAGATATGAGTTATCAGAACTTCTGGGATACTGCAAAGGAAGTCCTAAGAGGGAAATATATAGCACTGTAAGCCTTCCTCAAGAGAATGGAAAAAGAAGTTAACAACTTAATGGGACATTTCAAGCAACTGGAAAAGGAAGAACATTCCAATCCCAAACCCAGCAGAAGAAAATAAATAACCAAAATTAGAGCAGAATTAAATGAAATTGAAAACAAAAGGAT
>NW_003852419.1:8021675-8133824 GCF_000181295.1 Otolemur garnettii
AGACAGCCCTAAGAATGGGAGAAGATATTTGCTGATTATGTCTCCAACAAAGGTTTAATAACCAGAATCCATAGACAGCTCAAACATATTAGCAAGGAAAGAACAAGCAATCCCATCTCAGGGTGGGCAAGGGACTTGAAAAGAAACTTCTCTAAAGAAGATAGGTGCATGGCCTACAGATATATGAAAAAATTCTCACCATCCTTAATCATCAGAGAAATGCAAATCAAAACTACTTTTGGATATCACCTAACTCCAGTAAGATTAGCCCATATCACAAAATCCCAAAACCAGAGATGTAGGCGTGGACGTGGAGAAAAGGGAACACTTCTATGCTGCTGGTGGGAAATGCAAGTTAATACATTCCTTTTGAAAAGATGTCTGTAGAACACTTAGAGAACTAAAAATAGACATGCCATTTGATCCTACAATTCCTGTATTAGGTATATATCCAGAAGACCAGAAATCACATTACAACACAGATATTTGTATCAGAATGTTTATTGCAGCCCAATTCATAATTGCTAGGTCATGGAAGAAGTCCAAGTACCCATCGACCCATGAAAGGATCAATAAATTGTGGTATATGTACACCATGGAATATTATGCAGCCCTAAATAAAGATGAAGACTTAACCTCCTTCATGTTTACATGGATGGATCTGGAAAATGTTCTTCTTAGCAAAGTATCTCAAGAATGGAAGAAAAAGTATCCAATGTACTCAGCACTATTATGAAACTAATTTATAGCTTTCATAGGAAAGCTATAACCTAATTATAGCTTAAGAATATGGGGAGAGGGGAATGGGAAGGGCAGTGAGTGGAGGGGTGTGGATGGGTGGAGGGAGAGTGATAGCTGGAATCACCTCTATGCTTTATCTTACAAGGGTACAAGTGACTCTTTCTAAAAGTAGAATATAAATGTCATAATGCAATAACTAAGAAAATGACATAAAATATTTCAAATTGTATATGAAAACACTACACTGTACCCCATGATTGCATTAATGTATACAGCTATGATTTAATTTTAAAAAAAAACAGTCTTGAAAGAAATTTTAGGAAAGTCAGGCTAAGTGGCCCTCAATACTCAACCCTTTTAGCAACATCGAAATTGGACAGGATTCGACATCTTTTATAGATGATTAATTTTATGTAGCCAATTCTGGGGTCCATTTAGCCAATCATGCAGATGATAATCCCCTACAAATGACATGACTATATTCGTCATTGAGCTGATCAAGTGTTACAACGTAATGCTGAAAGGTCTGAAGAGGCCGGGTTCAGTTGGATAATATGGAACTGGGTGAATTATTACAAATATTCTCACATGGAGTTGACAGTGTATAACCAACTATTGAATCTGCATATGCAGTGTATTTATATACGAAACATTCAGATTGAATTAAGTGGTTTCTGTTCTTGAAACAACAGCTTGCCATTCCAGATGAAAGCTATAAACTACTTGGAGAATGAAAAGCACAGTTTATCTCACTGATTCCAAAGTAGAAACCAAAAAAAAAAATACCAGAAAAAAGCTTGTAGCCTTCTTACATTCTGTTGCTTTATACCTGCAAGCAAGTCTGTACTGTTCTTGCATAACACTGAATTATGTACTGGGTCATGCTCTGAGGCCATGAGAAGCATTACACAGGTTGGAATGAAGTTCTCATGTGACTTTGAATATTCATACTGTAAATCTGAGAATGGCATAGTCAATGCTTTATTTAGGTGTATTATGGGCATGTGTTTGATTATCAACCTGCATTTTATGTCTCTAAAAAGAATTCCCTATGAGTCCATCTTCGCTTTCATTTGCCATGGGTCTTGTGATATCTGCTACCTAATTCGAAAGTTCATTACAAAATCAATATTCTCCCTATGAAAGTTTAATTCTATTTATTTCTTCTGTCAAAA
Source organism: Otolemur garnettii (assembly GCF_000181295.1). NCBI lineage: Eukaryota > Metazoa > Chordata > Mammalia > Primates > Galagidae > Otolemur > Otolemur garnettii. The sequence goes on from NW_003852419.1 coordinate 8,023,592, forward strand.
CCAAGGCATTATAGCAGGTATGCAAAGAACTTGGGGTAAGTATGTTTGGGAGACAAATACCAGCAATTTTGTATAAACGGTGGAGAAGAGTGGGAGATGTAGGAATTTTTATAGCTGGCTTCCTTTTTAAAAAGTCTGAGTATAAACATGTTCATTTCAGAGACATGCAATGAGAAAGCACAGTAAAGTTTTTACCATTCCCATAGGTTAAATCCTTTCCCTTGAATATCTAATGTTAATGTTTTTATTAGAGAACATTGCACTTTCGATTAATCAATTTTTTTCCCTGCAGTGAATGTAAACTTTAAGAACTAAAGAGCAGGGAATCATCCAGATGTGCCCCCAGTCTTGACCTTCTTATGTGCTGTAGAGATTTCCTTTTTGAGTGACTGAGGCTTGATAGGCATGTAACAATGGCTCTGCTGGCCCTGCCGGACCTCTGCAAGGATTTCAGACTTCTACATTTATCCCTATCTGGGATATGATTTCCTGTATTGGGTAGAGGGCATCAGGGTTTCTTTAAATAGAATTTCCTCTCTACCTTTTTTCCCCACCCTCTCTTCACTCTTATAAGTGACTGCCAAAATTGTCCCTGCTCTATTTTAAGTCAATACCATTTGACCCTTTGCTTTACTGGAACTATTTTATTAGTCTTGAGCTATAAGAATTGTACTATTTTCTGTTTGCCTCTTTTAAACTTTCTGGTGGTGTAGCATGCTGAAGTCCAGGCTTTTTTGTGAACAATGTTTTCATTGTCTCAGTACGTTATCATCCCAAATATTCTATCAAACACCAACATATCACTTATGAATAATTGAATGGAATTCCAGTTTAAATTCCCTGAAAACTCTTACTGACAAGGCAAACTTAACGTTCGAAGAGATACTTTTCGTTAAGATACTTTTCACATGAGCTTTTTTAGATAACATTTCTTAATTAACTCAGTCCTGATCGATTCTTCTCCCCAGGGGAAAACATGTTTTTAAACTAGACCTGCAGGTTGTGTCAAGCACATCAGCAGGTATAGAGAGCTTGATTCCTCTCCACAACTGGGAATGATCAGAAACCCTCTATATCTGCACCTTCAAACCCTGCCTTTCTGCCTCTGGAGACCATTACATCCATGGGTAGACCCAAGACAACTTTCCACAAATTCCACATTTGGCATGAAAATTCCACCAGTTCTGAGTACTTGAGTTTCAGTCATGCTACAAGCATGTTTCACCACCAGGAGAATCTGGCATTTCAGTTGAGGGTGAGGGTGGGTGTGGTAGAGAAGTGACTGTAGCCCTTTTTACAAGAATCAGAAATGCTGAAGGGTCTCTGCAAGAGAGATGAGAAAAGAGAGAGAGACTGTACTCAGAATTCATGATGACTAGAAATAGGAGGCAAATGGAAGACTTTGCACAAAAGGTTTGAGTAGACTGACTCTGGCCTTGGGCCAAAATGAATTTTGTACCATTCTCTACCTTTCCCACACCCACCTGTAGGGCCTAAGTGGAAAAGAGTCTGAAGATGAAGTGAACCCCAGCTCCCCGTAACGGTGTCTCTGACAATGTTTATCTCTTGGTTAGGCTGGTGATTATCTAGTTATAGATACACATACATACACACACATATGCACAAATTTGGTGAGCTGTAGTATAACATTTAGGCTCTTTATATTAAAGATGAAAGACGGGGAAGAAAAAGAGCAGGGGGAGGAGGGAAAGAAGGAGGATTGGAGATCTTACTTGCTTGCAACCTGGTCTGATCTGAATTTCCCAGTTATGGAAGATATTTGAGTTATAGAAGATAACTCCACCCTTTCTGGAGCCTATATAATGACGAGAGGGAAGGTGGACATCCACTTAGTGCAGAGGTCGCGTGAGCAAGAATGGCTTAGGGCAGCTAAAGCCACGCTGAGAGCTGTCCACCATCATTTAGAAAAGTCACATTTGATGGGCTCAACTTCTGTCTGCTTTGGAGAATTAGACTCCCTATTTCATACATGAAAAAATGAATTGATTTTTAAGACACACAATTCTTTTATGTACCACTAAGAAAGAAAACGCTGCCAATTAAACAATTTAACAGACATTTTTATACTTACTTGAGATACTCTTTTAGATTTGTTTCAAGGTTGTTTTTTCATGCATTGCTACTCTTGCACATCTAGAACAGGAAAATATGTTCTATTCTAAGTTTATTACAAATTTATAAATTATATATTTATACTATTATAAATTTATCATGTATACATGATAAATATTTAAAATGTTACTGAAATATGGAGTGAAATAATCCTTTTATGTACATCTTAACAAAATATAATGCAGCTGTTATATTTATATGCATCTTCTTTGAGTAGCCTTATCATTCAAATTATTTATGGTCCGTGGACTGAGAGCATGGATAACATTTGAAAGCTTGGAAGAAATCTCAGGACCCGACCCAAACTTAGTAAATCAAAATCTGCATTTTTAAGGGGCTTTTTTTTTTTTTTTTTTTTTTTTTTTTTTTTTTTGCTTTTTTTGGCCAGGGCTGATTTTTAACCCACCACCTCTGGCATATGAGACCGGCATCCTTCTCTTTTGAGTCACAGGCACCACCCATCCTAGATGATTCTTATGCAAGGAAAATTAGAGTGGAACAGTTGCAAAGCACTTAATTATTCCTCTGCAAGAAAATGCAGAATCATGGTCATTCTTTTAATGACCAAAATTAGTTTTGCTTAATATCAAATTTACACAACATCATTTTCTTCATGTGCATTTCTGTGAATGTAGCAAATTTTTCTTCAATGCCAAATTATGTAACAAGACTTTGGAAGATATTTTTAAAAGCAACTAGCTTCAGTATGCACTATTTAGTACTGAAAATGAAGTAAAGGTCATTGTAATAATGATAACCTGAAACGTCATGCTCAGATTACAAATGCACAGATCATGGAAGTTAATACCATTTGGTCACAGTAATTGTAAAACAACCTCTATACATATAGTATGCTGCACGATAATTTTAGCAATGCCTAGGTTTTATTTATTTATTTATTCATTCATTTTTAATTTTTTTTGAGACAGAATCTCATTCAGTCACCTTGGGTAGAGCACCACAGTATCATAGCTCACAGTAACCTCAAACTCTTTGGCCCAAAAGATCCTCTTGCATCAGCCTCCCAAGTAGCTAAGACTACAGGGGATCACCACAACACATAGCTGGTTTTAGAGATGGGCTCACTCTCGCTCAGACTGGTCTCAAACGCCAAAGTTCAAGCAACCATTTGCCTTAGCCTCCCAGATTGCTAAGATCACAGCTATGAGCCATGTGCCCAGTCCCCAGATTTTTTTTTTAAGTAGTACTTTAGAATGAAGATACTCTTGGTTCTAAATATTATGCATGAAGAAGAGTTCTGTTAGCAAGAGGAATCTATTGACCTTAGCTTTAGTCTGATGGAACTTTTCTTGGTTAGAAGAGGCAGTGCAGTAAGGGACAATTGCAGTCCCTTGTCTGAATTACATCAGTTTTTCTAGTAAAACTAGAATAACAGTGAGGACAAAATATCGTTTTAATGTCAAAATATAAATGGGAGGAAAAATGGGTCATGATCAATGTTTAACATGCTTTAAGATCATCTTAAAGCCTCTTTCCCAAATGAAGATTTCTGGGTTTCACGACAGAACTATACCAAAGTCTCTGTGAGGGTCCCTATTCATTGCACTTATACCTAGTGCCTCAGATGACTCACATGCACACCAAAGTTTGTCACACAGAAAAGCAGGGTCTTGATTTTGAATCTCCATCCTTCTCTGCACACAAGATGGGAAGTGATTAACAAATGATACCTATCAACCAAGCAAGACAGTAGGTCAAATTTTTCCAATTTCCAAGTTTCTTCTTGCAGAATAACCAGGAGCTTCTGCTAATAGAACTCACTTGTTCTTATTAAAAACAACAGTAACTTAAATTGCATTTAAGATTACTAAAGCCTGAGCCTTCCTGAAGTTCTTTCCTCATTTCTGTGGATAGCAAGGTCATTTGCCAGCCTGAGTTCCCTCATCCTATTTGATTCCTCAAGATTTTTCTTGGCCTGTAAACATTTTAGGTTATGTGTTTGAATCTGAAAATTTTGATGCAGTCCACAGCATGCCCAAACACGACTTAGGTTTTTGTTTTCTTGTTTATTCTTTGTGTATCTGATTTTATATTTATCTGTGATTGTTCTTTCATCACAAATAATTGTAAATAAGTAAGCTAACAAGAAGAGTTTTAAAATTTATTTGGTCAATTTCCATGTATATGTGGCTAATGTAATGGTTAATTCTATCAACCATTACCACTGCCAGGGATGGCTGGCCTATGGTAATTCATGCTACAGTTTTTAGTCAAACCTCAGTATAGATGTTGCCATGAAGATAATTTTATATAGGATTAACATTTGAATCCGTAGACTTTAAGATAGGCTACCTCCATGATAGTAGGTCTCAACTAATCAGTTGGAAACCCTAACAGAAAACAGATGTATGTGGGTCCCTTGAGAAAGAAAGAATTCTGTCTCCAGCTCACACACCCTTCAAAATCTGGACTGGCCAGTCCCCACAATCATGTGAGGCAATGCTTTAAAACAAATTTCTTTTTCTCTCTATGCATGCATCCTTTTGGTTCAGTTTCTCTGGAGATGAATACATTCCACTCCAGCAAACAGAATGTGACTTCACCCTAAAAGAGTTACACTCCATGAAAATTTTTACGAAAATATTTGGACATCTGGCACTATTTTATCCAGGAGTTATGCTAAATATAAAATTAAAATTCTCTTCTTACCAGCTATTATGGCCTACTGGATTCTAGGACTCATTAAAATGTATATATAGATATCATCCAATAACTTGCTATTCATTGTTAATTTGTCATAGCAGATCTGTCCCTCAGGTCTGCTCTGTAGAACCACCTCAGGTAGCTCTATAGAACGACCATAATACATGTTTTCTGGTGATTTGATTTTATAAGGTTTTTTTTCTTTTCTTCAGATTGCCAAGTTATTTTCTGTACAAATTCTATGAAATTACTATTATAAATTTTCAGCAAGATTCCCTCCAAGAAACTTTGCTTATAGTTTAGGAAAATGATTCTAAATATGAGTGCAAGATACCCACATAAGAGAAAAACTCAATTTAATTCAAGTTGGGGGGGAGGAAAGAGGGGGCTGGGTGTGTTCCCACTCAATGTGCACAATGTATAGTTAATGACACACCTCCTGGTGCAGGACACTCTATAAGAGGGAGTCTACCAAGCAATGGCAAACATTGTAACCTAGTCATTTGTACCCTAGTCTGAAATTAAATAAATAAATCAGAGTGCAAGACAATCCACCTTTCAAAGCCTTTAGTTTATAATTACCTTTTTAGCCATAGTATTACAGAAATGAATTGAACATAGTTATACTAAGCCTTTCTCAATTTTCTATAAGAAATAGATACATTTTTTCCTTCTCTAAAACATGAGAGAAACTACAGTATATAGTATAGTATAAGAATATGCATAAAGGCTCACGCCTGTAATCCCAGCCCTGTGGGAGGCTAAGGAGGGAGAATTGCTTGAGCTCAGGAGTTCAAGACTTGCCTGAGCAAGAATGAGACCCTAACTCCTAAAATAATGAAAAACCCATCTGGGCGCTGCAGCGAGCATCTGTAATCCCGGTGGCTTCTGGAGACTGAGGCAGCGGGATGCTCACAGCCCAAGTCTGAGGTTGCAGTGAGCCATGATGCCATTGTCCTCTGCTCAGAGCATAGGGTGGGACTCTGCTCAACAACAACAATACACACACACAAAAAGCAAAGAAATGAAAGAATATGCACATTAGATACTAAAAATTTCAACAAATTAATATGCTTTGTTTATATATGACTTAAGTAGGCAGTGAAAGTGGTAAACTCCTTAGACTCCAGAAATACCAGATCAAGGTGTAATATGTGAACTTGGGCAAATTACTGAACTCCAGAATCTAGCTTATCTGGAAATAAGGATAATAAATATATCTGCTTTGGGAAACACTTATGAGTATCAAGTGAGATAATTCATGTGAACTGCTAAGCACAGTGAGTACTTGTACATGTTGTTTTACTGTTGTTACTATGTACATACATATACTAACATGCCTAAGGTGGTTATCTTTGAATGGTAGATTATGGTCAATGTTTAATTTTCTTCTTTATACTTTATAATCTTCAAAGTTGTACAATCAAATGAGTAATTATAAGAACAAAAGTTATTTTTAAGAATAATAAAAAAATTAATGCTGGAATAAGCACAACTTATATATTGGTGAGGATAGGGTTTGGGAAAGTGGGGAGGGCAAGGGGGGAAAAATCAGACTGAGGAGACACAGCAACCTGGGCTGTAGGTATGTGCTGGGAAAACGCAGGCAATGAACAGTACACAGGGTAGATCTAAAGCTGAGGGGTAAAATGACAGTGTGGATATGGGACTATTAATTTGAATGTGACCTGGGCTGAATAAAGCAAACAGAGCATTAGAGACTCTAAAGCCAGTTAGGCAACAGTTGCAATAATATAATCAAGAGAGGAATGGGCACAGGTAAGTAGAGGTAAAGTGAGAGGACGTAAAGAAGTGGCTCATTTGAGAGGTGCTTTAAAAAGAAAGAAGCAGTCAAACTTTGCAGTAAGTTATGTGATTGTAAAAGAAGCCTGAAAAATTACTGCAAAGAAAATAATCCAAATATAAAATGGGCAAAGATCCTAAACAGACACTTCTCCCAAGAAGACATACAAACAAATGGCCAACGGGAAGATGGCAAAGAGCTCCACAGCACAAATCATCAGGAAATGCACATCAAAGCCACAATCAGATATCATTTTGCTCTTGTTAGAGGGGCTACTATGAAGAAAAAATAAAACTACTAAACAGAAGACACATGTTGGTGAGTGTGTGGAAAGAAAGGAACGCCTACACACTGCTGGTGGGAGTGTAAACTGAGAGAGCCACTATGGACAACAGTAAAAAAGTTCATCAGAAAATTAAACATAGAACTACCATATGATCCAGCCATCTCACTGCCGAGAATATAACTAAAGGAAATAAAATACGTATGCCAAAGATATATCTGCATTCACGTATTTCTTACAGTATTAATCAAAATAGCCAAAATATAGAATCAACCTTAATGTCCATGGATGACACTGAATGAATGAATTGATGAAATGATAAGGAAATGGTGGTGAATACACTTATTGGAATAATATTTGGTCATAAAAAGAATGAAATCCTGTCATTTGTGACATGGCTGAACCTGTGGGACGTTATATTAAGGGTAATAAATCAGGCACAGAAAGACAAAGGCGACATGAGCTCACTCATGTGTGAAATCTAAGAGTCAATTTTACAGGAGACAGGAGTTGGTGGTTACAAGGAGCTGAGGGAGTTGGAGGGTGGGAGGTTAGGCAGGTATTGATCAAAGTGTTGATCTAACTGATAACCAATTTCAGTTAGATTAGAGGAATATGTTTAATAGATCTAGTGTACAACATGGTGACTATAGTTAATAATATAGTTGATAATACTAAAGTGGTTGACTATTTCGAATTGCACACAAACTTTATGGACACTCTGTAATATATTATGCTCTTTTCATTGAAAAATGCCAAGAGAGTGGATGCTAAGTGTTCTCGCCACAAACATGGTACTGTGTAAGGAAATACATGAGTTAAGTAGTTACATTTTGTAATTTCACTGTATACTTTAAAACATCATGTTGCACGTAACAAATACATAACATTTTATCTGTAATTAAATAGAAAAGAAAAAAAAAATGCAAGTATTTAACTTTGGCAAGCTGGAAGCCTACAACAAACATCAATTAGTTTGAAAGTTTGAGGCAGTTTTAAGGGAGGATCATATCTCCTCTGGGAAAGGACAGTTTAGAAAGCCATAGACTAGCTAGGTGGCTTAAACTTCACGCAGCTAGACATCTCGCATTATCAACAAAGCATATCAGAACTGGGAGCAACCTTGAAGATAATCCAAACGAGATTCTCATTCTAAGGTGTGTGCAACCAAAATGGTATTGTCCCACAGCCGGCTGAGCACAGAACTAGCGTGACGACCTGCCAACACCCAAACTAGGGGTTGTTGATGCTTATCGGAAAGAAAATTTGTACAAAATGCTTCAAAGGTAGCTATACATATATGCTTTTTTAACTTAGGAATGCAATTTTTTTTATTTTAAGAAGACACAATTTTTCTAAAATCTAAGAGTATATATAACATGCCTATTATACAGTATAACCAATTCTGAACCCATAAATGACAAATTCACTATGTATCACAGCAAAGGTGATATTTTTAAATATAGGGAAAATATTGTATTATACAGACATTAGGTCATTTTCAGTGCTTTTATTTAAATGTTAAGATAGGCTATTTTTATCGGTGTCTCATTATTCTCTCCCCACCTTTTTGGTGACTTTTTCCTTTTGTGGCACTGAATTTGTCTACCCGACTTGGAGATAGAGGTGTTCTTTTACAACTTCCTTTAATGAGGATAATAACAGACGGTTCCTAAAAAAAATATTGTTGTCACTTTAGCCACAAAGTCTTTTTTTTTTTTTTTTACATTAAACAGAGAAAATTGGGTCACCAAGAAGGTTTTGTTAATTAGTGTTGTTAAAAATATTTAATTAGTGGTCAATCTGACTCTGGTTAACATCGGTTTAAAACAGATTTTCTTTTTGAACCAAGCTGTCTTTTTGTTCTGAGACTGTTCTCCACGAAGACTGTGTCACTGTCAACTATTTCATAGTTCCAAAATTAGAACACTTTAAAATCATCAGCAACAGAACTATTAGTCTGAGGATTCATAAGTAACATTTGAATTCTTACGTGACTTTCCTTTTTTCATCTCTAGATATTAAAAACCAGCTTAATATATGAAAATTCATTCAAAAAACATTTATTAAGTTCATAATATGAACCAGGTATTGTTATATGTACAGAAGATACATTGATGAATAAAACAAAGTGAAACACAACGGAAATATTCCTGCTTTCAAGGAAGGAGAGGCCATCAAAGAGGTAGTGGGCATCTAATCGAACTTGTAGACTGTGAGAAGAATTTAGAATTTTGCTCTAAGGAAGACAGGAAATCATTGTAAAGTTTTGAACCATGTGATAATATATCTCTTCATTTTAAATTTTTCATGTTTTAAATTGTTTGGATTCTAGCTGTAAAATGAAGATAGTGTTTGCCATATTTATTAATAGCTTGTATGAAGGCTCCAAGACAGAAAGATGTCAAAGATAATACAAAGGTCTCAGTTTAAGCACCAGCGAGAATGGAATTACTATTTCCTGTGAGATAAGGAAAATAGCTGGTTTGAGGAGAACATTTTTGAACCTACTAAAATTAAAATGATTTTTACATATGCAGGCTTAGGTGTTGGTGAGGTATTTGTTCAACAAGTCCAGATTTGGGGAGAAAGATAAGGCTTTGAGTTACAAGTTTGGAGTTTTCAGATTGAGACGATATTTAAAGCAATGTGATTGAGGGATATACTCAGCAGTGAGTATAGCTAAGAAAGGAAAGGTTTTAGGAGTACTAAGTGTTCTGGAAAATGAAGAGCCTGGGAAGAACGCTAAGAAGTAGGGAGAGAAGCAAGAGTGGGATTCTACATTTCACAGGGGATGGAACTGGAAGCTCCTAAGTGGAGTGCCACAAGGATAGAAAAACAAACACCACGTGTTCTCACTGGTAAATTGTAACTAAATGATCAACACTCACACACATAGGGTAGTAAATTTCAATGGAAACCAAGCAGGTGGTGGAGGGAAGGGAAGGGTAAAGTCACCCCTAATGGGTACAAGGGAAACTCTCTGGGAGAGGGAAACCTTGTAACTTTGGTTCAAACTGCACAAAAGTAATGCATGTAACCAAAACATTTGTACCCCTCTAATATTCTAAAATTAGAAAAATTTTAAAATAAATTCCACAGTGGAAAACAACATAGTTGAGAAAGAATGTGCAGGGCATTGTCTGTGGATACTGGACACCATCCCCAGCCTCCTAACCTTCCCCTAGATCACAGCACTGAAAACTCGGAAGCTGAGTTTCTCAGAGATGCCAACTAAACCAGAATTCTGCTAGCATCTCTTAGAGTCCCTTGCTAGCAGAATTCTGGTTTAGTTGGCATCTCTGAGAAACATTTACCCCTCATCCAAGAGGAAACAGAAAGAATAGAGTAGAAAGTGGTTCCTGCCCTTGGAGCCAATAGACTTTAACAGTAGTTGCCACTTGCTTAGACAAGTCTGGGCTTTGCAGTGATTCCAGTGTTAATGCCTGTGAATGGCTTTCTTGTGTCTGACACTATCAGCAAATTGAGAAGAAGATGAGTTAATTTTTGGAGGCTTCAGGAAATTCTCTACCTTTCTGATTTCTCTGAGGCCAACTGTAGTTCTCTCTTCCTTTTGCTCTCTCGGCCTTTCCAGTAGTTTCATGAGTATAAACTTCTCTCGGTTAACACCTTTCCTGCTAAAAAACTGACAATGGTTTCTGTTTTCCCAATCAAACCCATCATAGCACAATAATCAGCTCTGCCAATTGCTATGACTAAGTCAGTAAGAGGAAGATGGAGAACACACTGTCAAACTTAGCAATGTTGACGCCATTGCTTATCTTGTTGGGACCATTTTCATCGCAGTGGTACAGGAGAAATCATCCTTGGAATGAATTGAAAACAAATGGGAGAAATAAACCTATTTGGATGGGTTTTGCTGTAAAGGGAAGAATATAACTGGTAATTGGAAGATAACGTGGAGTTAGGAGAGCATTTCTGGTAGTGGTTATTGTTATTTTAAAGATAAGAAACATTAGAGTATGTACACAACCCAATGGCTATGACCCAACAGAGAGGAGAAACTTGCTGAAGCAAGGAGAATGGCAATTGTGGAATAAAAATCTTTTAACAGGAGGGAGATGAGATTGTGAGCACAAATGAAGGTGAGGCCTACAGACAGGAGTAAGAACAGCTTGTTCAACTCACAGGAAGCCTGACAGGGTACTTGAGTACCTGAGTACTAGTACAAGTAGACTGGTAGATTTGGAGGTGGGAGCATGTTGAAACTCGCTTCTGACTGCTCCCGTTTTCTTGATTCAATGGAAGGTAACTTCACCAGCTAATGTGGGAAGGAAAATAAGCTATTTGAGGTTTGAAGAATGGGGAGAAAATGTAAAATAATCATCTTAGAAAATAGTAGAGTGAATAGATATGAGAGATATATTCAGATTAAAGAGTGATACTAAGGCTCTGTTGAGGATAGGACCCACAAATTAAAAAGAAACGTGTTGACATGTTTGTGTGTTTTGCTCCCAAAATTGAAACTTGACATGCTCTGGCACAGGAAAAAAAATAGAAAAATACACTGATTTGGGGATAATAATTTTACCAGCTGAGTTTAGTGAAGTAAAAAAAATAGGTAAAAGATAAATGTATTGGGAAATAAAGAGTAAGGGACAGTATAAGATGATAAGGTCAGATCATGGAAATGTATGATATGGCAAAGGAATGATCAGACTTCAAATAATACTGGGAAAGACATGGACTGTTGGTGAGAGATACAGTGCTGTCAGTTTGAGACTGTGAAAGATTTGTAGTTATTAAAAATAGCAAGCTCCTTGATTTGGGAGTGTGTGTCCATGGTGATGAGTACTACACCAGTACTGAGGACAAGTATGTTATGAATTGATAAACTGGAATATTGAGGGGCTCATTTTTGTGAATATAGAAATCGCCAAGGATCCCTAGTAATGGTGGTAGTGTGAAAAGCAAGAGAATAATCTGGTGCTAAAATGTTCAATAAGTAGAATCAGCGTCCGTGAGGAAGGTATTGTGCTTCACTGCATGGGAATCATGGGGAGGCTACAGGAGATAGTGCCTGGGAAAAAACTAGGAAGATCAAGAACACCAACCCCACCTCTAGCACCAGTCATACATTGATTGTTAGAGAAATAAACTGTCTTCCACGGGAGAAAGTTGCAGAAGCATCAGGTTCTCAGGAGAGAGCCTCGTTTAGAAGCACCCTTGAAGTTAGTGAGGCCTTACAGTGATGGGAGACTCCATCACCCTAGGACGTACACAGAAGAGCCCAGATAGTGAGGGTTGACATGAGAGTGCTGGGATTCGTCAGTGCAGTGAAGTGTTAGAAGCTCCGTACCTCGGATAAAAGCTGATGGTCTCCAAGATAGACCGAGATCCAACTGGTAAGGCAGAGAGGCTGTGAATGTTGGGGGAAGGAAATGGAAGGCCAGGGGCTCCTGACATAAGACCTGGGGCCCTACAAATTCCTTCTTAAATCACTGTAATGAGGTTGTAAGTGCCAGCAGGGAAAAGATGTCACCAAGAAACACAGGAAGCTGTTTGGCTGCTCTGCTGATGGAAGTATTTAGGCCAGAGAAGTGATACCTTGTGGCTCTGTGAAACACTGTATTAATTTTTTCCCCTCATCTATAAGGCATTAATAATACTTCTCTCTATTCTATTGGATAGAACTGTGCTAGAATTATACACTGCCAGGGGTTAATACCCAATTATGGGAAATTTCTGTCAGTTTACTTTTGACAAAACTCAGGAACTGAAAACCAATCACAGTAAAAGAAATGTTACAATGGCTGGAAGGAAGAACGCCATGGAAGTCTTTACTGTTTCTGCGATTTTAAATTTCATAATGTTTTTCATGCCATGTGATTCTTTTCAAGTCAAAAGAGAAAGATAACATCAATAGTTGGGGTTAAAGTCACCTCCGTGTATATCCACCTCACCCACACAGCTGTTTTCTAGTTCCACAAATACATACATGCTTTGTTTGCAAAGAATTATTTGTTACACTAAGAACTGAAAATTTTATGGAAAAAAAATAAAATCACATAGCTTCTGACTTAAATGAGTCTACAGTTTAACAAAGAGTCATATAGGGAAATTTTAAATTATAATTCCACACGATACTTGCTTTGACAGTTAAAAAAAAAAAAAACCCTAAGAAATAGGAAGCCTTTTGGGGGGTGGGGGGAGAAGTCCTGAGAAATACACAAAATCTCAAGCCTATTTCCTGAAATTTCTATGGTCCAGACTAGAAAACATAAAACCTTAAGTCTCCCTTCACATCTTTTCCTTAAAAATGATAGTATAGAATGAATATCTTGCAGATCTCTGCTTCCTACTCCAACAAGCCTTGAACAAGTCTTACCCACCCAAAAAGGCAACTTTCTGAGCCTCCCCACTAGATCATCTCTCAGAGAAGGTCAAGAAGAAAATATGATTCCTTAAACATTTAACCTCCACTCCATTCATCCCTTTACCCATTGGAAGCCAATTTCGTTGGAGGGTTTTGTTTTGTTTTTGTTTATTTGTTTTTCTATTCTAGATTTTTTCTCTGTGGTGACCTTGATGTTTTCCCTGTGTAAAAACTCATCTTAGTCCTGATTTTCTAGAAAATAGCACTTGGAACAAAACTCATATATGATGCTTTATTGGGAGGAAGAATCCGGGACAAGAGTGCAGGAGAAGGGGCGTGACACAGAAGGGAGCACAGCAAACAGGGCATGCTGCCTTGACGGGCTGCATTGACGAGCTGCTACGATTTTAAGAGAAAACTTGTCTTGGTAACAAGGAGAGGTCCTCCCTTCTCGGGAGCATCTGTCCAGCATCTGTCCATGGAGAGGAAGAGGAAGCATTTTTAATCAACAGCTCCTTCTTGTGTTCTGTTTCTCATTGGTTAAAGGGCCAACCCCTAAGAAAGGTTTTCATTTCTTTCTCTGGACTTCTGAGAATTCTACTTAACCTCTGCAGGCAAATGCTGGGAATTTATAGTCCAGTAGATCCAGTCAGGCTGGAATTGGGCACCTGAGATGCCAAATGGCTCTCACAACATCTAACACATGAAGCTGGACCATGGCTCAGATTTTGCCTCAGGGATGAACCAAATCAACTGATAAGGCGACAGCAGCAATAGCCAGGGCATTTGCACTATGAGAGATTTTTATTCATTTATTTATTTTTTGAGACAGTCTCACTTGGTTGCCCAGGATAGAGTGCTGTGGCATCACAGCTCATAGCAACCTCAAACTCTTGGGCTCAAGTGATCCTCTTGCCTCAGCCTCCTGAGTAGCTGGGACTGCAGGTACCTGCCACTTTGCCCAGCTAAGTATGAGAGTTTTTTTAATAGGACCACTCCGTCTGAGAAACAAGACCAATGACGAAGAGCTGGGGAGCAAATGTAGGCAATACTGGCTTATCTGGAGAGGGGCCTAGTTTGGATCTGCACATCTCACTTCTTGTACTACCCAGATCTGCTTACACCTTCTTTTGTATAAACGCACAGGCCTTCACTTCCAACCAGAGAAGGGGGATGCAAATCCAGCTCTTCAAAGGATGGCTAGTTTCATTACTCTAAAAAGACTTGGAGAGGATAATAAAAAAAATTATATTTCCTGATATTGTTGCTGATTCCTGACCAATAATCAGCATTGATCATTCCCCTTTCCAACTTGAGATTTTTATTGACTAAGATTTTAACTAGTCTTGGTTGTGTTCCTGGTTGGGTCACCTAGCCCTTCATTCCCCAATGGGTCTAAGCCTTTAATTGCATTACACTTAGGGGGCGAGGGATGCTGCAACTGTCCATTTGCAGTTATCACTGAAACACAAAGAAACATGCCAGAAAATCCCTGGTTACATATTTTCTTTTCATTGCCTTGTATAAAATTAACCCAGCTCATATAGCAATTATTTAGTAAACTAGTGAGAATAGTAGCTCCCCTTTTTTCCCTACTGGTCTGTCTACTGGTGGTAGCCAGGTGGCAATCATGGCTTCCATTAAGTGAAAAAGTGTTTCTGTATTTGCTAACTGAAGTGTTCTACCCCACTTTGAGAACTAGGAGATCTAACTTGGTGGAGGCTAATTCTACAGAATTAGAAAACAAAAATTCTGTGATAGGGTCACAGAGAATGATGGTGAGAGGGCCAGTTGTTGACATTTAGTCACTGGGAACACAGCACCATGTATCATCCATTGGTTCAGTGAATACCCTGCATCCTGTAGGACAGTTTCCCAGCCCACAGTGTGTTGTTCCTGAGCTGACAGATTGACTGAGACTTCTCAATGCCATTCCACCAACGGCCGCTTCTGGATGATGCAGGGCTAGCTAACCCCGTTTTGTAACTCCATTGTCAAACCCCATTGCACTAAAATAGGTTCCCTTGTCTGAGATAGTACTGCATCAGACACTATGCTGCTAGCTTAGGCATTCTGTATGTCCTTGAGTGACTTCCAGCAGGAAAGATGAATCCAGCTCAATGTAAATATTGATTTTGGTTAGGAAGAATTCCCAGTGCAAATCAACATATCACTTGGAGGTTGTCTTTTATCACTGAGGACGGCTTGATGTTTGACCAAAAAAATGAAGGGTTGAACATTTGTTAGTGATGATTGCCTTACTGACCTTGGCAGACGAAACCTATGCTATTGAGTCTGTCATAATAGTTCTCCATTCATGGACCTATAGCATGAATAGTTCTCCATTCATGGACCTATACCTTAGCACTGTTGTGACTAAGGGGGAGCTGGCTGACAGCCACAGCTAATTCATGCTGACACCTGGTTATTGGCAGCTCTACCTACAGGGGATCCTTTCTGGTAGACAAAAGCCTGATCTGTACACTTTTAGCTTTACCCGGAGGTACATGGATTTAACCTTGCTTTAGACCCTGTTGATCCCTGATTTCATTCCAGAACCTTAAGCAACTTGTTAAGCTGTTCATTCCACTGTGTCAGAGTCAATGTATATCCACACCTGTTCTGTTCCTCCACACTAAGGGGACAAATATGTTCATTGCAGATCTCCCTCAGTGCAGAATTATTTCCCCTTCCTGTTGTTCTTTAGGGCCACTTCTGAGTGGGATGTAATGAGACAGCCAACTTACATATGAATAAAGCCCGAGTACTGAGCTCTTCCTCAATTAGGCATAAAAAACCCATAGAACATTCTCCTATGAGGCCAGAGGTGTAAGTTGAGGAAGAGGTATTAGTACAAAAGAAATAAATGACGTGACATTTACTGTCTCTTGGTCTTGCGGCAGCCAGTCCTATGATGTTGTTAATTATATGAGAACTACCAGTTCAGAATGGTTACTTTGAGTTGCATATTGTCTTAGTTTCACATGTTCTGGTATTCAGTCTCTGACAGAGGCCGTTCACACAGAAATAGCTGTTCTTCCAATGAATAATAGTCTCTGCTACAGATGTCTGTAATTACCTCTTTCTCAGTAGTAAGAGATGAGCTATAACAAGTTGCCCTTTTCCTTACAGAGGATGTCCCAACATCTTCAAGAACACTGGATCTAAAAACTTCTCTGCAGTCCCCCAAATAATTATAGAATTCCTCTCTTACCTTCTAGAATACATGCCTTATTAGTGCGCTTATGATAGTTGGCACTTTCATCTCCCCCAGTCTAATCGGCATGTCAGCACATGCTGTTATATGGCATTTCAGAATAAAAATAAAAATGTCTGCATATTATATTACAAGGGAACAGAAGATCTGACCTAATTTTGAGTTAAAGACAGAGAAAAAGTGTTCTTTCTACCCTTGAAACTTAAAAGCAAATGCCTTGTACTAGATGCCAGAGATTGTAATTGAGCTGCCCTGGTAACACCACATCCCACAGCAACCTCAGGTGGATTTGCCACTAGGTATGTTCATGTAGTCCATAAACATCCACCATGACCAGCCAGGCATTAGCAGAGATCAAGCAGGTGAATTCAATAGGGCTGTGACTGGAGCCACCAGCCTTGCATCTCTCAAGAGCTTCATATTGACACCAGCCTCTGCACTTCCTCTCTAGATGACTGTTTCTTCTAATGTTTGGTATCCTGGGGTGGAGGAATAGTTTCAGGAAATTCTATGCATATTTTCCTTTCCCACCAAAATGGTGTGCACCTCACATGTCAGAGGACCAGTGTGAAGGATTTCCACAATTGGATTGGGGACTACTGAGTTCCCAATTGAATATTCGGGGCTCCGATGAGTGACAGGCACACATAACTTTGCCTTAAACTGTACAAAAGCAATTTATGTAACCAAAATTTTTTTATCCCCCCATAATGTTTAGAAATTTAAAAATAAATAAATAAGCTCTAGAGTAGGTTATAACCAAAAAGAATAAATAAATATATAAGTAAGTGAGTAAATAAATAAATATTTCAGGCCCAGGAAAATTGTCTCATGATAGACCCAAACACCCACTGGTCCAACTATGAAAGCATTTGGCAAAAATTCCATTTATTGTCTGAACTGCATAAACTCTCACTCTACCCAGAGCATCATAATGGCAATTTTAGCTCTATGAGTATCAGTACTATACCATGCTTACATCTTAGAAAGTCTGAAAAGCACTCAGAAAGACACAGTGTTGCTAGAAATTGTCC
The DNA here is from genome assembly GCF_000181295.1 of Otolemur garnettii. NCBI lineage: Eukaryota > Metazoa > Chordata > Mammalia > Primates > Galagidae > Otolemur > Otolemur garnettii. Next base: position 8,041,064 of record NW_003852419.1, read on the forward strand.
AAATGTCCATTTGGGGAAATATTGTAGAATTATTTACTATATAAACTCACAAGTGTTTTTGAGGGCTTTCCCTTCATATCTCAATGAACTGTCAGACCTGAGACCAGGTGAGAAACCATGATTCTTTACCCGTATCCTAGAAGTTTCTGTTATCTGAAAGCCAGACTCAGTTTGTTTATATTATTGTGCAAATTAAGCACAATTCAGCTGTCTGTGCATTTATGTTGCCCTGACAGCTAGTGTTCTAGATCTCTGTATGGACTGAGGCATCCTTATTGCTATTCTGGCCTGTGGTCTATCTCAGCAATTGCATGTACTTTTTCTTTGGTAATTACATGCTTCCATCTGCCCTGTGCCATTTCCAAAATGCTGTCCTCCCCATGAGTGTCTGGAATCCCAGTTCCATGGTGACATCTTCCTATGGTGACAACCACTAAGTGCTTCTCCAAATACGTTCTTTATTGCTTTAGGGAAGACAGTTTCTTTGGTTACTCCAGGGTCATAGGCAGGTGGTGTTCTCTCAGTTACATTTACTGTGTAAATCCATTCTTACATTGCTAATTTCCTACATTTGCTAAGCCCTCTATCAATATTATACTAAGTCCTGAAGTCTCTACCTCAGTTATCATGGATCATGATTATATCTAATCTTCTTGGAGTCCTTAGAGCTAACTATCAAACCAGTTTCAAACAGTGCTTGCAACTGACTTGGAAGCAAGGAAAGTAAATTGGGGTATACCTGAAAGAATACTAGCATAATCTTACTTCAGGTGAGGACATTTCATGTTACTCATATAAGGGAAATTATTTTCCTTTAGTGAGGGGAAGTGGAGAATTTCTATTGGACAGAAGTTTCAGTGGAATTTGAAGGTTCAAGTTTCTTCAATTCATAAACTAATGGACCCATCTCAGATTTCAAAGTTCCATTCTAAATCAGAGGCGATGCATTCGATATCCTTTTGTAGTTTTTCCAGATGTAGGTCCCATATGCACTAGCCTAGGTTTTCTAGAAAACGAGCCTTGGCTCTGTACCCATAGCTCAGTGGTTTGGGCACCAGCCACATACACATGGGTTGGCGGGTTCGAACCCAGCCCTGGCCTGCTAAACAACAGTGAGAACCACAAAAGGAAAAAAAAAAAAATAGCCAGGCATTGTAGGAGGAACCTGTAGTCCCAGCTACTTGGGAGGTTGAGGCAAGAGAGTCGCTTAAGCCCAAGAGTTTAAAGTTGCTGTGAGCTGTGACATCACAACACTCTACCAAGGGTGACATAGACTCTGTCTCAAAAACAAAAACAAACAAACAACCAAACTATATATATAAATAAACTTAGGGAATTGAGAATATGAGGAATGAAATAAAAGTGAACACAATGGAATGTGGTACCATATCAATTTGGCAAAAGTTTTAAAAGGAAATGAACCTAGTTAATCAATTAAGTGCTAGTTGCCTCCCAAATTCTAACTCTCTTTTGTCCAATTTTACCCACAAGAAATTAACTCTCCTAAAACTTTAGATGCTTTTACTTGGCCTCCCCAGGCAGTTGCTAAGAAAGCCAGACTATCTTTGGGCTTCATTGATTGGACTATGGCTTTCCTTTGGTTTTCTTTGATTTCCTTTGCAGGAACCGTTCAGGAGGCTTTGGCAAGTGTGGCCTTTGTCACTAGAAGACAATCAGAGGTGTGAGAATCTATAATATAAGGTCCGATATGGTAGCGAGGCTTTGTGAACAAGTGAATGCCCTTTGTAATAACTGAAGCCACTCAGTTTGGAAAGCAGAAGACTTGACCCAGCCCAGACTAGTTCATGGGGCGAAGTGAACCTGGGGAGGTACACAAGCTAAGTTTCATAAAAGAGCCATCATTTGGTGAATCTTTATTCAAGGTTGCTAGCCAGAATCTTTATGAGTTGAAAACCAGGCTTTTCGCAGAGGCGCGATGACTTGGAAAAGCTAGATAAGAACTAGAAGATCTGCGATTTAATGTACAATAAAGTTAAGTCTATTTCACCAAAGACCTGAAATGGCAACATAACAGGGGTCAATTTTAAATAAATGGACAAATGTTATATAACTCTTCCCAAAATGAAAGCAAGGCCATTTGTTAAAAATCTTTGACACATCTATTTACTAAAAAAGCAAAAGGCATAAGTAGGATGAGAGGATACTTTTCCGGGGATAAACTGGGATCATGAAAAGTTTACTGATAAATTACAAGGTTATTCTTTATTTTTTGAAAATACTTTTTTTTTTACTTCTTTTGAAGTTCAGATCTTCTTAAGAAAGTAATTTCTTGTGTTGAAGTGCCCATTTCAAGTATCCATCTCATTCCTCCACAAAAGAAAAAAATGTCTTTTACTGTGATCTTACCAGTGATAACAATAACTTAATGTACAGACTCACCCCTGAAATAAATTTGACATAGAATACCAGTTTTCTTAGCCAAAAATAATACTAACAACAGAGTTAGGCTTTCAATCGCCTGTATAATATATTAAATGAAGATTGATTCAATAGGCATTTCAGTGCTTATTCCATGTTTAGTAAAGTAGGACAAAAACTTCCTGGGTGTGTCAGAACAAGAGGGGTAAACAAGGACAGGCTCTGGTATAACACAGGAGAGGAAGAAACACGACACATTATTTGTTAGCCTGGAAGTAAATAAATAAAAATAAAAATAAATAAAATAAACAAATAGTGAGTGCACTATTTGAGTCATTTTAATCAAACAACTAGTCCAATTATATTTTTCCTCTTATATTTTCCCTTCCTCTCTATATGCCTACTTTTATTAAAGTCATGCATTTTCATAACTAAATCTAAAATAGCATACATGAGCTCAAAATTAAAACCAGCAGGCCCCATTTGCTACTGCTATCCCCAATCCCACCTCTAAAATAACTAATTATACTTCTTCTGGTGAATGTCCTCCCATCTCCAACCAATATGCTTCCAAGATATTTACTCAGTTCATGACTCTTGACAGTATCTATGCTGCTGTGATAGATATTTTAGTGCATGGGCACTGAAACCACCTCCATGCCCACTTCCTAGGTTTCGTATTAAATCAGTATTTTTAGTTTGTCTGTTAATTATTTATGTAACTCAAAATACTATACTCTGTTTCTTGTTATGCTGATACCTGACAATTTTCTCAACTACCCATTTTATAAGACTGCTACTGTCTTTCTCCTCCAGCTCTCTGCCCTACAGACGGATCCTAACTTCTGCTTTCCATACCTTTATTTCTATATTGTCAAGATATCTTGGTAGAGTTCCTTGGGGGTAATGCTCTTTAGGGTCCTACAAGAAAAAATAAACCTACAAACTTTCCTTTCTTTGTTCACCAAGACATCAGCTAAGGTCCAGAAGCCTTAAAAAGTGTGTTTTACCTAACATAGCATGATCTGAATGCAGATGCCACTGCTTAAAATATAACCTCGGAATGGCTTTCAGCTATGTGCTTAAAAATGGCAATCAGTTTTGGCTGCAGGAGATCCAGTTGTAATCCCAATCTCTCTCTGACCACCACTCATGACTGGCTAGCAAATAATCACCCAGCCTTTTTCAATTATTTAAGACTGTTTATTCCTCCGAGTTAGGAAGAGACCTCTCTTCCAGACAGCTTGATGCAATAAGACAAGTTCTCAGCCTATTTTTATTGCCAATTGGCATCCCTGATGGAAACCTCTGAAGCTTCGAAAAGAGACTCAGCAAATTGATAACTATGGCTTTATGGGAAAAGCTCATTCATCCCTGCCTTCACCTTAAGCATTACTCTACCAGGTGTGGTAAAACACTACAAACTTTTGTAACCCTCTTTGTCTAAGGTTTCTCCCTTTTTCTTCTCTACTGTGGATTTCAAGACAAGAGAGACAGAATCCAAAGCTGGCTGTTGTCCTTACTCAATGGGTCTGAGGTTATACAAATTCACATTCTAAGCTCCGCCTCTGGTATCAGCAAATCAATCTTTACTTAGACTAAGACAGTCATATTTACTTTCTGTTCTGCAATATCAATGAAATCATCTGAGGTCATCCACATGTTGATCATAAAAGTCGAAAGGCCAAACACGGCATTTATATTATCATGAGTATGTAAATATCATTCATAACAGAGCCAAGAAGAGGTCTATGATGACCACTCCTTCTCTATAGGCTCAATGTATAACCTAATTTTTACTAAGGCTAAATATTTTTAGCATTAAGTTAGAGTGAACATTCTTGGGTATGAATTGCACAAAAATCAATCTTTCTTTTGCTTTTAGGGGGCACAATTACTTTCTTGTACATTTTGTTTGGTATTTCCTAAAATAATTCATAGCCTTTCTTTGTTTCCTTGGGTGAATTTAACCCATTTATACTCTAGCCATAATGCCTTGCAGCCTCTTATTCAGCCCACCTTCTGATAGGCTTCTTCTTGAAGACACACTTCTACTCTTCTACCCTTCTTTTTGAAGATATGCTTCTTAGCAACCACTGATTTCCTTCTCTTTATAGAGTTGGTATTTCCTAAAATTGGATCCTGAATTATTCTCACCATTTCTTGTAAACCATGTCTTCCTACTTTTTTACATCCTAAGTTTGCTGGTGTTCATTCTCAAGAAATAGCCTCAAAATGCGTTCTTTGGAGGTAACAATTAAAAGTAGTTATATACCTAGAAATTATTTTGTTTTTCCCTCAAATCCCATTGATGTCAACTAACCATAACATTATTGATCAAAATTCGTTTTCTCTCCAAACTTTTAAAGGCTATCAAAGCTCTATGTTATAGCAAGCATTTACTTTGGTGATGAAAAGTCTGGTGCCAATCTGATTTTTTTTTTTTTTTTTTTTAGTATTTTATTTATTTGTCTTCTTCCTTTGAGGGAGCTTTTAAAGTCATTTATTTCTCTGAGTATTTATACAATTTCTTCATGGCTGCTGGGTATTGGGCTTTCTTTTTCCAACCTTTTTATTAGCCAATGAGTCCTTTCACTTAAATACTTACATTTCCTTTTATTTCTAGAAGATGTTCTTATTGTGCTTCTTTCATAATTTCCTCTTTACAAAGGTCTCTCTTCTTTTTGTGGAACTGTGATTTAAAAGATATTCGACCTTCCCGATAGATTCTCTGTGTCTCTTACTATAACTCTATTTTCTACCTCTATGTTCTTTGGGACTATTTCTTTGTACAATTTTTCAAAATACTAGCTTTTGTGCCATTATATCTTATTTCTTTTAATAATTTGATTTTCAGCAATCATAATTTTGATGTTCATGTTATTTTTACAATTTCATATACTAACTTTTTTTATAGATACAAGATGTTCTCAATACCAATTAAAGGGGATTTTGTTTGGGTTTTGCTTTTCTTTCTAATTTCTCTTTATTGCCTGACAGATATATTTCCCTTAAGTTTATGTACTGTAAGCATCTCTTCCATTCCACAGACTTTGCTCAGTCCTCTTATATCCTTCAGTGTCTGTTCATATTTAAGAGTGAGTACCTAGGAAGTCTGACTGGGTATTTTATTTATTTGTTTGTCTTCTTCCTTTGGGGGAGCTTTTAAAATCATCTATTTCTCTGAGTATTTATGCACCAGCCGGCAGAGCACCAGCACCAGCACCAGGCAGGCCTTCCCCTACTTCACTTCCACTGCTCAAATGGGAAGACTTCATTACTGAGCACAGACATCCACCTGCTTGGAAGAAATACCCTCAGGTATTTCCTTTACTTTCTTTAGGGAAGAACGGTTCATTTTTCCCCTTAATGAGAGTACATTTCTGACTGCTTCCCTGTCTGAGTAGAGAGACAGTTACAAGATGGTAAGGTTGGAGGGAGGTAACTTTCTTCAAACCAACCTCCAATTGCCACCTCTCTTTTCAATCCCAATTCGTACTCTGGGTCTCTGCTACGTGTGCTATTTAAGTCCAGGGTTTCCTGGGGTCTGGGAACAGAGGAAGGATTAGCTTACCTACTCACTCCTTTCATGCATAATCTAGGCTATAGATTCTGTTGCTATTTTATCATTCTACCAGTGTTCATTCAATTTCCATACTTGAGATATTTGCTTAAAATTTTTCATCTGCTGAAACCCATCATTCTGTCACCATTGTTATCGCCTTCATTGTTGTTAAGTGATATTTTTTAAAAATAAATTTATTATTATTTTTGTTCTTGAGAGGGAGAAAGACCGACATGTGCTCCAATAGTCATCTTAAACCTGAACTCCAATTGCAAATTGTCCTGTGATAAGTGAAAATTAACAGAAGCCACAAGGGGGCAGAAGAGAGGAGGGGTGGACAGAAACCTACCTAACAGGTACAAAGAACACTATCAGAGTAGCAGGCACATTTAAAACCATGACTCAACCTTTATAAAAGCAACCCATGTAATCAAAAGTATGTAGACCCCATAAAACTTTGGAAAAAAAAAAAAAAACCTCCGGAACTCCAGCTATCCTAATAAACTCACACAATAGAGTTATTATAAAAATGTATTAAATACTAGCTACATTGATTGGTCAGTCAATAATTGTTAAATAACGAGATACATTATAAAATATAGGCAAAAATATAGAGATTTTATTCTAGTCACAAAGAAATACCCAGTGCATTTGACTTCTATTAGACTTTTGAATTATTGAAAAAAATACTCGAGGGGAGAATTGCTTCAGATGTGCTTATTCCTACTCGCTGTGGGCTCAATAACTAGCACTTCTAATCTAATCATGGACTGAATCAGTTTCTTATGCCTATTATAGTTAAGAATTCATTTTATTACTTTGATTTTCTATTAAAATTCTGTGATTCCTTATTAATCCCCAAATATGTCCCTATACACTTTAGCAAATGTCTCCAATCTTAGGGGAAATTGACACAGTTGTACAGGACCCCAGAACGATATTATGTCATCCTGTGGGTTGGCTTGCATGTACAATTTCAATCATACTGGTTTCTGCGAGGCCAATCAACTATAATTTAGCAGAGATTGTAGTATTGGAGGCTTTCACAGACTCCATTTCTCTTGCTTGCTTTTGAGAGTGCTTGTCTACTTCATAGAATAAAAAGGGAAAGAAAATAAAGGCATTTCCTGTCTTATTTCTTAAATTCAAAAGACTGGATAATACTGTTTGAGCTTTTTCCCTATCTAATGATGAATCAGTAAAGGGTCTAGAAAAAAAAAAATATCTAAAAAAGGAGTAGATTTTACTAGTTAGAGCCCTGGACACCAACTATATTTTCCAAGCAGCCAGCCAATGTAATCATAAGCAAATGTTCATGGGAATGCCAATTTCGTACTAGCTCATGTTTGGTGCCAATGCAGTATGTTGAAAGACAAACGTGTCCTGGAAATCGGTCTGTTGTTTGGGTAAACATAAGACTGGTAGATACACTTTTCTCTCCTTTTTTCCCTTCCTTCCCTCCTTTTCTCTTTTTATTCCTCCTTCCTTCCTTCTTTCCTTCCTTACCTCCCTCCTTCTGTCCATTTTCCCTCTCCCTCTCCCTCTCCCTCTCCCTCTCTTCTCTTCTCCCCTCCCCTCCCCTCCCCTCCCCTCTTCTCTTCTCTTCTCTTCTCTTTTCTCTTTTCCCCTCCCCTCCCCTCCTCTCCTCTCCCCTTCCAATGACAGGATAGCCATGTTAGATAAAACCCAATTGTTGCCTAGGGTTATTGCACTCCTTAAGTTATGGCGGAGAGTTTGGTCAAAAATGCTTCATCCTCTTAACATCCTCCCTGACTTATCCACTTTTGCTCACAACACAGTAAGGAGGCCCAAGTCATTACTATCTTGACTAACTGGGCTAGGGCTCTCTTTCTGTACCATTCCAGAGATGAGAACTGGAATAAAGATGAAGAGAAGTATATGGGGTTGGTTACAAGCTCTTTGAGTCCAGTGATGTTGGCTCTAATATTTGTAATAAAAAATATTATTTTACAGGATTTCAACTTTTTTATTCTTTCTCTTCCCACAGAACTAAACTACATAAGGCCATTATAGCTGTCAATGAATGACTATCCTCAAAACTTCTTTGAAAAATGAAATTGAATAAAAAACTTCTTTAAAATAAGTGATAAGGGCCAGGCACAGTGGCTCGTGTCTGTAATCCCAGCACTTTGGGAGGCTGAGGTGGATGAATTGCTTGAGTTCAAGAGTTTGAGACCAACCTGAGCAAGAGTGAGATCCCTATCTCTACTAAAAATTAAAAAAAAAGAAAACTATCCAGGTGGAGTGGCTTGTGCCTGTAGTCTAGCCACTCAGGAGGCTGAGGCAAGAGAATTGCATGTGTCCAAGAATTTGAGGTTGCTGTGAGCTATGACACCACAGCATTCTACTGAAGGGGACAAAGTGAGATTCTGTCTCAAAATAAAATAAAATATAATAAAATAAAATAAGCTTCAGGATGCAAGCTTAGGAGAGAAGAAGATGTAGAGAATAAGAATTAAGGAAATCATCCTCACTTCCCCTCTTTGGTTTTACCATTATCATTTTAAAATGACATTGCTTCTTCAGCCTAGCTCAGAAGTGCTGCAGAGATATCTGTCTAGGTCTAGATAACAAAATTTATATTAAAACACATTATTTATTAAGTAATATATGTATAGTATGCATATATGAGGTGTCTCTGTATATACATGATGTTTTTCTCTTCAACTATCTAAGAGATGATAGTTGAAGAAAAGGCATAATTGTAAACTGCTAGATATGCATAAAGACCATGATAGTGTAGAAAAATAAAAGCTACTACTAATATTATACCAGAACTACATATGAAGATGAAGCACTCTGAAAAGACGGGTGGCAACTCTGCTTAGAGAGATGGAGAAATAAAACACCCATAACACTCAGCATTTGCAAGCTGATTCCCAGGGTCTCGGGATCACATTTTGCATTACAGTTCTCAATGGAGCCATTTTACGGGTCATTCTCACTTCTGAATTCTGAGAAAAGTTCCTCTACCAACCAATTTGCTCAGAAGGTAAGTAAACTTTTTAATTTAATTGTCATTGAAGGGAGTGAGTGAGAGAAAACTCATTTTTCAACAATCATCAAATTTAAGAAGCCAAATGCCTTGACAAAGATCATTTGCTCTATCCTTAATCGTCTCTGTCTCTCTGTCTCTCTCTCTATATATATATGTACACACACACACACACACACATATCCATATATCTCCAGAGAGATACAGAAGAAGAAATAGTAGAATATGTTCCCCCAAGCAAATGGCCTTCACTTTGGTCCTGAGTTCATCTCTAAATAATCACAGAGCAAATTTTCAAGTTGTGAAAAAGTATCCAAGAAACATTAGTTAGAAGTCTAAGATTCAAATCCAAACAAACTAGAAAGGAGCAACATGCTTGTAGAATTCAAATCAAGATTTAAAATTTTTTTTCTCAAAATCTCCTCTCAGACACCTATACATTTCCCACCAAAAGGATGAAGCAAAGACTAGCATACTTTTAAGAGAAGCTTAGGACTATTTGCTCGTTGTTACAAATAAAGACGGCACTCATGTCTCAATGTCAATTCAATGAAAGCTAATTGTCAAATTCTTATAGGAATATAAAGATAGTTTTCCTTTAGACTTCAGAGGTCTATTTTTGCATATATTGATATTCTAAGCTTTAATACTTGATGATTTTCCTATTCTTTTTAAAATTTCTCCATGGGACAAATTTATGGAAAAAAAATAACTTTTCTGAATCCTGAGCTTTCATTTCATTTCTATAGCTCTCCTATTCATCACTCTTCTTTAACCTCTGGGCAATCCTTGTTTTTAGGTCAGTGGCTCTCACCTCTTGCTTTGAGCTAAAAAGATTAGAGTAGTTCATTGTTTTTGCTACCTGGAATTGAATTTTTTTTTTATTTCATCCAAGTTTCTACTTGTATCTTAGCTCTCTGAAGTCTTATATCCAGCTGATAACTACTTCTGCACATCTTTGCCTGATACATTGCATTAGAAAATTTGAATCTGCTTTTGTTATAAATTCCTGTCCTAATTTTTGTTTTTCTTGATACCTTGCTGGTGAGCAGTTAAGATTTCTCCTGTCCCTCTTTTTGTTTGAAGTTAGACTAATAGCTAATCTTCGTAGACAAGCAGGAAAAATGGGTAACAACTCGGCCAAGCTCAAGTAAGAAACTAAGATGATACAGTAGGTAACAAAGGGCACATTCTGGATACCCAGTATCCACTCTCTGCCCCTTCCTTACAAGCAAGGCTCTGATTCCATATGCGCAAATCTATCCCTTTAATACAGTACACATTTAAATTTAAAAACTATCACTGTCACAATCTCTCCTATGCTATGGATGCCCATGCAATCCAGTTCTGGCTAAGCAGGTGCAAGTAGACAATCTCTGGATGGAGCGTCCAGCAAAGTGAGAAACTCAGCTCTTCCTTTAACTCTGTGTTCTTCTTCTTAGTGCCAAGAGCAAAGATGCCACTCCTGCAGGTTCCCTGGTCACCTTGTGATCATAAAGATGAAATGTACACTCCGAGGAAGCCAGAGTAGAAAGAAGGAACAGCTCTCTCTAGATCTCTTAAATGACAAAACCCAGAGCCCTATTTACTTAGGCTACAAACGTAGAATTTTCTATCATCTACAACACATTTCTCACTATAGTAGCAAATAGAATAGCAATCAGAACTTTTAATGACATGACAAAAATCCTGCCTGAGTTCATTTCAATGAGGGATAAATTTAAAAAAAAAAAAATTCTGAAGACATTTAGCAACCAGAAACAAGTTAGGATTTGCTGTTGTATAAGGCACTCAGCTTTCTTTGGGGCATACAAGTCCCTGAGCAGAAGCAACATTTCTGAACCTGTCACAGCAATCTGCCTTTACCTGCAAGGCGCTCAGTCTAATGAGTGGAGCGAGGAATTAAAGCACATTTTCTTCCTGACTTACCGGGTAGATGAGCTCACCTTTTAGCTTTTAATACCTCTACACAGCCCTGCAATGCGGTAATCATATATCTGAACAGCCTTCTGGAAAAGGCCGAGGAGCTTCTAAAAAAAAAAAAATGTCAAAACTTCTCAAAAGACAAGTTTTCTTTATTTTTAAGGACAATAACAGATGCTTTAAATGTCTAATTTCTTCTTTTCAATTAATAGAAAATTACAGTGGCCATTTTTCTAAAAACTGACATTATTCCATAGCTTGACAGCTTTCTTCTTCCTTAAATGGTAACAGCTGTCATAATCACTGGGAGAAGGCCATCCTTCCCCCAACCCCCTCCAATAAAAGACATTCAAGTCATTCCCTACACATCACTCTGCGCACATTACTCTCCCAAACCTTTTCAGGCTGTCCTCATGCTGCTTGTGTTAACTGACATGACATAACCAAGAACCGCTGTCCTGTTGGTACAAAATTAAGTCTACGTTTTCACGTTCTATGATCATTCTCAAAATATACCTGTGTTATCTATGTTTTAAATAGTCCTTGCAGTCCTTTTTTTTCCCTAGAAACTAGAAACTTAAGCTCTAAGAGGTATTTTACACTTTCTGAAAAGATAATTCCAGTCTCCATCTCATTAAGAATAACCCCCATCAATCCTATATATGATGTTATCTTTAACTGAAAATATGTCTTCATGCTCTCTCTATGCAGGTGTCTCTAGAGTTTCAATCAGAAGCCACACTGAGAAGCTGAGTTAGCTCCTGCATTCTCTTAAAACCATAGTTTTAGCAGACATAGTAGTTGGGGATAATTCAGATCTTGTTTGTGTCATACATCTAGAGTGTATAAAGCTCTACAGTCTAGTGTAAGTGAATGACGTGATGTGAAGAACTGGCTAAAGTTTACCTTAAGGTATTAGCATTCTTTACGTTGGAAACAGTGTCAATAAAGTTAAGGAGTCATAGGAAAATAAGACATTTGAAAGACTCTAGAGCATGAAAGAAGTAGTTATGTGTGATCCTAGTTATAAAACTTTTATGTAGTCACTAAACCAAGTGCCCTGGGGGGCTGTCAGGGAAGAATGTGTTTCATTTCATATACGGCATTGAAGTGAATGTATGTTATTCTATATTACTTCTGATTTATGTTATTCTTTATTTTTTGATGATGATTTTCATTTATTACTTATATTTTTATGTGTCTTACAGATTTAGATTTTTCTTAAAAAATAGCTTCCTCCCACTCCATGTCACCCAGATAATACGGTTTTACTAGTTTTATTAAATTAGGTAAACTTTAACGAATGAGACATTAGGTGGAAGCATCTGTCTGTTTCCTTTCACCTGACGTCTTTGGATGTGACTATTCATTCTTCCCTTGTCCAGATTTTCACATCTACCCCTGCTGCCCCACTCTTGTCGTGTACCACTTCTCTGTTTCGTTGCCTTATTAAAACCAGGTCTCCTAAAAATATTGCCCACATCTCAGGTTCTACAGAGTACTGCGTATTCCAAACTCAGCCCTTCCCCGTCTGGCTCCAACCTCCACTTCCTCTAGGTTTCCCGCACAGGACTTTTTTGCATTCTGCTCTGTGTCTTTATTCACAATTTCTTCTTCTTTCTCAGCTCACAAAATTCTTTTTGTCCTTTCCAGATAAGAACACCTGGAATGTTTTCCAAGTCTTTACCCAGTACCACTCTCGTCTTTGAAATTTCTGATTTCTTTGGGTTTGAATTACAGCACCTACTTTTGAACTTCAGTCATGCACATTGGGAGGAAATGAAGATCAGGAGTAAAAGTTCTGTGATGAGACAGATTTAAATCCTGTCTTTGTCACTTGATATGACCCAGGAAAGTTTATTTTTCTCTTCTCTAAAATAAGAATATGGCCAGGCATGATGACTCATGCCCATAACCTTAGCAATTTGGAAGGCTCAGGCAGGAGGATTACTTGAGTCCAAGAATTTGAGACCAGCCTGGGCAACTCAGTGAGACCCCACCTCTACAAAACCCCAAAATATTAGCCTTGTCTAATGGTGTGCACCTGTAATCCCAGCTATTTGGGAGGACGAAGTGGGAGTTTATGATTACAGTGAGCTATGATTATGCCACTGTACCCCTTTGTCGGTGACAAGTGAGATCTCATCTTAAAAAATAAATAAAGTGGCAACAACAACAATAATTTAGTACACATGCATTCTTAGAACAATATGTGCATCAGGTAAATAATAAAGGTTTGCTATGGTTATTTATAGTCATGTATTTTTACTTCTCTGTTGTTGTTAAGTCCTATTTATCTCTGGATAGCTTTTCTTCCCAACTAGATGTTAAATTAACTGAGGTAAGTTCCTTTTTCTAAAATTTTTGGCTCCCTAGTTTCACCTACAAGGTATGTTGCTTCCAGGTGCTCCATACGGGTTTGTTGATAGACTGAGGTTGCATGTACAGTGCCAAGACTCATCAACACAAGATACCACATAAAAGCTGACAAAAAAATGTTTTTGTAAGTTCCTAATGAAGTGAAATCTTTTAGTTCTCACTTCAAAAATCTCTGAGAAATGAAAGGCATATATCCAAGGGAAGGAACTGTTGTTTCTCGACCAAATGCTCCAAGATAAAGTTGGGTAGTTTAAAATAGCCAAAGAAATGGAAGAGTATATATTTAGAATTCATTTTATTTTATTATCTCATCTTGTCTATCAAAAGCATGTTTACCAAAAACTATTTAACATGCAGGCTTTGTATCCACACTACATTATATACAACACAGGCATTACCAAAACTCTAACAAGGGCATAAGAAATAATACTAAAGAGTTGGAGTATTTCATTTTGTACTTTCATTGTGCACGTAAGAAGCATGGCCTTAGGTCTGCAGGCCGAGATAAATAGCAATATCTTAAATATCTCATGGTAGATACATCAGGAAGAAGCAAGAAACTCTTTGGACAAGAAAATGTTGCTATGGAAACCTTAATGTTCATAAGCTGCTTTTGAAGGCTCTGTTACCCTGCCAGATTTTTTGCATTTATCTTTCTTTCAAGCTTTTTATTTAAGAAAAAAAAAATTAAAATGCCCTTTTAGTACCAGGATCTAAAACGTGATGATGACAATCTACCTCCTAGCCCTCTAAGATCCGTGTTAATAACTGGTCCTGTGCCCTGATCCATAGCACGAAGATGACTTAATCAGTATTGAAAAGGGAGGGGAGGGCTGCGGTGTGTTCAAGATTGATTGGAGTTTCTTTCCACAGTGAAGTATGGGTAGCGACTGGAGCAGGGACTTACTTCACTGAAGCATTTTAGTGCCAGGTCACCGAGCTGACAAAGATGCTTTTTTAAGCACAAGGTTAAAACCATTTTGCAATGTTTCCTTGGCACAGAGCTATGTGACCCCTCCCCCCAAGTTGGTGTCATTCGAGACGGGAAAAGTGTTATTTGTAGAATTCGCAAATAAATCAGAAGCGTCAGAACTGAGTCTAGAAACTTTTGGCTCTGAACTTTGTAAATTTTATTTATTTTATTCCCCAAGTAACTTAAATGTAACACAGCCACCCACGTGTCTGGTAAGCTGAGACTTAATGAGGCTTAATCGCTTAATCGACTTCCGCCTTGCGAGTCTTATCTGTTTTCTCCAGTTAGTGCTTTTGCTCCCCTCACTCTCTGCCCACATACTCAGCAGCAATTGTCTGGTAGGAATTATTTTTCCTCACTTTGAGTCACCAGGGTTGAGCTCAAGATAGACAGTTTGGCCAGACGCAGAGGAAATAGTCACTCTGACAGGAGTCCTTGCTGAACAACATGCCAGATTGTAGATGAGACCTCTGATCTGCTTGTATCTGCTACAGTCTCCTAGAACGGTTCTTACAGTCACCAAGCTCCCTGCTTACCCTGCCCCAAGGGCTGAGAATTAGAACCTGAGAAAATGTAAACGGACGCCAGTAAATTACAGAAGATTTCAATTAAAACAATTTTTCTTTAGAATGAATCATTGCCTTCTTATAACAATATGTATGGACTGTGGGCTATCCACTCATTAAGATGTTGGTATCTGGGTGTCCTCAAACTACGGCCTGCGCTGGGCCACGTGCAGCCTGCCTAGGACATTTATCAGGCCGGCAGGTGTTTTTGCCGCCGCTGCCTGTCCTGCTTAGCAGCTGACTCGTCCCGGCCTGCAGTCCCTCCCTCCAGCGGTCTGAGGGACAGTGAACTGGCCCCCTGTTTAAAAAGTTTGAGGACCCCTGGCTATGGATATATTACATAAGAGAATACAGAGAGCCAATGTCATTTTAGAAATGAATCCTAAATTTTAATGTAACAAAGAGTAATAGCTTGATGCCTCCCAATATCTACCAAGAAGAAACAAAATGAAAATGAAGACATAAAAAGCCTACATCTTTTTATTGGATCCTTAGCCATAACTGACTCTAAAGTCTTACCTCAAATCTCTTAATGCAACCTTCTTAAAAACTCCCCTGAGAAAAGCTGTGATTTCTTTGACACTGATGAACATCTTATCTGTTTCCATAAAATAAGATAGGATACAATAAATTACATCGAATGCAACTGTAGTGATTTATCAGGCTCGTGGATTATCATTCACTTAAAAGAATTACACTTGAATACTTAATTACATATATGGGTTAAATTCATTTCTAAAAATTTCACATCATTTCCTTGGCATAGAGTGATACTATCAATTGTGTTTCTATTAACAATTAGATGCATCATTTAAATCTACAATGTTCTTCCTAAAAATCTAATTGCCTTAAAACATAAAATCATATCTATTGTTCAGAACAAAGGGGCAGTTTATAAGAATATTCTAGTAGGATTATCTCAAGAAAAATTACAGAATTAGTTGTCTGAAGAATTTTTACATCTTATCGATTCAAATGTCTTCAAGATGGTTATCATTCCACAGGTGAAGAGTGGGGCATAATGCTGGATACAGTAGTGTAAATAGGGGAGAAATGATGGAAATCACGTAATATAGATGATACTAATCTACATTTTTATGTTGAATATGTAAAAATTAGCCCCCACTTTTTACTAAAATTGTGCGATTCACAGTTTCTATTTGCTGGTTTATCATGCTTTCCTCTTTCAAGATCACCTCAAGATACGTTCATGGGTTCTAATTCTGTTTTCTCAGTTTGCATTCCCTTGTTATTTAAATGCTAGGTGTTAATTAACACCTTACACCTGTCTGCCACTTGATTCCACTGAGAAATATTTCATCTGGATCTGTTTCTTCCAAGTGAATTTACCCACTGTCACTCCTAATTCATTTAAGATTAATTAAAAACCTGATTTCTTAAAAGAATATTCTGAAAACATAGATGAAATAGGGCAACACGAAATTTAAACAGAATCTTATCTACCAGCTAAGAGTAGGGTTTTATTTTAAAATGTATAGATGGCAGCAGTAACCTTCTTAGGACTTGGGTTTATTTTTGATCCTGGATCAACCCAATCACTTAAATTTCCATCGTAAAGTGAGTTCATTGCATCAGATCAAACATAGTATATATAAAGTACTTCCTGTTGCTAACTTGCTCAGAAAAAAAGAAAAATTTACAGTAATCAATTAGCAGTGCTTTGAGGCATAAATGGGACTTAAAGTATATAAATTCCATCTATTTACCATGTCTGGATTGCATGTTCTCTAAAAATTGTTTTATCTACATCACTTTTAGTTACCACATTGTTTAATACACATAAATCCTGATATGTAATAATCTAAAGAAAAAAATGAATAGACTATCTTGACAATTACAGGAAAGACAGGCAGTGTGTGTGACAAAGCTTTACAGAAACCAAAGGTGATGAAAGTATAATCATCGCACATGCATTCCCCTGTTAAGTTATAATGTTTTAGATTATCAAACTCTTTAGAAATATATTAATTACAAACTGTTTGATGGGCTAATACAAGGACTGGGGATATAAAAGTAAATAATATACTACTATCTTTTCCTTGTTTAAGCACTCATTAATTTTCATACTGACTTTGTAGAGTTTTAGAAATTATTAATACAATTTTACAAATGAAGAATCTGAAAATCAAGTGAAACTAAGGGAAGTAGCAGAATCAAAACTTGATCATTGGTCTGTTGACTCCCTTGACCTAAATAATCAGGAACTCAACTTTTCCAAGTCAAAAACCAGTTTTTCTTTCTTTCTTTCTTTTTTTTTTTTTTTTGAGACAAAGTTTCCCTCTGCTGCCCTCGATAGAATGTTCACAACAACCTCAAACTCCTGGGCTCAAGCAATCCTCCTAACTCAGTTTCCTGAGTAGCTGGGGCTACAGGCTCCAGAAACCAAATTTTTTAAATCTCACTTCTGTACCAATTATAAACACATTGCTCTGCTCTATGAAAGGACAGTCTTATTTATTACAAATAATTAATAAAATAATGAATGTGAAGTATTTTTAAAATTGCATTATACCATAAAATATTGATTGTTCTAAGACTGTGCTTCTTAAACTATAGGTCTAACTTTTATAATTTTTAGCATTAGAAGTTTTCTCCTGAAAACCAAAAAAAAAAAAAAATATATATATATAGATTTAATGTTTCTAAGCACAAATACTCTCCAAAAATAGGAAAAGAACATCGCAGACCTTTCCAAATACAGTCATACATCATACACACACTTAATGACAAGAATGCATTCTGAGAAATGTGTGATTTGGGCAATTTTGTCATGTGTGAACATCAGAGAGTACTTACACAAAGTGAGATGGTATAGTCCACTAAGGCCTATGTTAAATGGTATAACCTATGGCTCCTAGGCCAAGCACTTGTATAGCAGATTACTGTGCTGGATGCTGTTGGAAACTGTTAACACAGTAGTAGACATTTGTGTATCTAAGCATATCTGAAAATAGAAAAGGTACAGTAGAAATATGGTATTGTAATTTTATGTGACCATCATCAAATACACAGTATGTAATTGTCCAAAACATTGTTCTGTGCTGCAGGACTATATATGAATTCTAATGAGACAGCAGTTCAGGGAAACATGTAAACTTGAACGGAAATAGAACCGAGGCTAATATGGCAATATTTAATAGGAGTTTGTTTAATCAGAAGGCACGTATGTGAATTTGTTTCAAGCAGAACTCATATCTTGGAGTGTAGCTTTCCTAAAATGCCATTTGGTAGCAATCTGAGGAACTCCTATACAGTGGTAGATACTGGAACACTTTACAAATAGGTAAGAATGGTCTGAGCCTGGTACTAGTGTATCATACAACTTCTTTATGTCAACACACTTAAGAAATAAGAAAAGGGATTGTTCGGTCTTTTCTTGCTGATTTGAGACAGCAAACGAGTGCAACCTCTATAGAAAGTAGTATGGAGAAACCTCAAAGTACTAAAAAGAACCTGTTATTTGATCCCCAATCTTACTACTAGGTATTTACCCAAAGGGAAACAAAAAAGACATTGCACTTGAATGTAACAGCACAATTCACAATTGCAAAGATGTGGAAACAACTCAAGTGCCCATCAATATAAGAATGGATTAATAAAATGAGGTATACATACCATGTTGTATACCATACAATATTACTCAGCCATAAAAAAAAAAATAGTGATCTAATATCTTTTGTAACAACCCAGAGGGAGTTAGACACCATTCTCCTAGGTGAAGTATCACAAGAATGGAAAAACTAACACTACATGTTATGAAGTTGGAGCTAGTTGATCAACATTTATATGCACATATGGAAGCAAGAGTCAACGGAATTCAAGTGGCTGAGAGGGGAGAAAGGGGACTGGTAAATTCACACCTAATGGTACATGGTACACTTTCTAGGTGAAAGGCACACTTAAAACTTCGACTTAAGACATACAAAACCAAACAGTGTAACCAAAATGTGTGTACCCCTGTAAAATTCTGAAACTAAAAGAAAATGCTACCTGAAAATCTTTTAATTGGAAAAACATGTTTAAACAGAAAGAAGAAAAGCGATAGGTTGACACATAGTGTCTTCTCTGTGTGGTTTCACTTGGACATGATATTAACATTTTTTTCTTCCAGAAAGTCCCAGAGATATACTGAATTTATTAAATCAAAGGGCTAAAGTCTAATAAAAGTGTTCTTAAAGATATAGCCACATATTAGTCCCTAGGGAAATAAGTAGGACCATACAAAATTACTTTCTTTTTCTTTCTGAAGCTTTGGAGTTTGCTAGAGGTTCTAATTTCATGCTGTTTTTATACCATATTTGAATTCATTTGTTTTCAATTTCCCACATTTCCCATGGCCCCAATTGACTTGCTACTATTTAAACTCCCCCTCAATGGACTATTTAATGTTTTTGTTTATTTGGAGCAAACATTATTTTGTTTTCTTTTATTCCAGAGAAAGGAAACTTTGATCCCATAAGTAATTCTCTAAATCCCTTAATTTAGTCTGGGATAATTCCCACTATATATTTTGGTAGTAGTAGGAGTATGAAGTCTATGCTTATTGAGACTATAAATTTGGATCTGAGCAACCTTCTGGTGAGATAAACTCCTATTGTGTCTCTTAAGTTGATGTGATCAATCAAGTGAGTCATTAGGTTTCTTTCAATACCTTTCATTTTGTTGTATGCATTTAAGAATACTGAAAAGTCAAGCAAAATAATAACAGCAAAGATAAGATGATAATTGTGAAGGACAGGCAGAGCAATGGCCCTTTCTGAAGAACATGGAAAGAAGGAAAGAAGGACAGGGAGGTGCAAGAAGCAGAAAGCAAGTTTGGAAATAAGGTCTTGAGGGGCTATTTGAAGCACTTACAAAAAAACAAGTGTGATTTACTTTTTACAAAATTTTTTACCACACTAATAGTTGCATATAGTTAAAATTTAAATGAAATTAAACGGCTTTTAAGAAAACAGAAGCAAAAAATTTATAAAAGCTCTCTGCAGTTCCCTCATCCAAACTTCTTCATCCTACACAGGAAGCTATTTTGAAGCACTGAGATGATTTTTCTGGTATTTTTCTCCATACTTAATAATATCAGTGTTTGGGGGAGGAGGCAACATGGCTGACTAGAGCTAGCTTTCCCCAGAGGCTCACGTCCAGAAGGAGAGTTAAAGGACAGAAGTTTAGCAAGTAACTTGATGGTTTGGAGCTGAGCCAAGAGAGAAGGTTGAAGAACGCATATTACCCCTGCTGAGGTGAGCCGCAACCCCAAGGAAACAAACAATAGGTATAAAATCCATTGCCAAGTGGATGGGAGTCCCCTTGCCCATGAGAATGGCTCACAGTATACTTTCTACAAACAAATGAGCAGAGTCCCAATTCCCTCCTTATCCCATGAGAGAGACTCTCCTAAAACTGGAACTCCTTCCCCAAAGAGGACCCACCAGTGTACCATGGCACTCTCCTGCCAGGCATAAAATTGAACATAGACTCTACCAGCACTCCCCTCCACTCTCACCCTGAAGTCTGGAAGCCTGTCTCCCATCAAGTCCAGGTCTTGGGCCAAGTCTTGGGCATTTTCTCAAGAGGTGTGGATGGGGCTTGGACTTTAGCAGGTCTGTGCTGCTTCTGTGGCGTGGGTGTGGAGCGGAGACTGTGCAGCGAGGGAGCCACATGGGAGAGGGAGATGCAGTACACCGCAGCACAGTGCAGCAGCAGCACTGGCAGGAACAATAGAGATCACACCCCTGGAGATATTTTGGAAAGACATTTCCCCCCTCTCTTAGGAACCAGAGGGAGCCAGGCCTCTACTCCAGTGGCAGCCACTGGTAGAACAGATCTGGGACAGAAAGCAGGGTATGCCTGAGGCGTACTGCCTGGGTGGGGCACGATGGGACTAGGATATGCACATGCAGAGACAGCATACTCCCAGGTGGGGCTGAGTCAGAATTGCTGCTTTTGTGTGCCTAAGATGCACCTGGCAAACCCTGAATAGCAAACAAATTACTCAGAAATGAAAACAAATCAGGAGGAATCACGCTACCAGACCTCTGACTATACTATAAATTGATAGTGATTGAAACAGCATGGTACTAACACAAAAACAGAGAGGTGGAACAGAATAGAGAACCAGGAGGTGAACCCAGCTACTTACCATTATTTGATCTTCAATAAGCCAATTAAGAACATTCAGTGGGGAATACTCCCTATTTAACAAATGGTGCTGGGTGAACTGGCTGACCACCTGTGGAAGACTGAAACTGGACCCACACCTTTCTCTGTTAACTAAGATAGACTCTCACTGGATTAAAGATTTAAATTTAAGATATGAAACTATAAAAATACTAGAAGAAAGAGCAGGGAAAACACCTGAAGAAATCGGCCTGGGAGATTTTATGAGGAGGATGCCCTGGGCAATCAGGCAATTTTTGAAGCAACACCAAAAATACATTACTGGTATCTGATCAAACTAAAACCTTCTGAACAACCAAGAACACAGTATATAAATCAAGCAGACAGCCCTCAGAATGGGAGAATATATTTGCAGGTTATATCTCTGACAAAGGTTTAATAACCAGAATCCACAGAGAACTCAAACATATTAAAACAAAAAGAACAAGTGATCACATCTCAGCGTGGGCAAGGGACTTGAAGAGAAACTTCTCTAAAGAAGACAGACACATGGCCTACAGACACATGAAAAAATGCTCATCATCCTTAATCATCAGAGAAATGCAAATCAAAACTACTTTGAGATATCCTCTAACTCCAGTTAGATTAGCCCAGCATCACAAAATCCCCAAACCAGAGATATTGGTGTGGATGTGGAGAAAAGGGAACATTTCTGCACTGCTGGTGGGAATACAAAGTAATTCGTTCCTTTTGGAAAGATGTTTGGAGATCACTTAGAGATCTAAATATAGACCTGCCATTCAATCCTTCAATTCCACTATTAGGTATATATCCAGAAGACCAAAAATCACTTTATAACAAAGATATTTGCACCAGAATGTTTATTGCAGCCCAATTCATAATTGCTAAGTCATGGAAGAAGCCCAAGTGCCCATCGGCCCATGAATGGATCAATGAATTGTGGTATATGTACACCATGGAATATTACGCAGCCTTAAAAATGATGGAGACTTTACCTCTGTCATGTTTACATGGATGGAGCTGGAATATATTCTTCTTAGCAGAGTATCTCAAGAATGGAAGAAAAAGTATCCAATGTACTCTATGAAAGTATCCAATGCCCTACTATGAAACCAATTTATAAACACCCACACTTTCATATGAAATCTATAACCCAAGATGAAGGGGAAAGAGGAGAGGGAGGGTAGGGGAGGGGAGAGGTGGAGTGAAGGGAGGGTAATTGGTGGGACCACATCTACAGTGCATTTTACAAGGGTACAAAGTACCTATAAATCTACTAAGCGTAGAATATAAATGTCTTAACACAATAACTAAGAAAATGCTGTGAAGGCTATGTTAAACAGTTTGATAGATTTCAAGTTGTATATAAAACCAGCACATTGTACCCCATAATTGTAGTAATGTACACAGCTATGATTTAATAAGAACAAAATCATTTTTTTTAATTTTCAATCTTTCATTGAGAAACTTGAAAACAAGTTTATTCTGTGTAATTAACTTCTCTTTCCCTACCTCATTATATTTGAAGAGATAAAGACTTTTGGTTGAAGTGATAGAATTTGCACATATATATATGTATATATATCTCCAATACATAGCCAACTAATTTATTATAATTATTTGTTGTAACTCATGTACTATTTTTACTTAGAGTTACTAGTATGTGACTTTACAATCTCAAAAGTAAAGAAAATTAAATATCTTTCATCTGGTAAATGAATAATAACTGAAAAATTCATAGAATGGAATATTACTCAGCAATAAACACTAACAAAGGGAGAGATGGAATAAACTGATGCATGCAACAACATGTATTGACCACAAATGTATTCAGCTTCATTAAAAAAAAAAAAAAGCCAGACATGAAACGCTACAGACTTTATGATTTCATTTCTATTACATTGGGAAAATGCAAAACTATGCAGCTGGCAGACTGCTGGTTGCCAGAGTGAGAGAGGGTGTGGCTATCAGGATAAAGAGGAAATTCAAGAGTCTAGATCTTGTGAGGGTCGCATGACTATATTTCTTCTCGACACAGGCAGACCTGTATACTAAAAAGATTAAATTTTACTGAATATAAATTATACCTTAATACAAAATGCAAAAAAGCTTAAAAATAATATGTTCATTTGTTGCATAGTTTTCTTTGCCTTTAACATTTTTCTGAACACTCTAATATAGCCACCAAATAACAAGAAGGACTTGATTTCACAAATATTCAGTAGAGTATATAATCTACCAGTTATTTTTATTCCCGAGTCCTCCCTCCTGTGGCCCTCAGTCTTGCTACTCTTTTTATGGACTGATAGTTCCTCAGGCCTGATGCATGGTTGTTATTCTGGGATTCCTGTTTAATAATGTTCAGAGTTAGATACCTTCTTGTTTTGTGCTCTGCTGCCTCCTTTTCATTGCTTATTGCTTCTTTTTAAG
Organism: Otolemur garnettii; assembly: GCF_000181295.1. Lineage (NCBI taxonomy): Eukaryota > Metazoa > Chordata > Mammalia > Primates > Galagidae > Otolemur > Otolemur garnettii. The sequence continues at coordinate 8,064,451 of NW_003852419.1, forward strand.
GAAGACTAGTTGCTTGCCAATTAAGGAAATAGGAATAATTAACTTTGATAGAAAATACTTTTCTGTTTACATATAAATGTAGTGCCCTAAGGTGGAATAAATCAGACAGATTTGGATAGAGGACCCAGAACCTGAGGCCACAGAGTAATTGGACGCAGCAATTGCCCAGCTGCTCACAAAGGGATTTCCCCACACTTCTCCCAGAGTGTTTATAGAGAAGAATGAAGAGGCAGGCCAGAGAAAAGCGCTCGTTCTCATAACCCACAATTGAATCAAATAATGAAAGATTGTCAAAGACCTATAGGGAAATAAGTAGGATCCTGAAAATGATTTAACTGTGCTTAAGCCTTTGGCCTCTGGTGGGGAGCCTTGCTCTGCTGTGTAAGAACTACATTGAAATCCCTTAGGCCTCTGCCTTTCTTATTCCTTTCCCTGGCTTGCACTCATTTCTTCTCTACTTGTGGAAAACTTTCTCTTCCTTAAGGCTCAGGTTCACTATTTCCTTCCATTCCGGACAAAATCATTCCTAGTTTCCCTGGTCTCTCATGCCTCCTTTGTTTATAACTGTGTGGTCAATGGACACTTTAAAACACAGCCCAGATGTAGATACATTTCATGTTCTGTCTCAAGCAGAAATTAAAGAATATATTTAATTTTCTTTCCTTCTTGGTGAGAGAAAAAAAACAAAAGCAAAAACCAAAACACAAATTTTTATTCTTAACAACTCAAGATAACTGAGTTGCTTTCCTTTTAAAACTTAATAATTTCCTATATTTAACTCTCTCACTCACATATTTAGATATGCCCAAAATATTTCTCAGTTCCATCTCCTCTTGTCTCCCTCCCCACCCAGTGTGGGAGGCCCAGCTTCTAGTCTCTGCCACTCTCTGTAAAATTCAACTGGTTTCCCATCTCCTTGTACCATCTCAATTTTTGCATCTATATTAGGAGGAAGTAGACTAAAAGATTTTGAACTCATCTTCTTGAATGAAGTATGGAAGCTTCTCAGAAAACATATTGACTCTAGAAAACTAGAGAAATTAGCACTTAAATTTCTGAATTATATAGGTCCTAGGCCTATCTGAGTCAACCCATGAGGCTTTTTCAATTTCCTTTGGTTGATGTGCAAAGGAACTTCCATCCATTTTTAAAGAAGTACATATAACTTCTCTAGGGAACATGAAAAAAAAGAAGTAGCACAGGCTTTTTAGTCTACCACTGTCTGCTTGGCTTCCTCCATTTCTGACCTTGGAAGTGAGTCCAGTTGTCTCTAGGACCTTAGAGTAAAATTTATACCGTCTGTGTCTATAATGCTCTCAACCCAGGCCCCTGTCCTCATCTCCAAACTCACTGGGTGCTACATACTCTTCATCTGAATGATCTCGTCACAACATACCCTTTCTCACACCTGTGCTCACTTGGAGGCTGTGCTACTCCTCTCCACTTCTCTTTTGTTCTCATCTTACCTTATAGATGAGCTCCTCACAGAGGCCTTTCCTGGTGACACTAGTAAAATAGGATAGTCCTGTTTTTCTCCATAACTACATTAATTTTCTACTTAGGACTTAAAAATTATCTCATTTTCTCTAGAATCCCAGCTTCCTAAGGGCAGAGATCCTAACTCTCTAGTTCATTACCTGCCAGATATTTTTTGAACAAGCAAATGACTGAGCTCAAGAGAAAAAAACATTAAATAAAGATACAGTAATAAGACTTTTCTCTATATGTTTTCTGGCTTCAGTAGAAACAAATCACTGGAAAATTATGACCTACCTGCCGCAAATATACCCCGGATATTCTATGATGGAACCCAGTTTTAAGAATCCCATCCTTGAGAACAATGTATTTGCCAAGGCCTTAAGGAAAATAATGGAAAGCAGAGAGTTGTGCATGAAAATGTAAGTCAATCATTTTGTAATACTTTTGCTGGAAGGAATGCTATTATTCTTGGAGCTAAGACACCTATTGAGCAAATGGCTCTAACACTGCACTTTGTGACCTTTATTTAGCATTTAGAATCGCTATTGTCCTAATTGAAACTGCATTGATCACATGATTCATTTCTGCATTTATTTATCTTGGTGTCTCTTTAACAAATATGAAGCTAGCATTTGTGTGGAATATACAGCACATTGACTTACTCAATTATTTTTTCCACTTTTCTTTAGTGTGCCTTCCTACACTTCTGAGGCTAGAAATCAAAACACAAAACATTTAGACTCTCTTGCAGCTGTATGTCTATGCATGATGTAAGTTCTGCTAAAAAGAACACATTCATGAAAAATTGGAAAGATGAGAGTAACCAGTGTGATGCAGTGGCCCTGAGTAAGAAAATCCGATATTCTGGCAAATACACACATGGAAGCATTTACTTATCCCATGGCACCTATGGTAGGGGTTCACGGCTTAGTCCCTGGCATTATCAGTGCCAAGCCGCTGGAAGGATCAACAGTTTAGGAATTCCTCCTGGCTACATAGGTCTAGATAGGCTTCCAGACATCCAGCATGTCTAATGCATGGGGTGGGAATCTAGATCTTTTAGAACAGTGGTTCTCAACCTTCCTAATGCCACAACCCTTTAATACAGTTCCTCATGTTTTGGTGACCCCTGAACCATTAGCAACAAAAAAAATTTTATGATTGGGGTCACCACAACATGAGGAACTGTATTAAAGGGTCACGGCATTAGGAAGGTTGAGAACCATTAGTGGGTTTAGAGGTTTCATGATGTGCAGAGTTCCCCAGTCTTTTAAGCCTCACTAAATACCCTGTTAGCAAAAACAGACCTTCCTTAGGTTTTTAATGCAATTGTTTTTGTTTGCTTAAAGACCCTATATTGTCAGCTGACGATAATTATCTTGCAAAGGCAAAATAATTTCTTTCATGCCCAGCTTTATTCTCTTTATTTTCAGCACATTTATAGTTATATCTATAACTAACATGTACCAGAGGGTTAATTATGTCAAACACAGTGAAAGACTGACTCACCACCAAGATGCAGGTTTTGCTAATTCATTTTGGCAATAACTTGGGTACCCTGAGAATAGACTCTGAGGCAATATAAATTGAAGTCAAGCCGAATGCACTGATATGAGGGTGCTGAGCAGAGACTGTATTCACGCGGGGGTTTAAACAACTGGGAGTGGCTCTGTTTGCTTGGCTCATTGAAAGAAATGTGGCTGTACTTGTAGCCTATTACAATATTGAGATTATAGAAATTCCTTCTGATATAATAAAGAAAGGAATCTAAAATGTGTAGTGTAAATATTGAAGTTGATTCATCATCTACAGTTCAATGGCCTACCAGCGACGTCCAATCTGTATGCAGACCACAGGCCACATGCGGATTACATGAGGACTTTTTGCTTATCTGTGGTGCAGATACCACAAAACTTATGCACAGGCCTTTTTTTATTTTTCTTTGCTCATCAACTTTCATTAGTGTTTGTGTGCTTAATAGAAGGCTCAAAAAAGTTCTAATTCTCCCAATGTGGTACAGAGAATCCAAAAGGTTGGACACATCTGGACCTTTATCTATGTCCTCTGTAAGACACAGAGGCCCCTCCTTAACCACAGGAATTGAGGGATAAATTGATGAGGTGAGTGCCAACATTTTTATAAAGAGGTGAGCAGCTTCCTCTATAAGCCCTGATGAAGGTAAGATATTATAATTGAGAAGTGACTCCTGATTTCAGTGGAGAAAATTGGTTTCCAGAGTGGTAGAAGGCCAGCACCAGAGGCAGGGTAAGTGGTTACCAGAGAAGACACGAGCAAGAGGACTTATTTAATAGGAAAGGGATCTGTAAGGGCAATTAGGCAGTTCTTAAGCATATTCTTCTAAATCCTACCTAAGCTGTGTAAATAATAACAATAATAAAAACTTAAGATCTGATGAACAGAGGCCTGACTTTAGCATCTGGTGGAAATTCCTCAGGACTCAGTTAGTCAATGTACAAGCCGAGAGACCAGGGCCATTTAATAAAGGCCAGAATTATTTGAGAAATGCCTATACAAAATCCATCATGAATTTGTATTATAAATCTTTTCCCTGGACTGCCTCCCATGGAGTGGTTATCCTTTACTGGGTTAAACATGAACTAGAAAAATTGAAATACCCATGTTTGGGAATGGGAATAGATTTATTGATTACTGGCTCTGAGGTCACTCTAAGCCTTGGGAACACAGATTTACCCTGTGTATGGTCATCAGTCATAGAAGGAGGATTGGACAGATCAAATGGTAAATAGATTTTTGACCTAACCATTGAATCCATTAACCCAAGTTGTGACTATTATCTCATTCCTGGATATTTAATTGGAATGGAAACATGTGGCAACTACCAGAATCCCAGCATTGTCCTCCAGACCTGGAGACTGAAAATAATTATGATAGAAAAAGCAAACAGAAGCCTCTGAAGCTTTTTCTCTATATCAAAAATCTAAACTAAAAGCAGTAGCTTATTCTTGGGTAAACTACAGAGATGAGTGCCACCATCAAATACTTGAAAGATGCAGCACAATAATTGTTAAAGCATCTCCACTTTAACATGTCGCCTTGGCCTGTGTGGAAGACAGATGAGCTTTACGTTCTGATTGCAGCTGCTTTTCCAGCTTTGGTCTCATTGGTCCTGAAATCAACTCACTCTCTGGCATCTGTTACTCAACCACTGATCTAGTAAGTCTTAACATTTTTTCTTCCACAGGCAGAGACCATCAGACATAATTGATTTTTAACTAATTGGATCAGAAATTGACCTGCACTGTCTTGCCTCAGAGCTGTGTCAATATTTACTTTTGAATCTCATTTTAACCACCACTTGTTCCTCTCATCATCCTTTAAGACATCGGTCTTATCCACTACATTGATTACATCCTGCTCACAGTACGTGGGAAAAATATCAGCAGCTACCAAGAAATCTCAGTAAAAATTATGCATACCAAGGAAGATAGAACCTGTCCCAAAATCAAAGACCAATCATTTCAGTAGAGATTTGGGAAGCCAAATGACTAGAGATATGTAGGGATAAGCCTCTCTGAAATGAGATAAATTGCCACAATTTTCTTCCTCTTCACCAAAAAGGGACCCGAAATTTAATGGGTGTCTTTAGACGTTAAAGGTCATATACACAACATGTTTGGGGTGCTGTTCTCAGCAATTTGCCAGATAACATAAAATACTATCTTAAATAGGGGTCTAGGGAAAGGAAAGGCTTAGAAAATTGTCCAGTTCTTAGAGAAAGAAGCTCTGGCACCTGCCTTCTAAGGCTGGAAGGCTTTGTGGAAACTCAAGATGCTATAGGAAATGTGTGGCAAACCCAGACAGAAAAATGACAATTCAGGTTTTCAGAGCTGTGGAGACAAGTCAAGTCCCTTAAGCAAATAACATTTCTGCTTTTGATTAACAGTTTCTATTATACTCCTAGATTCTGGTGAAGACTGATTGACCTTTATATACCAAAGCATCTTATTACCCAAGTTGCCCACTATGATCTAGATCAGGGGCATCCAACCTACAGCTTGCAAGTTGCATGCTGGTTTGTTTGTTTGTTTGTTTTTTGTTTGTTTGTTTGTTTTTGAGACAGAGCCTCAAGCTGTTGCCCTGGGTATAGTGCTGTGGCATCATAGCTCAGAGCAACCTCCAACTCCTCATACTAACTTTTTTTTGCTTATCTATGGTGTCAGATATCATGAAAATTATGCATAAACCTTTGCTAATCAGCTTTTGTGAGTGTACATGTATTTAATATGTGGCCCAAGACATCTCGTATTCTTTCTATGTGAGGTCAAGGAAAAAATATTGGATACTCTTGGTCTAAATGGTATCTGACTTACCATCTTCTAGAGTAAGGCAAGCCCAGTGGCAGTATATCATTTTGTGAAAGCATGAATGAGATCTGGAGTGAGAAGTTCCTAGGGACAAGAGACTTGCATGTTAACTGATGACTAACAACTCTAGTTCACCTACTCTTCACTCTTAACTCACATCCAATAGATTTAATATCCAATGACTCGGAAGTAAAGGGAGAATGGAATGTTCCAGTTAACTGGAACAGCCAACAGGTTTAAAATGGGACTGGTACTGAGCAAGTTGAGTTTGGAAAGAGCAGAGACAATGAGAGGCAAATGATGATGAAAAGTTGGAAGGAATTAGAATATGAAGCAGCTTATAACACAAGATACAAAGTTTTGTGTTCATCTGGAAGTAATGGTATGGCATTGAAAAAACTTTAATCTGTGGGGGAGCAGCATGTTATGAATGCCCTTGAATTTCTTAGAGGGTCACTCTTGTTGCAGTTTGGGGTCTAGGTTAGAAGGGACAAGTGAGACCTGTGATGAGACTGTTTTAGTAATCTAGTGGAGGGACACAAGGGCCCCAGGTAAGCAGAGTTTCACTGGGATAGAGGAAAGTGGACTGTTTCTGGACTTGGAGAGAAGGCAGCCACCCAGCTTGATGATGCAGTGGATAGTAGAAATGATAGAAAGAAAATTGATAGGTCTGAGTTCTGACTTGGGAAAAATCAATGGATGGTGATAACAGTCACTGATACAGCAATCACAGGTGGAGGAGCAGAATTTTGTTTGTGAAAATGAGAGAGGAGGACAGGTTGAGAAAAGTAATGTGCCCACTTTGGACATAATGAGGTATAATGAGGTGTCAACAGAATATTCAAATGGAGATACTGAGCAGGCAGTTGGATACACAGAGGTCTGACAGGCTTAGGTTGGAGACACCTACTGAAGTCAATGGTCATTGGAATCATAAAAATGAATGAAGTTGTCCAGTGAGAGTGAGAGAAACCAAGATAAGCCCTGGAAGAAGCCCTGAGGGGTATAGGACAGACTTGACTGCTGTTAGTTTAGGTTTCTAACTGCTCATTAAGTTACGTAGAACTCTACTAGTATAAGTAGACAGACAGGTGTATTTTACTCAAGATTTCTAAAAGAAAGAAGTACTGATTAAACTATGTATACTTGATGTAGTGCACCAATGTCATTAAAATCTCTCTTTTGCTGCTTATCTAACACAATGAGAAAAGAATTTTGGTTTATTGAATGTAGTTCAAAAAAATTAGTTTAAAAGGCACACAGGAGAATTTCCAACTAGACCAAACAGGTTAAAACCAATCAGGAGCGCTCAAAGAAATAAGGGAAAATTTTGTATGTAGCATGCCTGGCTACAGAGTCAGATTGGCAGTATTTTCTCATAAACAACTGCTTAACCTCACTATTTTGGGCATTTTTATCTTACTCTCTGAAGGATTATCTTGCATGAAAATCAATCTGAAGATTTCACACCAGCTGGAGACAGCTCTTTCTGAAGTGCAATAATGCCAATATAGGGGGGTCTTATGGAGTCTCCAGCAATATCTACCTGAATATGCCTTGTCAAAACAGCAGAAGGAAGTGTGTTAGCTGTGCTGTTGTGCTGTTAACTCAAAATCAAAATTAGCAGTTCATGTAATAAAACAAGAAGAAAAAAATAAAGTGCCGTGGCTATAAATATATGACTCTTGCTTAAGCTATATTCAGCTTGAATTTGGCATCCTTCTGTTTTACTTAAAATGGGTTTCTGTCACTCTGGTGCCTATCTTCCAGATTTTTATTAAGTTTGAATGTCTGTGTTAAAAAAAATAACAGATTTCCAGAAGTACCATTACGCAGTTCAGATATTTCTACCATTCTTTTTTCAGGACCAAACTTTACCTCTTTGTTCAATTTGATGGCCACCTCGATTAAAACAAGATAATACCATATATCGTCTAAAACAGAGCCTTACATGTGGTAGGTATTAAAGAAATAATGATTTATAAAGCATCTGATGAATCCATTACAAAAGTATAGTATCCCCATTTCTCTCCTTTTATATTGTGAAAACTCCAACTTAGTCTCTTGATGCTGTGTGGAAATGAACACTCTCACCTGTGGCTGGTGGACACGATAAAAGGTACAGCCCTTCTGGGTGGAAAATGGAAGATTAGTGTTTTATCTGACAGCCATTGGTATATTAAATTGTAGCAAAAGGACATAGCCAGCAGGAAGGCCAGAAAAAGGCTGCAAGAGTCTAGGAAGACGTAAGAAAGTAAAAAGTGAGGGGTTAATAATGATATTTGAAAAAGAAAGAAAGGTATCAGTTGAATTTTGGAATGAGAAAATATAGATCAATGCCTAACAGAACAAGAGAGTTACATCATTTTCAAGTTGCCTTGTGAACAAAGGAACTGCAATAAAGCTCAGTTTGCGCTCTGTGAAGCAAGGATACTGGAAACTACCGCACAGTAGTTGCGCAACATACAGTGCCTGACGCATAATGTGAATATGAGAAAATGCCTTTCCTTTTGATGATTGTTTTCCACACAAAGCCAGGGAGGAATGAGGCAGGGAGGCAGGGACAAGAAGAGGCTCCTCTGTGGACTTCATCCAGAAAGACAGGATTTCACTTACGGAAACATCATGAGCACTTCTAGGAGCTTAATACATGAAATTCTTAGTCATCTGTCAGACTCTGGCTTTTTCCAACCAAATCAGAGCATTCCTTTAGTATCCTTGGAAATAAAATTATTCTCCCATTTAGGAAGCTGCCATGCACCATTTCAGCACAGCATACACGGAGTCATAGCAAGCTTTTCTCTGAGATTTCAGCATGGTGAATGGCTTTTTATTTTTATGCAAAAAGGTGTGAAATGGTCTTTCTGAGAGTCACTGCTATAACTGGCTGCACAACTGGAAGTAAGCTACCTTTGAAATGGTTTTACTTGGACAGATTCCCAGTGATGTTCCTCAAAATGTATCACCAAGAAACCCATGCCTAATAAAGCCCAACCGTCATGAAGAAGAATACAGACAGCTGGAAATCACTCTATTCCAAGCTGCTTACCTTAGCTCAGAACACAGTTCTTTTGAAACAAGGCACATGCTTCCGACCACGGACTGGCAAGGGATTTTGATGTAGGTCACTGCTTGGTTTCTCTTCCACCTTATTAAGAAAAAGAGAAACAAAACTCGGAGGTTATCATTTGTTAGCCACTAGGTGATCAGGACATCTTGCTGAGGAAGGAAGGCTCGTTGCTGTGGGGCAATAATTCATTTGCCAAGGCTGCCATAATTTTATGGGCTATTTCGGTTTCCTCTAACTTTTCTATTTCTGAATGGTGTGGTATTCTATAATGTATATTATTGTTCCCACCACCCCCAATTTTAAATATGCACATTGTATCTCTAGAGATGTATGTGCTTTGGATAAAACTGAAATAATTTATTTCTTAAAATTTTACTTTTTAAAAAAAAAATTATATACACACATATATATATATATATATGAGTCAGGATCTTGTTATGTTACCCAGACTGGCCTGAGCTCAAGAGATCCTCCCACCTCTGCCCCCCGAGGAACTGGGACTACAGATATATCACTGCACCTAGCTTTTTTTTTTTTTTTTATTAAATGATAGCTGTGTACATTAATGCAAACATGGGGTACAGTGTAGTGTTTTCATATACATTTTGAAATACTTTCATCAAGCTGGTTCACATAAATTTCATGTCATTTGCATAGTCATTGTGTCAAAACATCTCTGAAAGTTAAAATCGAACCATCTAACAAGGATGCACCTAGCTTCTTACTTAGCAATGCGTGTTACCACACTGCGTGCCTATGCTCGGTGTTCTGGTCCTCTGATGAGTTAGATGGTTCAATTTTACCTTTCAGAAACATGGTGGGAGGGCACCTACACCAGAACCATCAAGAGCATTTATAAAAATGCACATTCATAGAGTCCACCCTATAACAATTTACATCATAGCCCCATTTCCAAAACATGAAACCACACGTCCAGGGCTTGGAGAGACTCTTCAGATTAGGTTAGAGTTCTTCTGAACAAACTAAAAACTTATCTAAGTAGACCTCCAGAGGGCTGGAAGGAATTACCAGGGATGACTAGAAATGCTCTGTCCATAGCAGCTGACACGAGGTGTGTACGTGCATGTGGGCTCATGTATTATTTAGGACTGTCCAATCACTGGAAACATCCTTAACGCTAATCCAGAATGCTGCTTGGACTTAACGCCGAAAATCTCATGGGTACAGAAGGAATAATGTGCACGCCAACACCAATTTCCCTTTGCCTTTTAGCACCAGTTGTGTTAATATGGTAAAAGGGACCCAGCAGTCCACAAGAAGCGAATAAATAAGATTCTAATTATAACTTTTCTTGATAGACTGATTACACATAGATTTTGTTGGCCATTCATGTGTAACAGTCAGGAACGAGTAAATCTTCACGGCCTCGCTTGCCCTTAATTCCCATTAAAGACAGACTCTGGAGAGTCTCTAGCAAATGAGGAGTTAAGCCCTGAAGCTTTTGCAGCTATTTGCTCAGTCAGTGAGTGAAGTGGATGCTTAGTGCAGTAAGGGTAGTGGCCACAATGGGAGGTTTCTCACCAATATTCAGACCTGCGCTGCCTGCTAGGGTAGATGTAAGCACATGCAGCTACTTAAATCTAAATTAATTAGACCAGCCTGAACAAGAGTGAGACCTGCCTCTACTTAAAATAATAAAAACTAGCCAGGCCTTGTGGTGCATGCCTGTAGTTCTAGCTACTCAGAAGCCCCAGAGTTTGAGGTTGCTGTGATGCCGCAGCATTGAACACAGGATGATAGAGTAAGAATCTGTCTCAAAAAACAAAAAAAAATTTTTTTTAATTAATTAAAGTTTAATAAGATATAAAAGATTCAGTTCCTCAGTAGCATAGACACATTTTGAGTGCTCAGTAGTCACGTGTGGATAGTGTATTGGACTGAACCGATAAAACGTCTCCATCACTGCAGAAGGCAATTTTAGACAGCTCTATGTTCACATAATTTTCTAAGTCAATATGAATGTTCTTCAGGAACATAATCAGAAGGTCCAGTAGGGCAGGGATTTATATATTGTTTGTTTCATAAGTTTACTATAACAGGATAAGAAAGGTTGTGTTGTAAGCCATCCCTAGGTAGGGCAGGAAGGTAAGTACTTCATGCTAAGGGACTTGTTGATATCTGATGCATATACAAAATGTCAAGAATTGCAAGTATCTCTCCATTTCCGTCTGTGCCTGTGAAGACATCAGAACTCACAACTAAGAATAGGAGATGGATATTAAATATTTATACAACTTTGGTTCTCAGAATGTAGTAAAGCAAAGACGGAGTTTTCAATTCTCAATCACTTTCACGTCACAATCTTTTCTTCAGTGATTCCCCAGTGAACTTTCCACTTTCTGTTCTCTCAACCCCCATCACTTTTTTCCTGCTTCTTAGCTTTTATTTATACTCCTTTGCTCTCTTAATACTTGTATCTCTGAAGTTCACCATCTCCTTCAACCCTTTTCTTTCTTTTTTTTTTTTTAACCCTTTTTTTAAAACTAACCCCTAAGGACCAATGCTCTATTCCTTTATGAATTAACTTATTTACTTACTCAATATGCATTTATTTAGAACCTAGTTAGTGTCGTCACTTCATGAACAGCAGTCTTTTCAGTTGAGAAGCCCAAAGTCTAGCGTGGAAAATAGAGAAGTCAACAGGCCATCTGAATGTGTATATGATAGGGGCATCAAAGCTGGGCAAGCCAGAGGAGCTTCCCTGAACCCATGATATTTGAGTTGAGTCTGATGGAAGGTATTTCAGGGAAAGATTGTCATGCAAAGATGCCTGGGGGCGTTAATATCATTCAGCATATTCCTCTTCTCAGATATGTTAGTTTTTACCTATACAAGTCTAGTTTGTAACTTTTAAAAACATATTACACATTTTTCATTATCTTGTGCTTTCCTCAATCTTATTAGACTTATAGAGTATAATTACAAGATTTAAAGTCCTCATCTGCTAATTTTATCATCTGCACCTTTCTTGTTCTGTTTATATTATCTTTGACTTGCATTTTTCTACTTCTTTATATCTCTAGAATTTTTTTTTTTTATTGTTATTGAATGTCAGCACTCAGGTGGTGAATTTGTTGAAGTTTTTAGACATTTGGTTTTATTTTTCAGAATTATTGTTAAGTTTTCATCAGTTTTTTGAGGCGTGTTTTAAAGGTTACGTAGGTGGGGTTAGGGTAGCCCTTTAAGGCAAATTTAACCCTACTATCAAGGAGATACCTCTTGGAGAATTCTTATTTGTAAAGGTCTTTACACGCTGGCTGGTGGGAATATCAACTTGGGACGATATGATAACTGAAGGTTGCTCCACCTGCTTCTTCCTAATGCTTTTCCCCTCTGGCATTAGTTCATTTTTCCCTGTGATTACGTAATCAGCCTGAAGTATTACATTTGATAGACTCCCTCTGCAGATCTACAGATCCCTTCACCCTGCCTGTCACTTTCGTCTCCGTTAATTTTCTCAGAAATTTAAGTCAACTTGGCCTCACTGAACTGTGTCCTCAACCCAGTGAGATTGCTCACCTCTGTTTGGGTCTCCCCTCGCTGTTGCACTGTGGCCTGGAAATGCTCTGCAGACGTAGGTATGATAGTTACAGGACTCACCTGTATAGTTTGGTTTCTTTCCTTCTTTAAATAGACTTTCTACTTCACAGTAGTTTTAGGTTCCCAACAATACTGTGAAAAAAAAGTACAGGCAGTTTCCATATATCCTCGGCCCCCACACATGGACAGCTTCCTCCAAGTACTCATGGCCCACATCTGGGTGGTAGACTTGTTATAATTGATGAATCTTCATTGTCATATTACTATTATCTAAAGTTCACAGTTTACAACAGAAAAGATTTACCCTTGACGTACATGACAAGGGTTTGGACAAAGACAAATGTATAATGACAGGTATGCAACATTACAGTGTGTGGTATCATGCAGGGTGTTCTCACTGCTCTAAAAATCTTTGCTGCTTCTCTTATCCACCCCCCCATCCCCAATCCAACCACCACCTGTCCACAAGCCCTGGCAACCAATGACCTTTCTACTGTCTCCATTGTCGTGCCTTTTCCAAAATATCAGATAGTTTGAATCATACTGTATGTAGCATTTTCAGACTGGTCTCTTTCCCTTAGTAATAGGCACTTTTTTTTGTCCATATTTTTTCATGGCTTGATAGCTCATTTCTTTTTCATGCTGAATAATATTTCAATGCCTGGATATATCACAGTTTACTTATCCATTCACTTACTCAAGAACATCTTAGTTGCTTCTAAGTTTGGGCAATTACGTATAAAGCTGCTATAAACATCTGTGTGCAGGTTTTTGTGTGGACATAAGTTTTCAACTACTTCAGGTAATTGCTAAGGAGTATAATTGCTGAATTATATGGTAAGAGTATGTTTGTTGTATAAAGAGCTTACCAAACTGTCTTCCAGAGTGGTGGTACCATTTTGCATTCCCATCTGAAATGAATGTGATATTATGTGGCTTCACATTCTCAAGTTGTCATTCTGGACTTGGGGCATTCTAATAGGCATGCAGTGGTATCTCATTATTGTTTCAATTTGCCTCTCTCTAATGAGATATCATGCATAGCATCCTTTCTTATGGTTATTTACCATCTGTTTATCTTCTTTGGTGAAATGTCTGTTAAAATCCTTTGCTTATTTTTAATTGGGTTGTTCATTTTCTTACCGTTGAGCTTTAAGAGTTTTGTATATTTTGGATAACAGTCCTTTATCAAATATACCTTTTGCAAATATTTTCTTGCATTCTGTGACTTGTCTTCTCATCCTCATGACTGTATCATTTGCCAAGCAAGTTTATTTTTTATTATTTTAATGGAGCCTAGTTTATCAATTATTTCTTTCCTGGATCATGTCTTTGTTGATGGATTTAAAAAGCCATTGTCATATCCAAAGCCATAAGTTTTCTTTTATGTTATCTTCTAGAACCTTAATACTTTTGAACTTTACACTTAGGTCTCTGATCCATTTTGAAATAATTTTTGTGAAGTGTGTGAGGTCTGTGTGTAAATATTTTTTTGTAGGTGGGTGCCCAGTTGTCCCAGCACCATTTGTTGGACAGACTGTCTTTATTGTATTGCCTTTACTCCTCTGCCAAATATCAGTTAACTGTGTTTAGAGTTTATCTGGCTCCCTATTCTGTCCCATTGATTTACTTATCTGTTTTTCCACCAATATGACACTGTCTTTCTTGCTAGAAATTTATAGTGCATCTTTGAATCAGTAATGGTAGTCCTCCTACCTTACTGAGTATTTGGCACTCCATAAAAATTTTAGACTCAGTTTGTCAATATCCACAAAATTACTTGCTGGGATTTTGGTTGTAACTGCGTTGAACCAATAGATTAAGCTGAGACGAACTGACATCTTGACAATATTGTATTTTTCTGTCCATGAACAAGAGCTTTCTCTTCATTTATTTAGTTCTTTGATTTTATTCGTCAGAGTTTTGTAGGTTTCTTCACTTGATCTTGCACATATTTTACTGGAGTTATATATAATTATTCCATTTTAAGGGGGTGCTCATGTAAATGATGAAGCATTTTTAATTCTAAGGTCCACTTAGTCACTTCTGATACATAGGAAAGCAGTTGATCTTTGTGCATTAGCCTTGTATTCTGCAACCTTGCTATAATTACATATTAATTCCATGCATTATTTTTTTGTGTATTTTAGATTTCCAACATAGACAACTATGTCATCTATAGACAAACTTAATTTTATTTTTTCTTACCAATTTAGATAATGTGCATCTTCTTTTCATGCATTATTGCCTTACTTATATAATTTAAAGTACAATGATGAAAAGAAGTGGTGGGAAGGGACATCCTTGCCTTGCTTCTGACCTTAACAAGAAAGTCTGGAGCTTCCTACCATTAAGTACAGGTGCTAACTGTAGTTTTTTGTAGATGCTCTTTATTCAACAGCGGAAGTTCTCCTATATTCCTAGTTTCCTAAGAATTTTTATTATGAATAAGTGTTGGATTTTGTCAAATGCTTTTTCTATATTCATCCATATGATCAGATGATTTCTATTCTGTAGTCTGTTGATGTGATGGATTGAGTTGGCTGACATTTTAATGTTGAACTGGCCTTGTATTCCTGGTATAAAATCTACTTGGTTGTGGTATATATTTTTATACATTGTTGGATTCAGTTTGCTAGTATTTTGTCCAAAAGTTTTGCACCTATCTTCGTGAGAGATGTTGTTCTATAGTTATCTTCCCTTATAATGCCTTTATCTGGTTTTGGTATGGGAAAATTTTGAATGGACTCACAAAATGACTTATTAAGAAATAATTACTTTTGCTTCTATCTTTTATAAAACATTGTAGGATATTGGTATAATTTCTAACTTAATGCTATTGAATTCGCCATTAAATCATTTGGATATAGTGCCATCCTCTTTGTAAGGTTATTAATTATTGGTTCTTTTTTTTTTTCAATAGATAAAATCCTATTCATCTTGTCTAATTCCTTTTGTGTGAATTTTGGCAGAATTTGTTTTTTTGAAGACTTGGTCAATTTCATCTAGATCATCATATTTGTCAGCATAGAGTTGTTCATAATATTCCTGTGTTATTCTTTCCAATCCTTTTAATGTCTGGCACCGTGGTGATGTCGTCACTCTACAATGTATTTTTTCTTTCAGGGACCATTGTCCAAAGTGGCATATTTTTTAATATGCAAAAATCATTGTTTAATACATTAAGTTCAGTTTTTTAGTTTTCATGAAGAAGAAGGTAAATCTTCCTACTGTCCTGTAATGGATACAGAATCATCTTATTGTGTTAAAACTTTTTAAAATTTCTGCAGTTAAATTGAATGAATGTTTCTCAGAATTTCTTCATGGATCTTAAGTTAAAAATGGGAAAAGCTTCTGCTCCTAAGTTGAGAATTTTTTATCATTTGATTATCAATTCTTTGTCTTTTCCTTATGGCTGTTATAAATATTTTCTCTTCATATTCAGTATTTTACAGTGTTTGCTTTGATTTGTCTGGAAACTTGGAATTCATTCCTCTATTTGAGTATTAATGCTTTTCAAAACTGCTGGAAAATTCTCAGCTTTGAATGTCTTTGAATATTATTTATTCCATTCTTTCCAGTGTATATTTCTGGAGCTCTAATTAGACAAAGATTTCTACTTTTTTTTCTTTTTGCAATGGATTCCTTTGGAAGGCTTGTGAGGACTAAAGACAACTTTAAATATTAATATAGTATGTTGACCACCCAAGGGACTGTAGCTAACTGGTCAGCACATAGAGGTGGTCACCATAGGGAAGTAGGCTTCCTGTAATACATATATGTGGTGCATGTCTGGTCTATGAAAACGAGGTCAACATGAGGTGGTCAACTATGGAGTTTCTACTATATTGTTATATTTTTTTCAAAAAATAATATGACATACTACATACTATGTAGTATGATAATACTACAATACTACTGCTTAGTTCAAGTTTTGTTTGTTATGTGGACAAATTGTATCATGCTGAAGTCAAGACGTTCAGTGTGTTGGTCACCAGAGTCATGTACGTTGGACTTCACAGGTAGATTTCTATACCTTACCTTCCTCCACCTTCCCAGCTGTTTGGTTTCCAATATCCTTTACTGCTCTTTAGAGACATATATATTTTTCTTTCAGCTCCCACCTATAAGTGAGAACATGTGGTATCTATTTTTCTATTCCTGTGATATTTCAGGATAAAGGTCTCCAGTCCTATCCAAATTGCTGCAAAAGACATTATTTTGTTCCTTTTTAAGAGTAAGTAGTACTCCATAGTATGAATATATCACATTTTTTATCCACTCATCAGATAATGGGTACTAAGGTCAATTCCATGTCTTCGACATTGTGAATTGAGCAGAAATAAACATCCAGATACAGGTATCTTTTTGCAAAATGACTTCTTTTTAGGGGCATAGATATACAGTAGTGAGATTGCTGGATTGAATGGCAGGTCTACTTTTAATCCTTTGAGTGATTTCTATACTGCTTTCCATGGTAGTTGTACTTATTTACATTGACACTCACAGCAACCATGTAAATATCTATTATTTTTGACTTTTTAAAAATGATGATTCTGACAAGATCAATGTGGGCTCTCAGTGTAGTTTTAATCTAATCACTGACAATTAGTGGTGGGCATTTTTTAAAATACATTTACTAGTTATTTGTCTGTCTTCTTTTGAGAAGAGTCACTTCATGTCTTTGGCCCACTTTTTGATGGGGTTATTTGTTGATTTCTTGCTAATTTGTCTGGGTTCTTTGTATATTCCAGATATTAGCCTTTTGTTGGATAGTTTGCAAATATAGTCTCCCATTCTATAGATTGTCTATTTACTCTGTTAAATATTTCCTTTGCTATGCAGAAACTTTTTAGTTTCATTAAGTTCCATTTTGTTGTTGTTGCTGTCATTATTGCTGTATATTATTTGGAGGTTTTAATTAATTGTTTGACTAAGCCAATGTCTAGAAAAGTTTTTCCTTCATTTTCTTCTAGAATTTTTGTGGTTTCATGTCTTAAATGTAGGTCTTTGATCTATCCTGAGTTAATTTTTTTATATAGTAAGATATAGGGATCCAGTTTCATTCTTCTACATGTGGTTATCCAGTTTTCCTAGCACCATTTATGGAAGAGGGCATCCTTTCTCCAGTGTATGTTATTTGTCAACAATCAGTTGGTCTGGGTGCCACCTGTGACTCAATGAGTAGGGTGCTGGCCCCATATAGAAAGGGTGGTGGGTTCAAACCCGGCCCAGCCAAACTGCAACAAAAATAGCTGGGCGTTGTGACAGTTACCTGTAGTCCCATCTACTCAGGAGGCTGAGGCAAGAGAATTGCCTGAGACCAAGAGCTGAAGGTTTCTGTGAGCTATGATGCCACAGCACTCTACTAAGGGTGAGAAAGTAAGACTGTCTCTAAAAAAAAAAAATCAGTTGGTCACAGCTTCATGGTATTATTTCTGGGTTACTCATTCTGTTCCATTGGTCAATGTGTCTGCTTACCAGCACCAGGACCAGGCTGGTTTGGTTACTATTGCCTTATAGTGTATTTTGAAGTCAAGTAATGTGGTATCTCCAGATTTGTTGGTTTTGCATAGGGTTGCTTTGGCTATTCAGGGTTGTTTTAGGTTCCATATGAAGTTTAAGATTGTTTTTTCTAGATAATAAATGACATTGACATTTTGATGGGAATTGCATGGAACCCGTGTCCTATGATCCCTTTGGTCAATATGAACATTTTAACAATGTTGATTATTCCAATCCACTAGCATAGGATATTTTTCCAGTTGTTTATGACATCTCTGAATTCTTTCGTCAGTGTTTTGTAGTTGTCCTATAGAGATCTTTCACATCCTTAGTTAAGTGTATTCCCAGGCATTTTATTTTCTTTGTAGCAACTGTAAATGGTATTTAATTCTCAATTAAACACTCAACTTATTATTAGTGTATAGAAATGATATTAATTTGTATACATTAATTTTGTAACTAGAAAATGTACTGAATTTACTTATCAATTCTAGGAGCCTTTTGGTAGTATTTTTAGGATTTTCTAGGCATAACATCATCTCATCAGCAAACAGAGATATTCCCACTTTGGAGTCCCCTTCTTTCTTACTTTTGCTTCATTTCCCTGGCTAGGACTTCCAGTACCATGTTGAATAGAATTGGTGACAGTAACACCCTTGTATTGTTTCAGTGCTTAGGAAGAATGGTTTTAGCTTTTCCCCACTCACTATCACATTGGTTGTCATAATTAAAGAACCAACTTTTTGTTTTGTTGAGCTTTTGCTTTCTTTTTGTTTCCATTTTGTTTAGTTTTGCTCTGAGTTTTGTGATTCCTTCTGCTAGCTTAAGGTTTGGTTTGCTCTACTTTTTTCTAGTTCCTTCAGATGTTACATTAGAATGTTAATTTTACAGATATGACTTTCATTACTATGACCTTCTCTGCATACTTTATTGAGGGCTGTTATCAGGAAGGAGCACTGGATTTTATTGGATGATTTTTCTATATCTACTGAGATAATCACATGGTCTTTGTTTTTACTTCTGTTTATGTAGTGAATCACATTTCTTGATTTACATATATTGAACCATCTTTGAATCCATAGGATAAATCCCACTGATCATAATGGAATTTTAAAAATACATTATTTAATTCAGTTTCTTAGTATCTTTTTTGGAGAAATTTTACATCTATGTTTATAAGGGATATTAGTTTCTAGTTTTCTTTTTTGTCCTTTTTTTGCTTTGGCATTAGATAATACTGGCTCCAAAAAAAAATGTGTTAAGGAGGAGGATTCCCTTCTCAATGTTCTGAAAGACTTTTAGTATGACGAGTGCCAGTTCTTTGTGGTTCTGATAGAATTCAGTTGAGAATCCATCTGCTCCAGGCTTTTTATTATTGTCAGGAAAGTTTTTCTCACTCTTTTAATTGCGTTACTCATTATTGGTCTGTTTAGGATTTCTATTTCTTCTTGATTTAAGCTTGGGCGATCATGTGTTTTCAAAAAATTATTTATTATTCTAAATTTTCTAATTTATGTGTATAGAGGTTTTCATAGTAGTCATGGGTGATATATTACTGTGGTATCAGTTGTAATGCCTCCTTTTTTATTTCTGATTGAGCTTCTTTGAGTCCTTTTTGTTCTTTCTGGTTAATCTAGCTACAGTTCTATCAATTCTATTTATCTTTTCAAAAAATCGTCTTTTTATTATGTTGAGCCTTTTTACTTTTCGTTTGTTTCCATTTTGTTTAGTTTTGCTCTGAGTTGAATGATTCCTTTTCTTCTGCTAGCTTTAGGTTTGTTCTTCCTTTTCTAGTTCCTTGAGGTGTTACATTGGATCATTAATTTGTAAGCTTTTCGTCTTTTTCCTTGACATATTTAAGGCTATGAACCTCCTCTTAACACTAGTTTTCTGTGTCCAACAAATGCAGATTGTGATGATTGTCCTTAAGTTCTAAAATCTTTTGATTTCATTTTAATTTCATCAGTGACCCAATTTGTGGGATTGCTTAGCATCAGGTTGTTTAATTTCTATAACTTTACATGGATTTGAGAGCTCCCTTTAGAGCTAATTTCAGTTTTGTCCCATTATGATCTGAGAAGATACATGAAATGATTTCAATTTTTCTGAATTTACTGAGACTTGTTTTCTGGGTTAGCATATGGTCTATGATGGAAAATTTCCTGTTTGCTGATGAGAATATTATATATTCTGCAGTTTTCTGGTAAGATGTCTGTCAGGTCCATTTGCTCTAGGGTCCTGTGTGAATACAGTGTTTCCTTATTCATCTTCTACCTTGATGATCTGTCCGAGTATGTCAGTAGAATACTGAGGTCCCAGTTATTATGATGTTGCTATTTATATCTTCATTTAGATCGAGTAATATTTAGGAATATGGGAGGTACACATATACAGAGGGTGCCAAAAAAGTATATGTATTTTAAGAAAGAAAAAAATACTGTGTTAAAATTGTAATACTCAGTATATACTGATAATGTTCCATGTTGTATACTTTATCTTGTATCTCTTGTATCACAGAAGTCAAATGTGACTTGAGTATTACAATTTTAATACTTTTTCTCTTTGTGTCACCCTTTGTATCTAGAATTGTTATATCTTCTTGCTGAATGGCTACCTTTATCATTATAATATAATGGCTAGCTTTTGCTTTTTTACCATTGTTGATCTAAAGTCTATTTTATCTGATAGCTACTACTGCTTGCTTTTGGGGTTACATTTGCATGGAACATTTTCTGCATTCCTTTACCTTAAGTCCATGAGTATCTATGAATTAAATGGGTTTATTAGGCATAGCATAAGTCTGAGGTGTGTTTTTTCATTCATTCAGTCCATACCTTTTAACTAGATTGTTATGACCATTAATATTCAGTGTTAGTATGTGAGATATTGTTCTGATCATCATGTTGAATGATACTTAGTTGTTTTGTTTTCTCCTTTGTGTTTCTGTTTTATAAGAGCTGTGAGATTTAACTTTAGAGTGCTTTTACCTTGTTGAGTATCAGTTGTTCTTTTCCATGTATAAAGGGAGCACTTTTAAGAATTTCCTGTAGGACAGGTCTAGTGATGACAAATTTTCATAATGTTTGCTGGTCTGGGAAAGACTTTTATCTATCCTTCATTTATGAAACTTTGTTTTTCAGGACATAAAATTCTTGGCTAGCTATTCTGTTTAAGAAAACTGTAAGTGGGACCCCAATGCATTCTGGCTTGAAAAGTCTCTGCTAAGAGGTATGATGTTAGTCCAATGGGATTTCCTCTGTGAGCAACTTGTCAGCTTTCTCCCACACCTTGTGGGAATTTCACTTCACTGTAACTTTGTTCAGACGGATGGCTATATGTCTCAGTGATGGCCTACTTGCCATCAGTCTTCCAAACTTCCAGACACTCATACCTGGCCCTCTAGTCACACCAGGGAAGTTTTCCTCTATTAATCTCTCAAGTAGGTTTTCTATACTTTTTTTTTCTCTTTCTCCCCCAGGGAAACTCATAATTCTTATATTAGCTCATTCACATAATCCCATATTTCTCTCCTTTGTTGTTCATTCTTCCTTTTCTCTCCTTTTTTACTCACCGGATTACTTTATAACCTGTCTTTGAGCCCTGAAATTCATTCTTCTGCTTGGACTTGACTGTTTAAAGTTTTATAATGTATTTTGAAATTCCCTAGATAAATCTTAAAGTTCTGTTATCTCTTTCCTGTCTCATTAGTGAATTGTTCATTCATGTCCAACAAATAATTGTTTGTTGTTGTTTTTACTTTAAAATGTTTTTCTACTATCTCTCTCATTTCATTCATCTTATTTTCATCCATAATCTGAATTCCTTACATCGGATTTCCTTTTAGTTGGAGTTCATTACTGAAGAGCTATTTTGATTCTTTGGGGGTGTTGAGATAGCTTTTATTTTCATGTTGCCAGTTTTTATGCTAATTCCTTTTCATCTGGAGCCACTTCTTTCTGCTCAAAACAGATATCAGATATGGTACACTTGTTCCTCACTGCTGGGACCTCGGTTGCTTGATGAAGATTGGATTTGGAAACTTGACCAGGCAGGAGAGGAGAGGATGCACTGTCAGCATTTACTCCTGCTGCTTTGCCAGGTTTCTCTTGTTGTCCTGTGGTTGCTGCTGGGCTACCAAAATGGGGCTGGCCAATAAGACAGTGTGTGTGTACTGGATGGAGAAGGCCCCTGAACATGGCACACATGTGTACAGGCAAGGCAGCCACAGTGGGAGGTGAGGTTTACACTGGGTGTGGGTAGGACATAGCAGGGGCCTAGGAAATGGCATCCCTGAAGGTCCTAAGGGCATGGGGTGGAGCAGACTCCTAATGCTAAGGAGGCCAGCAGTGGAGCAGAGACCTCTGACAGAATAGAACTGTGGGGCAGGGTGTCTGTATGTGAGATGGAGCAGATCTGCAGGATGTGGTGCTCACATGCACAGGCTCGGGTAGCCAAGGGTAGGGTATGTGGGCATAGCAGGACATGTGCAGAACATGGTTCCCAGTGCACCGTGCATGATGGCACAGGTCCATGGTGCGTAGGGCTCCAGAGCCAAGGGCCAGAGCTGCACTGGTTTTCAGTCCACTCAGGGCCTTTTAGACAGCTTCCCTGGCAGTGGGCAGTGAGTACCCAGGGCTATGGATGTGTGCTCCACCTAGGTACTGTGGGAAGTGCAATTGAGTAGATTACCTAGGTGGGTAACCTAGTGGGTGCCAGCCCCATGGTCTTCTCTGCACACGGTCCCTCGTGGCAGTGGTGGAAGCACCAGTGGGATTGAACCCACATGCTCACAGGGCAACACAAGTGCTATGAGTCCCTATTCCTTCCTCATTTGGCAGGGGCAAGAGTGAGGTAGCAATCACAGATCTAATTCATAGACAAAAGAAGCACTCTGAGGTTGAGGTGATAGCCACATGCCCAGAGCTCACAAGCCAGCTATCCCTTCTCTCTGTAAGAATATAGCTACACAGCCTACCAGTCAGACCTCTGTATCAGTCCAGAGGCCTGCTGAGTTTAGGGACCTTCCCACACTCTTGGAGTTTCCTCAGCGGAAGCGTGGAGCCTGGGATTTTCTCATCTGTTCCTTTCCCACATATGGGCAACTTCCCTGATTATCTCCGGTCTTGATGAGCAGCTCATCCCACTTCTATCTTCTTCACTTCACACCTGCCTCCTCTCCATAGATTCGCAGAGCTCTTGTTCAGATGATTGATCCTAAACTAGATATCTATTCACTACTTCCAAACCTGTCCACGAGAGTGGTGTTATGCCAACTGCTTTTAGTCTGCCATCTTGGCCCCAAACCGAAATACATATATTCTTAAATGCTTGGTTAAGAAATATAGGACTACAAAAGAAAGCAAATGAATTTGTGAAATATCAATATATTTACATCTTAACTAACATGATGAAACAAAGCTCCAGTATTCAGCAGCATAGTTTCTGAATAATGATTAGCATGAACGGTATATTGAGATATCTGCGGCACTGTAAATATTATAAAGATCAGAGTCATGTTTCATGGTGACAAATACTGGTATTAGTGTTATGATTTGTTTTCTACATGAATAATTAAAGAAATATTTAATTTCATTTATACCTTAATAAAAATGAACATAAATTTCCTGTGCTTGCCATAGATCCCCTTATTTCTATGCCCATGTACCCCTCCCCTTGGCTACTCCAGCCTGTGCACGTGAGCCCCACACCCCACAGATCTGCTCCATCTCAAGTGGAGATGCCCTGCCCCACAGGTCTATTCTGTCAGAGAACCAAGAAATTAACTTTTCAAACCAGAAGAGGCTGATCATTTACCTTTAAATTTCCTAAAAAGAAAAAAAATATCAGGATGACCACATATCTTTCCGCTGAAACTTTTGTGAGTCATGAACATTCACAGGTTGTGTTTCTCATAATAATCCCTGAAAAAGACATAGGTTTGCCATCTTGCTCTTCCTACCCTGTCTTTTAAATTCTGTATTATATTTTTCTTATCTTTTTCTCTGCTGTATACTGGATAATTTCTTCATATTTAGTTTGTCGTTTACTAACCTTTTTATCTGGGTGCAATTTTATGTATATATTTTTCATTTCTAATCTGATTTTTCATTTCTAAAATTTCTCTGATTGTTCTTCTAATGGATCTAGTCATTATTCAAAACTCATATCTTCTAGGTTTTTCACTCTTTTTACATATTTTTCCTGTTCAATATTTTATGATAATGTGAGAATTTGAACTTTTTATATGTTCTCCTTTTTTTCTGCCCCTTTGAATGCTTAGGATAGTTCAAAAGTCTTGTCTTCAATTTCTGAAATTATTTCTTCTTCATGTTCTACTCTATTACTGAGGATCTCTACTGTGTTTCAAAGTTCCCAGAGTGCCTCTTTCAATTCCCTGAGAGAGTTATGGTATTATTCTAAAAGATCAAACATCTGAACTATAGGGATTCCTGAAGGAGAAGAGGTCTTAAAAAGCACTGATGGTGTACTCCAAGATATTGTGGTGGAGAAATCCCCAAGCATTGTGAGAGGCACAGAAATTTCGATAGTAGATAGTTTCAGAACCCAAGCGTAACTCCAAACAAAGCATCTCCTAGACACATTGTAATAAACTTTGCCAAAGTCAATATGGAGGAGAAAATCCTGCAAACAGCCAGGTGTAAGAGAAGTTTTACCTACAAAGGAAAAAATATGAAGATGACTGCAGATCTTTAAGCTGGAACTTTTCAAACTAGAGGAGGCTGATCATTTACCTTTAAATTTCCTAAGAAGGAAAAAAAAATATCAGGATGACCACATTTCTTTTAGTTGAAACTTTTCAAGCCAGAGGGGGATAGTCATTGGCCTTTAACCTACCTAAACAAAACAATTTTCAGCCCAGGATCCTGTATCTTGCTAAACTGAGTTTTATTTGAGATGGAGAAATTAAATATTTTACTGACATGCAAATATTGAGGAAATTTGCCATAAGTAGACCAGCTGTATAAGAAGCACTCAGACTCATTTTTCATAATGACCAGACTCATTTTTCATAATGGTCCATCACTAAAATAAACACATCCAGAAATTAAAAAAAAAACAAAGCTTAGCTTCTACAATGGCACAAGGGATAAAAATAGCTCTGGACCTATGAAAAACAAGATGACCAAAACCGCACCATACCTATTAATTCACTCAATAAATGTGAATGGCTTGAATTGCCCTCTAAAGAGGCACAGGCTAGCTGAATGTATATAAAATCTCAGGCCCAATATCTGTTGTCTCTAAGAAACACAACCAACCTCAAGGGATAAAATAAGACTGTGGGGGGAGGGATGAAAAACAATAATCCAGGCAAATGGAAATCATAAAAAAGCAGGGGTTTCAATCTTATTTGCAGATACAATTGGATTTAAACCAACAAAATAAGGACAGACAGGATAGACACTACAAACTGGCCTAGGGAAACACACATGAAGTGATTTCAATAATTGACATTTATACACCCAACCTAAATACTCTTTGATACATAAAACAAACCCTAAACGATTCTGAACAATATGATATCTTCCTGAACCATAAGAGATGGGGATTTTAACACCCCTTTGATAGTGCTGGACAGATCCTCCAAGCAGAAACTAGACAATGGAATAATGGACTCAAACATGACCCTACAACAAATGGACTTAACAGACATACACAGAACACTTCATCCTAATTGAATACATATTCTTCTCTTGAGCCCATGGGTCATCCTCCAAAATTGATCACATGTTAAAAGTCTAACCTCAACAAATTGAAAAGAATAGAAATTATTCCTTCTATCCTTTTGGACCATCGTGGAATAAAAGTTAAACTCAACAGCAACAGAAACCTTCATGCTCGAACGAAGTCATGGAAATTAAATAACATTATGCTGAATGACAGAGGGTCAAAGATGAGATTAAGAAGAAAATCATTAGATTTGTGGAACAAAATGATAATGAAGCCACAAACTATCAAAACCTGTGGGATATTGCAAAGGCAGTACTGCAGGGCAAATTTATACCATTAGATGCTTTCATCAAGAAAACAAAAGAGAGGAAGTTAACAACATAATGTACCACCTTATGCAACTGAAAAAGAAAGAACAATCCAAACCCAAACCCACCAGAAGAAAGGAAATAACCAAAATTAGAGGAGAATTAAATGAAACTGAAAACATGAGAATCATCTGGAAGATCTGCAAAATGAAGATTCTTTCTCCAGAAAGAATTAGAAATTTTGAATAGAGACTTGGTGCCCTTAGCACAGTGGTTACCATGCCAGCCACATACACAGAGGCTTGTGAATTTGAACCCAGCCTGGGCCAGCTAAACAACAATGATGATAGCCTCAACAAAAAATAGTTGGGCATTGTGGTGGGCACCTTTAATGCCAGCTACTGGGAGGCTGAGGCAAGAGAATCACTTAAGCCAAAGAGTTTGAGGTTGCTGTGATCTGTGATGTCATGGCACTCCACCAAGGGTGACATAATGAAATTCTGTCTCAAAAAAAAAAAAGAAAGAAATTTTGAATAGACCTCTATCAAGCACTAAAACTTCATCAACAATACAAAATCTCCCAAAAGGAAAGGTCCTGGATTAGATGGTTTTACACCAGAATTCTACTGAACGTTCAAGAAAAAACTGGTACCTATATTGTATAAACAATTCTCAAACATAGAGAAGGAAGGAATACTCCTCAACGCATTCTATGAAGCAAATATCACTGTGATTCTATAACCAAGAAAGCACCCAACAAAAAAGAAAACTATAGGCCAATATCATTAATGAATATTGATGCAAAAATATTTGATAATATGATAGCAAACAGAATACAGAAACACAGGAAGAACCTCCTGCCACTCCAGCAATTGCAGCAACACTTGAAATAAGTGGGATTTAATCAAGCTTAAAAGTTTCTGCACAGCTAAAGGTACTAAAGCAAACAGACAGCCTTTGGAATGAGAAAAGATTTTTGCACATTAAGAATCTGACAAAGGGCTGATAACTAGAATCTACAGAGAACTCATATTAGCCCACATCACAAAATCCCAAATCTGCAGATGCTGGCATGGATAAGGACAGAAAAAAAAAATACTTCTACACTACTTATGAAATTGCATACTAATATGAACTCTATGGAAAGAATTATGAAGAATTCTTAAAGAACGAAAAGTCGACTTTTCATTTGATCCCACAATTCCATTACTAGGTATCTATCCAAAAGAACAAAAATCATTTTACCACATAGACATTTGCACAACAATGTTTATTGCGATTCAATTCACAATTGCGCAGTCACGATAGCAACCCAAGTGCCCATCAACCCATGAAGGGATTAACAAACTGTGCCATATGTATATGATAGAGTACTATTCAGCCATAGAAAAGATGGAGACTTTACATCCTTCATATTTACGTGGATGGAGGTGAAATACATTCTTTTTAGTAAAGAATCTGAAGAATGGGGAAAAAGTCCTATGTACTCAATACTAATATGAAACCAATATATAAAGAACTATAAGCCCACACAAATGATAAGACACAAGTATAGCCTAGCAATGGGGCGGGAGAGACAAAAGAGAGAGAAGGGAGTGGGAGGAGGGAGGGCAATGGCGGGAGGAAACCATATGAAATTGGCGGATCTCACCTAATATGCACAATGTGTGGGTGTAAGCACACCCCCTGGGTGAAGGGCTCAACTACAGCTTCAACTTTACGTGAGAATTTAAAAATATGCAACCTAAAAATATATCCCTTCATATTAATTTGCAATCAAACAAAAAGATTCTGAAATTAGGTAATCCCACACAGAAAGAAGTCCTTCTATGTCTGAGTTTACCTGTGTGCTTTGTTTCTGTTTTTTGTTTATTGTAGATTGATTTATCCTTTGTTTTACAACTTTATTTTTCTAAAACGTGACCTATGGGACTTTGAAAACTAAGTATTTGCGTATGTTCTTCTAAGGAGGATTGGCATTGGTTCTTCTATTAACTAAGACACTACTGACCTAAGATCACTATAAATTACATTTTAGGGATGTGTAAGGCAACACAGGACTTATGAATAATATTCCATATCTTTGTTTGGCTGGTTGGTGATCATGAATTCACACGGAAAACAGTTTATTTTCTTTACAACCTAGCCACAGCCAAGATGAGTATTTATTATCATATACCTTGTGGTGTAAGTTTTTTTGTTTGTTTTTTTGCTGTTTTTATTGGTTTGATCTCCCCTTTCCTTATTTATTTTTTTAATTGATGGGCATATTTTCCGTGTACAACATTTTGAAGTATAGATACATTGTAAAATGACTAAATCTAGCTAATTAACACATGTATTACCTCCCCTCATTATCTCTTCTGTGATGAGAACACTTTGCACTCACTCCTTTCATATTTTTCAAGAATATAATATATTGTTAACTATATTGTTGGCTATATAATATATAGCCACCATGTTATACAATACATAGATCTCTTGAATTTATTCCTTCTGTCTGAGATATTCACTACCACTCTTCCCTTAGTAAGCGAGGTGAGGTCATGGCTTTATGTGAAATACTTAGGTCTTCTGTTGCCTGTGCAGCTCATGAAACTAACACTCTAAAGATTTCAGTCACCAGAGATCAGAAGGTGACCATAGGCAGTGGCTTGCTCCCGTGCTATCTTACATGCCTATGTTCGTGATTTCTCGTTGGTTTGGTCATTGGAGAATTTTTGTTTTATTAAGACTTTTAAGCACTTCATAACATTTTCATTTGCTGTTAACCAGATGGGCATTTCAAGAGTTATAATATGCCATGTTGCTGCAAAGAAACAATTTTTCAGCAAGGGCAAGGCAAAATTAGATGTTCCTTTTAGAAAGATCGTGAAGACAGAATTGGGAAAGATGGTATAAAGTATTCTTTTATTATTAACTTGAGACAGAGAGAGACTTTAAAAGATATTAATTCATATTTTCACATGCTAGCTTGGGTTACTGCCTCAGAGATTGAAGAAAGGATGAAAACCCAAGCTAAGGAGGGAGAAAGAAGACTATATACAAACTGTGAAATATGTGTACATAGCAGTACTTTCCTCCAAAATTGTTCAGAGTTTGGTGTCTCCATTTCTTTGTTCTCTGTTTCACACTCCATTCAGCTCAAGAATGAATAAACCATGAAGGGATTCCCTAAACTGGTGAAGGCTAATAATAGTGTTTTTGAGATTTTCCTGATGTAACCACTATTTGTTTTTTTTGTTTTTGTTTTTGTTTTTTTTGAGACAGAGCCTCAAGCTGTCCCCCTGGGTAGAGTGCTATGGCTTCACTGCTCACAGCAATCTCCAACTCCTGGGCTCAAGCAAGTCTCCTGCCTCAGCCTCCCAAGTAGCTGGGACCACAGGTGCCCGCCACAACGCCCGGCTATTTTTTGGTTGCAGCCATTATTGTTGTTTGGCGGGCCCAGGCTGGGGATTCGAACCCACCACCTTAGGTGTATGTGGCTGGCGCCTTAGCCGGTTGAGCCACAGGCGCCAAGCCTGTAACGACTATTTGAAGGACAAACCATCTCCTAGCTGAATAAAGTGAGAAATGAATTTAGAAAAAAATTATAGGTTATTCACCATTTTATGTCACTGTAATTTAGCTCGTTTCCTTTTCTCCCCACGAAATCTTTATAATTAAGAAAGAATTTCCAGTTCAATTTTTCTCCATTACATTCGATTGGATAATTTTAAAATCTGCTTGTTGTTGCTTCAGAAAGTAAAAATTCCAGATGTTTTGTGTGCTGATTAACATCTAAGAAATCTATAAAATTTAATTAGGAAAAAATGAACAATAAAGTTTTATTCACCCTGCTAAACTTTAGTGGCTAATGCACTGCTTTATTTTCCATAGCTTTACTTTTTTCCAATTGAAAACTCCCATTAGAGAAGCATGTTTTTACTTTGTAGATGTTAAGTGGTGGAAAGTAACATAAAAGCATTAGATGTGTTGTTTTCACTCCTTTGTTAATGCTTAGGATTAATTTAAGCAATGATTCTCAGTATTCACAGTCAGCATTTTATTATGTCCAACCTAGGCTTTTTATTTACGTTTCCCCATGGCCAGGTGTCATCTCTTCGACTAAAGTGGAAAATCTAGATGGACAAAAGTGATTCATTTTGAGTTTCTTCAGTAGCTTTCAGGATAGTGGGCATGTATACAAAGGACGATGTTTTCTTTTAAATGAGGAAACAAAGTAGAGATTGAGTGGAATGCCTCATTCCTCTTCTATTAACCAGCGGGTACGCGGGGGACTCTCAAAACAGAAATTTCTTGATGTTATCTTTAATAATTTTTTTTATTTGATCTATATTTGATACTTTAAAAATATAGAGAGGGTGCCAAAAAATGTCTACACATTTTAAGAAAGGAAAAACTGTATTAAAATTGTAATACTCAATTTACACTGAGAACAAAAGATGAGCACAAGTCACACTGAGCACCTTTTGTAGCTGTTGAAATCAAACATGACTTGAGTATTACAAATTTAACACAGTTTTCTCCTTTCTTAAATGTATATACATTTTTTTGGCACCCTCTATATGTCCCTCTCTTGTCTCACGTAATACTATCCACCCAATTATTAAAAGCTCTAAAAAATTATTAATAGAAATATAGGGACTGCTTCTCCCGTTTGATGGATGAAGAGGCTAAGATTTAAAGGGATGAAATATCGGTCAGAGTTCTCCAAAGAAACAGAATCAGAACTACACACATACACACACATACATATGAAATTGGCTCCCATGATTATGGAGACTGAGAAGTTCTACTATTTGACAAGTGTCATCCAGTGACCCAGGAAAGACAGTGATATAATTCAGTCTGAGTCCCAAGGCCTGAGATCCAGGATAGCAGATGAACTAAATCCCAGTCCTAGGGTTAGGCAGGATGAGATAAGGAGTCCTAGGGATGAAGGAGAATGGGGCAAATTCTTCCTTCCTTGTCTTTTGCTTTATTCAGGCCCTCAGTGAACTGTATAATGAACTCTACATTGGCGAGGGCAGTCTTCTTCAATGGGTCCACCAATTAAATATTAATCTCATCTGGAAACACCCTCGGGGGCACACTCAGAAGTAACATTTAGTCTGGCCACCCCACAGTGAGCAAGTTGACATGGAAAATTAACCATCACATGAAATCATCTCCTTGCCCAAAAAATTAGTACAGAATTAGAAACAAGAACACAGGATTCCTAGTTCCAAAATGCTATTTCAGGCTGTCTCTATTTCAACACAGATTTTAAAACACATTTTAGGAATAGGCTGAAATTCAGAAGCATATTCAAGTTCTCGGATGATTGAGAATGGGTTTGATTTTACCGTAGTCGTATTTTAAATTGGCTCAAGATTAAATGTAATGTAATATCTTCTTAAGTGGTCATGTCTGAGTATTTTACAAAAAGATGGGCAATATTAGAGTTTATTGAAAAAACAGTGATAACAATTAAAACAGGTCTTATCAACAAAGAATTGCACAATAGAAAATTCATTCACACTGGAGCTTAAAAATGCATTATGAACGACGATCTGAGATACAGAATTAAAAGTTTTGCGATTTTAGTACTAAGTGACGGTAAGGTCATGGTGAGAGTGTCCATTCATTATTTATGAGAGTATACATTGATACATTTTTAAATGTTAATAGAATGATAAACATCAATAACTAATAGTTTCATACCTTCAGCATTTCTAGTCTTACATATCAATCTTAATGAAATAATTTAATAAAAGGTGTCTGAAATGATTATGATATGATCTGTCATAGTATGAAAAAATAGGAAAAATCTAAGGATTTGACAGAAATTATTTTAAAATTCATTACATGTCAATACAAATAAAATGATCCTCAATGATGGCTATCATAAAGCATCTGAGAATACGAACCTATCTGCAATTTGCAACCCAACTCTGAAGGAGACCTGGAGGCAGAACAAGTAAGTTGCCCCTCCTCTAGTAGAGCACTTAACCCGGTGGTTTCTTACATTACCAAGAAGTCCTGTTAACTGAATATTTCAGCCATATTTAAGGCAAAGCATTTTGCATTCTCCCGTGTTCATTTCCTTTTTCCTGCTGTGTGTTCCTATGTCACTTCTTTTTAGTGAATGTCCTAGTCTCTTCTTTCTTTGATTTCACATATGCAGCCCTTAACAATCAACACACCAAGTATCTGTATAAATATGCCACGTTCCCTTTGCTTAAAGTTAGAACTCCACTTTTTCCACAATGGGCCTGTCAGTCCAAGAGAAGACAGTATCACCCAGCCCAGAGAAAAGCAAGCCCTATATGCTAAGTATTACTCTGGTATCCTGCAGAGCAGTGCCTGAGCCCTGAGCACTGGCCTCAGCCTTCCCAAGAGGCTCTGTGTATTGGCTGCTGCTTAGATAGCTCAGAACATTCTGAGCACACTGCATGACTATCTCAGCCACCGGCTGATGGCTCAACTCCTCGCCTGACTTCCCAGCCGGAAGAAAGGGCAGGACCACCATGCTCATCTGGGCACCTGGTCAGAGCAGTGATTACTCAAGAATCTCTAACACATAAAAAGACGAATTGTTTTGAAGCTTCTGGGTTCCCCCCCTCCTCTTCCAAAATCACTGGAAGTTGATCACAACTGGCACAAGGCGACAGCATTTTGTGTTGATTTTAGGTGTTACCCCCAGGTGTGTAGTATTGTCATCAGAGATTTCCTTCAATCACTAAAAGGAGAAATATCGAACCACGGATGAATTCTCAGCACTCAACAAGTCAATCATGAAACCCCATAGTGAAAAGGAGTTTTTCCTTTGGTTTAAGGTAGATAATGCCCAGAATTTCTCTTTAGTTACAAAAAAAGAAAAGAAAAGAAAAGAAACAGATTAAAAGGACAAGGTTTCTGAAAAGTAAGGCATCTTCAAAAAGAGGAGTTGGAGGGAGCGGGAGGAAATACACTTACAGCGCTACGACGGGAAGCGCAGCTCAGAGCGGCCAGTTCTCTTCCCAGCACAGCTTGGCTTATTTCTCTGACCTAATTTTAATCTTTGACCCATTCCCTTTGTTGAGTCAAAAGGATGCATAGAAACCAAGGATAATATAAGGAGTCTCTTGCTTTGTGGAATGAAAGTTTTACCAGGAAAGGGAATGAATCTGTCCTGTTTACCCCCATAGGCTAAGTGCTTCAAAAGGGTCTGTCGCGTAAAATGGGCTTATTTCTGGAATGCATACAGCCATAATTCTGTTTTGATCATTTCACCTTAATAATGCTTGAAGAAAGAGCAAAAGAAAAAATGGAAGCCCTGTACCACCCTTCAGCCACTGGGATGCAGTGAGGTGAGGGACAGAGGTCAAAAGTGCACAAGGGGATGCGTAAGGGGAAAGAAGAGAGAAATGGGAGTCAGGAATGCAGAAAGAACGCACCCCCTCCTTCGTCAGCCTCTAGAGGCAAATCTGTAAGAGATGGATCATCACATTGGACACGCCCTTCCTATTCTTAAACGTTATATGCAGGGGAAACCAGAGTAATGGAGAGAAAGAGACCCCCCACCCCCTTGGACACATCGACATTACCCTCTGTTTCTATCCTCACCATCATTCCAGGTGACATTCTGAAGCTTTCACCCCGATCCAGATAACCTACGCCTCATTTCTTATATTGCTATTTGTAGTGGTTTGGGTTTATCAAGTTCTAATGAAACATATTTTGCCTTTACCGAAAGCCTTAAACCAAAGCAGTTTCTGGGGATGTCAGTGAAATGATGTGAACATGGCTTCCTGTTCTTCAACTCAAATACAAGATTAACAATTTTCTCTTTGCAGACCTTTTCTAAAGAGAAGGTTTTCTCTTTTTATCAGATTCTTGTCTCATCCCTGTGCCAGATTTAATTAAACCATTGCATCAACATTTTGTATTCCTGCCAAGAAGCCCTGAGGCCAGTGGCAGCATTTTTAATAAATCAAAAGGATCAAATCAAATAAATAAATGATTTGGGTGGCAAAGGGCAGAAAAGTTCCAATGAAATTCAGAAAGATTTTTGGCTCAGCTCAAATTGGAAACTGCATCATCAGCAGATTTCTGGAGGTTTCAGGTTATGAGACATTGCACTAATTATGGCTGGAGTTAGAGAAACATAAAACAGAATAAAGAAGAAAGCAAAAAATAGTGATGGGAAACTTGGCCACAGCTATTGCTCTCAAAAGCCTCCTATCTCATGACAAAATGCCTGAAAAGTAGCTCTTTGTGGTGGATGTGTAGGAATGGGCAATTTACAAAACTCTCTCTCTCTCTCTCTTTTTCTTACAGTAGTCATTCCTTCTGCCTCAGGGGGGAAAGTGGTTTGTGTTGGGGTTTTTGTTTCGTTTTGTTTTGTTTTCATGGGCAAAGGTAGTTTGATAGCTTTTAAATTCTTGTAAATGTACTGGTGTGTCCTTGAGCCACTTTGCAGTGTCCTCAGGTAAATATCAACTCTCTATCTCTGTCTCTCTCACACACAGATAGGAACAAAAGCACCACACACTCCAACCTTGTTACTTTGTGAATTTGCTAACCATTCAGTGTGGCTTCATTTTTTTAAAGTACAAAGTAACCGCAGCAGCAGCAGCAGCAGCAGCGTTCCATTTATTGCTTCTCCAGTACTGCTTGGTTTAAAAAAGTTTTACCATCTGTTCTGGCTGAAGCCAAAGCTGAATTAAGAGGACTCAGCCTTCACTGTTGCTTCTGTTACTGCGGCGGTATTATTATATTTTAGAAATGGGGAGGAGGTGAGAAGGCAAAATCAATCTATATAAAGTCTCTAAGAAAATAGAAAATGAGAACTCTCTTTTGGCAACTAGTGATATTATTTTCAAACTTAGCCATGAAAGGTACCTCTGTACTCCTCAGTGAGTCCAATTCAAAAGAAGTCAAAACAGACTCATGAAAATATCTGTACACCAACTGGTCAAATATCTATTAAACTTCTGAGTTTCAGCTTTGAACAAGGTTTAGTGGGGGCTTCAAGGAGAGCTACTAAAGTTGATTATTATCCTCCAGGAACAGGGCATGGTAAGATGTACATACCTAACAAGAATTTAAAACTACTGTCCAAATTAAAAGCAAAGGCATCCAGACACAATAACCATAACTAGGTTATGGAATAGGAAAAGTAAGGATTTGAGACTGCTGACTGCTCATGGCTGATATTAGTAGCCATATGCGTTATATCTTAGTAATATTATTTTAAGCTGTTTTGGTATGTATACATAACATGCAACTGGATTTCTCTGATTTACCAGGATAAAGCAAAGAGTAATTCTATGTTTACAACCTAAGTGGTACACAGATGGGTTACTATAGAGATTCTAACGGGTACATCTTCTGTGATATATCTCAAACCTTGGTGCCCATTAAAATCACCTGCATAGTTTTTGCAAGCTGATAAGTGTATGTGTTGTTAATTAGTAGATTAAGTCATTAGCAAATTAACATTCCTGGGCCCTATCCAAGACCCAGGGAGAAGGCCTGAGCATTAATAGGTCATTAAGGTTCATCAGCTGATTCTAATGAGCTGCTGATGTGCAGAATCCCTATGTTAATTAATTAGATCCAGACTTTGCTACCTGAATTATTTCTCTCCCTCTTGAACTTGTGAGTTAGTGTTTTAAGTTCAACTGATCCAACTCTGAGACTTGCTTGGAAATAAATGTTCCTCTAGAATAGTGATTTTTCCATTGGTGTGCCACAGCACACGAAATTTTAAAGTTCATTAATCACATTATTCTGAAAGAAGTTCAAAGCAAAGTATATACTTTTCTTCACTTTTTTTTTTGATCATATAATTTAAGCATGCCATGTGATTTAAAAAAAAGTTGAAAAACACTGCTCTAGAATTTCTCCCCTTCATAGAAAATGGTCTTACCATTTACTTAGTTGCCAAATGCCCAGGTATCATCTTTAATTTATTCTTTTCCTCACCACCTTTGATTTCAAATCCATTAGGAACCTGGTTTAGCTACATTGTACTTCTAGAACACATTTTGAATCCATTCCTTCCCATCTTCACTGTGTCCACTCCATCTTCTACTACAGCTGCGGACCTTAAGGTTATTTACTAGATTTTGTTTTGTTACATTTGGAATAAAATCTAAACCACTACACTGTTGCTTTGCATAGTCTGATTTGTCTCCCCCCAGGCTTTCCCACTTGCCAATCGGTTTCTGGCTTCAGAAGCTTTCCTGCTTTTTCCGGTTGAGTTACCAGCACACAACCATGGCTGAATATGCCCATCCCTTCAACAGGAGTTTCAGTCTCTTCCTCAAGGGGGTTTTGACTGAATATGCTATGTAAGGCATTCTCTCTTTCTTTGGAGAGTGGATGGGGTGATGTGAATAGTAGTTATGTGTTTGTTTATAAACAGTAAGTTTGTGTGCTTGTATGTACCATCTAGTTTAATGGAAAAAATATTGTTCAATTTCCTTTGCATTCTCCTGTGCCAAGTTCCCACTTCTTTCCTCCTTCCCTGTCACATGCATACTAACCCCACATGCAGGGTAACCTGGGGATGGAGAATATAAACCCATGCATTGGTGCATTAGGTCAGAGGAGCACTTCACGTTTGCTAGATAAATGCCAAATTGCTTTTGAAATCTTTGTTCAAATTTACATTCCTATCAGAGGTGGGTAAATATTTAGTGGCCCTCTGTCCTCATCATCTAGGTACAATCTATTTCATATTTTTGCAGTCCAATAAGCATGACGTTTTATCTGAACATAGTTTTATTTCCGTTTCTTTGATTACTAATGAGGTTAAGTATATTTATTTTTCTTATACTTAATGGACACCCATATACCCTCTTTTGTGACATGCCTATTCACATATACTGTTTTTTTAATTGACTTTGGAAGTTTTTATATTTCATGTGTATCAATTCTTTATGAGCTATGTACATTAAAAGTTTTCCCCCTAATCTGTGGCATATCCTTTCATATTTCAATAATTTTAAAATTTTTTATGAAGAGAAAGCATTATAATTCAATATGTTTATCAATCACTTTATGTATAATATTTTGAATCCTTTTTAAAACAAAGTTTTAATAATAAAGAATT
The DNA here is from genome assembly GCF_000181295.1 of Otolemur garnettii. Lineage (NCBI taxonomy): Eukaryota > Metazoa > Chordata > Mammalia > Primates > Galagidae > Otolemur > Otolemur garnettii. The sequence continues at coordinate 8,101,498 of NW_003852419.1, forward strand.
TACGATAATATTCTATTCTATTACTTTCCAGATATTTTACCCTTTGGGCTTTCACACCTAAACTTTAATAAATAGAATTTATTTTTAGATATGATAGAAAGTAGACACCCGGTTTCATTATTTTCCTGTGTAAATAAACAATTCTTCAAGAACAAACTCTTTTCCTTTGCCTCTGATCTCAAATACTAGTTGAAATCAGAAATACTAGGAAATTCATAAATCTTATTTCCTAATGTGTGTGGGTTAGAGTCTTTAATTTATTTCATTCTTATATTTATCTATGCTTACACCAATCCTGTCTGCCTTAAACACACTTTATTCTTGGTAGAGGATGCCAGCCAACCTTATTGCTTGTTCAGGAGTGTCTAGGCCAGCGCTTCTCAACCTGTAGGTCATGACCCACGGGAACTTTATTAAAAGGTTGCAGCATTAGGAAGGTTGAGAACGACTGGTAGGCTATATTTGACCCTTTCCATACTGATTTTAGAATCAGCTTATGAAGATCAATTACCACTCCAGGGATTTTGATTGGAATTGCACTTAATTTGTAGATAAACTTGGGCAGAATTATTTTGTGGTATTGAATACTATGTGATCCTGAGTACTAACGCATTAATAATACGTGCTATTGTTTAGATCCATTATAAAGTTACGCAAAATGTTTTATAATTTTTCCACAAAAGTCTTGCATATCTTTTGTTGGATATTTTACCTTTTGAAGCTATTGAAAGAGTCTTTACTGTTGTATAGAGATGCAATTGAATTCTGTGCATTGATTTTATATCCAGGATTTACTAAGTTTTTATCAATTACAATAAATTATCATTATCTGCAAATAATGACAAATTCTTTCCCTTTTGACAATCCTCATATAGTATGTTCATTTTTATGTTCATCTTATCATGATGGTTCAATTCTTGAATAAAAATAGTGATAAAAAGCACCATTCTTTTTGCTTCAGATTTTTAATGTTCCACCATCAATTGTGATATTTATTATGTTTTTCTGGGAGATTCTCATTATTAGATTAAGCACTGTATGACAATTAATATTCATTTAAGCATCGTTTTGCTGTATCTGATTTATTTACTTTAAACATTGGCTCTTAACCATATTGCCAAAGACGGTCACACATCTTCTCTATGGTGATAGACCTCTAAGGTAGGAGAAATTATTGTCAAGTATTAGGCAAGGGCAATTCTACCAGTGGGGGGAAAAAAGGGATCGTTCTACCTAGATCATCTACAACAAAACCACACCTAGCCAAATGCTAGAAAGTGAGCTGTGTCATGGAAGGATGAGAATGCGTAGAAGGAAGGGTTTAGCCTCCTTTGGGTTGTTCTATGGCATAAGCCATTGCATTTCTTCGATATATTAGCTTAAGTTGCATTTTCTGTTGCTTGCAGACAGAATTATCCAGTCGCTATTGAACACCCAGCCTCATTTTGTAAACTGCTCCTTGCCATGCTGCCTTCTCTTACTCTGCTCCAGGCACCCTGATTTCCACTTCACTCCTCGTACTCACAGGGCTTCTCTTGACAGGGGGCTCTGGGCTGCCACACTCTCCCTCTCCTTTCACCAGGTCACTTCCACTTCAGAGTTATCTGATCAGTTACCTGACTTTACTTCAGCACAACATCTTTTATTATGTGCTTGTATCTATTTTGCAACACACATAACAATTGTGTGTGCTTCTTTGATTAATGTTTATTTCCAGAGGGTGATGTAAACTCCATGTGGGATCACAGTTATATTTGAATGCCTAGCTCAGGGCATAGCACATCAAAGATGTTGCACAGAGATTTAAATAAATGATTTTTTTTTTAAAAAGCAATGTTCTTACCTTCCATAATATACATATGGAATAATTCATAAATAATTATATTATTAATAATAACTTCATGTAAAATTGCTCTAAGTGCACTCCAAAAGACAGGAACATGTTATACCAATACACGAGAGAAGAAAAGGATTATGATTTCCATATTTATAAAATTTTCCCATGGGGGGTGAAATTTAACTTATATCTAATTGAGAAAATATACAAACACCTACCTATAAAGCACAATGAAATAAATGATTACCAGAAGCATAGGCAATACATCTGCGAATGAAGAAGTAATTAATTCTAAGTGAGTTGAGCAGAGAAAACTTCACTAAGGTTCTTTAAGTGGACCTTGGTGACAGATAATGTATTCTTTGGTAAAAAGCTTGGTAAAGTGATTTTTAGGCTATAGTAACAAAATGAGTAAAGTTATGGAGACATGCACATGCATGGGAAATCGGCCCCGTTTGGCAGGAGTAGAGATAGCAAGCTCTACTTGAATGGGGACATTAATCCAAAGGTAGAGCAGAGCCGTTGAACTTGGAACAGGAGAGTAGTGTAATCAGAATTATGTTTTGCTAATGATAGAACAGAGAGCTGATCAATATGGACCAGAGAGATCAGATATACCGCCGTTATAATGGTCCAGGCAAAGAAAACAATGACATTCTAAACTAACCAGGCATAGTATACAAGTAGGAAGTTCCATTTATTTGAATAGATGTAGAAAAGAGGTATTTTTTACATCCTCTGTGATTCCGGGCATAATTTAAAATGCTTCTATAATCTACATTTTGCATTCCGTAGAAGATTGTCATGGTACCAGTATTTTGTTCTAAACTAAAGATAATAAAGTCATTTTGGGACATGTTGTGGCTCTGATACCTAAAGAATTAGATGTCTAGCAAGCAACTGTTAATGTACGTAGCTCAAAAGAATAGTAAAATGTTAAGAGTTAGGGTACAGAGTAGAAACAGAGGACCGTCAGCTTCCCACAGATGCTGCAGATGGGCTTTCTACTAAATTAGTGCATAAAAGTGAGCAGGAAATAGAAGTCACATTGAAAAGGCTTTAGGAAAACAACTGCAGTTTAGGTTTTTGTGTAGGCAATGAGGCAAGTGAATATGATGAGAGATTGATACGGAGATATAATGGGTTAGAAAAGCAGGCCAACATGTTATAAGCAAAGCAAACAAGTTTAGTTCAACTGAGGAATGGAAAAGAGGAAGAATTAGGATATACAGTTGAACAATGACAGGATTAGGGCCACCAAATCCCTCAACTCTGTCGTCAAAAATCCCCATGTAGTTTTCACTCCCCCAAAACTTAATTATTAATAGCCTGCTATTGACAGGAAGCCTCACTGATAACATAAACAGCTGATTAATATCTATCTTGTGTGTTATATATTATGCTCTTACAATAAAACAAGCTGGAGAAAACACATCGTTGTTAAGAAAATAATAAAGAAGACAAAATATATTTACTAAGTGGAAGTTGTTCATCGTAAAGGTTTTCATCCTCACTGTCTTCACATCGAGGAGATGAAGGAGGAGGAGGAAGAGTGGGGTTGGTCCTGCTGTCTCAGGGATGGCAGAGTCAGAAGAGGCAGAGGAGGTGAGAGAGGTGGGCACATTTGGTGTCATGTTGGAAAAAAATCTAAGGATAAGTTTAGTCTCAAAGTTTCAACCCATGTTATTCAAGAGTCGACTATAAGGGGATCTCAACATTTTACATTTGAAAAATGATTCATGGCCAGCACAGTGGCTCATGCCTGTAATCCTAGCACTCTGGGAGGCCAAGGCAGGTAGATTGCTTGAGGTCACGAGTTTGAGACCAGCCTGAGCAAAATCGAGACCCTGCCTTTACTAAAATAGACAAACTGAGGCAAGAGGATGGCTTCAGCCCAAGAGTTGGAGGTTGGCGTGAGCTATGATGTCTCAGCACTCTACTGAGGGCGACAGCTTAAGACTTTGTCTCAAAAAAAGAAAAAAATGGGGCAGTGGCTGTGGCTCAAAGGAATAGGGCACCGGCCCCATATGCCGGATGTAGTGGGTTCAAACCCATCCTCGGCCAAAAATTGCAAAAAAAGAATAAGAGAGAAAAATGATTCATTTCTGTTTGAAGAACAAGTTTTTGTATTTATAAATTATTCCTCCATAACTAAGATTGAATTTTGATGGAGCTCTTTGGGATTAAGGAGGATGAGAAATTCTGAATTTAGGAATTGAGAGGATTACTAACAGAAATACTGAAAGCCACATAGATGGTGGAAAGGCTTAAAGAAAAGTTCTAGGTCAGGTGTTAAAGAAAAAAGTAGAAAACAAAGGGATGGTTTAGTAAATAAAAACTCTGTTACACGTGACTTTCAAGGTCATAAGAAAAGTACTGCCTGTTTCTCCAGGATTATAAGAAAAAGGCTGTAGAAGATGATCTCGTAGCTGAGATAACAGACCAGGAAATACTGTCAACAAGATACAAATCCCTTGCTTATCCTTTTCTAATGTATTTTGCTCAACCTTATCAGAGAAGTATGATGTGAATATTAGCAAAATAATGCCAAACCTATTGACTAGCCACTATATGCTAGACAATGCCCTTTTGCCACAAAATTTAAAGTAATAATTTTATCTGATAAACATACAGGTCAGCTGAAAGATTTACATCAGAGAACTAGAAAGAAATCAAGTTTGGGAAAGTGATGATGGCGTTGTGTTTTCTGCTTGCAGAGTCTTTATTTCCTGGCTAGGAAGACAGGAGGTAAGAATTGGAGTCAGGGGACCCAGGCTTTGTCCTAGCCCTGCTGCCAACATGCAGTATAATTTCATGCAAATTATTTCTTAAACAGAAGCCCCATTTTTTCATCTATAAAATAAGGAGTTTTAAAAGTCCTCTTCATCTTTTCTAATTTATGATACTAAATTTAATTCCCCTGGTTTCAGGAGATACATGACTTCATACACGAGATATTGATGTATCACTAGAACACACTTTACATTCGGTTTCTTAACTTTTCTAGCTTTCACTGTTATCATTGACAAAATGGAGATATAAATCTCAATTGTACCAACCTCACAGGAATATTATAAAAATAAGATAGGACAATAGATTGGAATGTATTTGTTACAAGAAACATCATCGCCGCCGGCACACCACTCACATGCATAACCACATCTAGATTGTTTTCTTTCATCACTCTGTCCTGAACGTCTGTGTCTTACCAAAGACCCAGATGCATGGTACTGATTTATTACTGAGGGTTTGCACTTCTTTCCTGTATTAGTAACCTTCAAAAGAAAGAAACATTGTGGTATTTCTTAGTTGCTCCATGAAATGATTTCTACCATCATAAAACTAGAAAGATCTTGTTGAATTATCATGAATTTCTTTTAACAGTACTCTCCATAGCCTCATAACCATAGCATAAAAAATAATTGAGAACTAGGTAGTTAATTTGGCTATTTTATTGGTAATACTTTCTAAATCACTAAATGATTTCTGAAACCATTCTGTTTGTGAATTTTTAATATACAGTTATATGCTACATTACAACATTTGGGTCAACAGTGGAGCACTTATTGAATGGGGGTTTCATAACATTGTAATGCGGTATTTTTACTTTACTCTTTTTATGCTTTAATATATTTAGATGCACAAATGCCATTGTGTTACACCTGCCTACAGTATTCAGTTCAGTAACGTGCTACACACTGGTTTGTAGCTTAGTGGCAATAGCATATAGCCTCCATACGTATCAGGTTAGACCTGGGCTCCCCAGCCTGTAGGCCACAGACTGGTATTGGTCCATGCCCTATTAGGAACTGGGCCACACAGGCCAGGGAATAAGGATGTGAGACGTAGGCCAGGGAATAAGTTTCACCTGCATTTCCAACTGACTCCCCATCACTGGCATCACAACCTAATCTCTACCTCTTGTCAGATAAGTGGTGGCATTAGTTTCTCATAGAGAACCTTTCTTTCAAGTGTGCATGTGAGGGATATAAGCTGTCTACTCCTTATTAAAATCGAACGTCTGATGATCTGAAGTGAAGATGTGATACAGTCGAAGCATTTTGGAACCTTCTCCCTGCCCTCAGTTCATGGAGAATTTATCTTCCATAAAACTGGTTCCTGGTATCAAGAAGGATGGGGAAAGCTGGGTACCACCTGGCTTTGTTAAGTACACACTAGAGCACTTGCACAATGACAAAATTGCCTACCTCAATTGTTTAGAACCGATCCCTGTCATTAAGCAATGCAGTGTGTGTCTCTCTGTGTGTGTCTGTGGGTGTGTGGTGTTCCACAGCTTTGAATGTGCAAACATATTTTTAGTAGCATGTACATATCATGCTGTTGTATTGATGAAATAGGATCTGTCTGTAACAGTACTTTGTAAACCATAAATCTCTCCACAAATGCTTATAATCATTAACTATTAAGCCATGTAGAAAAGTTTAACTACATACTTTACTTTTTATTTTAAAAAAAATGGTCAAAGCCTTATCCACAAGTCTCAATTGTTACATTTCAAAATCAGAAGTTATCAAAAGTGAGGCATTTCCCCGTATAAAATATTTGTCTGGTGACATTACCATTAAAATACGATGAGATTTGGTGAGAATAACCATAGTGAAGAAACAACGATACTGTGCAGAGGAATGGATAATATTTTACAGCATGGGAAATACACCGGGCACAGAGCTAACATGTTGAAATTCCACCTGTTTACATTTCCTGTGAAAAGTTTCATTTTAATAAAAGTCGATGGCTTGGAGAAGGCTAGAAAGGTAACAAAGTCAATTCCAAGCAACAAGAAAGTACAGGTGTAGTCACTGATGGAAGGGCTAGAAAATCTTGTGAAATTTATAATAGAAAAGGAAGGGAACTTCCAGGACACATCATTTGTAGGTTGTAGACTTTTAGAGGAAAATTTTCTAAAGATACAGATAAAACATCTTATCCAGCAGCTAGATGTTCTGAAGATGAATACAGCCAAAGACAAATGAGAAATTCTAAAAGTAGAAGAAAAATCGAATATATATAAATTTATATATAAATTATATATTATATAATATTAATAATTATATATTGTTATATATAAGTGGAAATAAATGGGAAGCTGTCCGAGATCACTGTCATCACTGAGTTTAGAGCTACCAAGGAGTCATGGCTGCCCTGACCCTGCGGGCAGGAAAGAGAGGTAGGGGCATAACAGAGAGGTAAGAGAATGAAGTCTGAGGTATCTTCATAACATGACTCTAGATCAATAAGAAGAGAGGAATTCTTTCAAATAATTTAGTCCAAAATCAAGTGAACAGTTCAGTTCCTCGTAAGGGTTGCTGACAGGAAAACACCATGTGCTATGATGGTGGATTTTTTTTTTTTATACATAGGGACAAAGAAAAACAAAAGAAATGAGAAAAATAATATAGTATCCAGAGCACAAGATGTCTGCACTCCCTTTCTCCATATCAAAGGGTTGAAAAATTCTCTTGAGGAAGCCAGAATATCTATGCTTTAAAACCCATACCAGGGGCCAGGCCCAGTGGCTCACCTATAATCCTAGCATTCTGGGAGGCCAAGATGGGTGGATTGCTTGAGCTTAGGAGTTTGGGACCAGCCTGAGCAAGATAGAAACCCAGGCACCACAAAAAAAAAAAAAAAAAAAACTCTATTGTTGTTGTGGTGGGGCACCTGTAGTCCCAGCTACTCAGGAGGCTGAGGCCAGACGATCTCTTAAGCCCAAGAGTTTGAAGTTGCTGTGAGCTATGATGTTATGGCACTCTCCCAAGGGCAGCAGTATGAGACTGTGTCTAAAACAAAAAAATAAATAAATAAAATAAAACCCAAAACCATACCAGGGAACATGAGGATTTCCAAGTCGCACAAGGAGCAAGAAGAATGAGGTTAAAATAATTGGTTGGAGGCTGTAAAGAGGTGAGAGGGCATCTGTGGAAATGCCCTGGGCTCAGGCCAAGTCTCTTTGATGCCTCCCTGAACCATAGAGCGCACCTGGGCCAGCTGGTGATGCCAAAGGCACATCTTCTTCCACCCCATCTGTTGACTCTGTAAAATTCAAGAGTATCAGGGGGAAGATGGAGTAAAGAAATATTTGATTCTTTTTGCAGTTCATCTCTATACTTTTTCCACTGATAGGGAAGGATGGATTCCACCCCCATTCCCTCCTAGCCAACAGAAGGCATCAGAGGCAACTTTGCAGTGGACAGTGGAACAAGGAGAGTCATTTGTGAGGAAAACAGTCAAAACAGGTGAATATGATTTCCCATGATTAGCTTTTCCCAAACACGAGGAGAGCTACAGCATGCCCCTCGGTCCCAGTTATGCTTCTGGAGAACACTACCTGGGAATTGGACGGCAGCTGCTATATGTGACAGACACTGAGATAAATTATCCCAGTAAAACCGAGAAAAGGATACACTTCCTAAGCTATTGCACTTATGGTAGAAAATATTTGCAAGATGACCAGAAACTAACTCCAGAGGTCCTAAGAAAACCATCATAGAGTCACAGGGAGGAGACTGAGACTTCTCTGAGAACAGAATCACATGATTTTGAAGATTTCTTTATGTTCAGTTCAGAACCAATTTTACTAGCCAGAAAACTAAATGCATTCAATGTCAGTAGAAGTACTAAATCACTGATGTATGAGAAACAGTAGCAGATGTGGAGGTAACCCACTCACATACCCTAGCACAGTGTTTTTCTTTCTTTTTTTTCTTTTTTTGAGACACAGTCTCACTTTGTCATCCCGGACTAGAGTACTATGGTGTCACAGCTCATAGCAACCTCAAACTCTGGGGCTTAAGTGATCCTCTTGCCTCAGCCTCCCGAGTAGCTGGGACTACAGGTGCCCGACAATGTTTTTCAGAGACGGGGTCTCCCTCTGGCTAAGGCTGGTCTCCCACTCTTGAATTGAAGGAATCCACCCATCTCAGCCTCACAAAGTGCTAGGTTCACAGGTGTGAGCCACCTTGCTCACTTTTTCAACTTTTTTTTCTTTTTCTTTCTTTCTTTTTTTTTTTTTTTATCTCACAGCACACTTGAACCTGTAAATTTCTGTGGCACCCTTAAATTATATTGATCAAAAAACAGAATTAAAAAAAAGAACTTACTGTGCTTTGAATGTCTTTCAAAAATAATACAATTAATGGTCTTTAAAAATTTTTACAGCACACCTAAGTTTCTAGAGTACAAGAACCCAATGCCTTCCAGCTGGAAACACTTGAAGCTAGTTATTTGAGGGCTTTCTTTGGCTTTCTCTTGAACTTAGGTTACAATACCACACAAAGTATTTTGGAGTTATTAACACTCCTGCCTTCCTCCCCTCTAGCAGCCCTCTAAGACTGATAGGAATCAATGGAAAAATATTCCAATTTCCTTGGCCCTCGGGTGAAACAACCGTGAAGTGTGTTATCTCCTAGAATTCTCCACAACAGTTAGTATCGCCCACAACAGTAAGGTCTTAACTGGTTTCTTTAATTTCCCTGACTCATTTGCCTACTCCCTTTATGGTAATCCTTAGAATCACCTCTCTGAAGGACATTCTGAGAAAGATTATTGGATGATAGAAGTAAAAGTCAATTATCATGGCTATCTTAAAATGATATGAAATAACAGAGTACTTACCAGGCTTCTGGGATGGGCTAAAGAGCCGGAAGTTGTGCGCCTAAGGCTCTTAAAGTCACACTCCAAGAAAAAGGGTGCCCAGTGAGAACTGATGCTCCAGGTAGTCAAAAAATAAATAATTTCTATATTCCTTCTTCCAAAGTTTGTCCATGTCAAGGCCAGTTATTTTCCAGATAACTTGAATGTGAAGATGAACATTTACTGGCTATCTTGATATTTTTAGGGAGCATGATATGCCTCTAGAAAAATGAAGAATCTAGGTTTTACCCTGATTGCAAAAGTAATACTCTAAGGGTGTTTGACATTGTACAGTGATGAACTTGAAGTCAAAATTAGAATTGTTTTAAAACATGTTTTATGATCATTTTTTAAAAAGAGGTGCTAAAAATGAATAAACAGCGTTACAAGTTAAGCTAATTCTCTTCCCCAATAGATTTACTAACAGATTAGGAGGAAGTTATTCTGTATCCTGACTGCAAGGCCATCACTCCCTTATTTATGATCTTCTGGTAGACAAGATGGATACAGTTGTGTGATTTTCATTCAAACTTCATGGGCAAATTGATATGTATTATCCTAGTCAATTGATATGTATTATGCCTATCAACATTAGTGCTACTGATATCTTGGACAGAATACTTGTTTGTTGGGGCAGGAGCTGTCCTACACACCACATGTTGTTTAGCAGGATCCCTGATCTTTACCCAGGAGCTGGCAATAGCTCTCTCCACCTCAAACATAGAAACAATGTCTCTGTTCAGACGTTACCAAATGTTTCCAGGGTAGCAAAAGTGCTCCTGGTTGAAAGTATTGTTTAGAGAGAACTCTCTCAAGGCATCCCTCAGATATCTTTACTAATAAATGAATTTTCAATTAAATGAATGTAAAAATTTGTCAATGGTGAACATTAAGACATCATGTGAGAGAACCAAGATATGAATATGTCTTGAATGCCCAGTCTTAAAATTCAACATAATAAAATTTCTCATTGTTAAATGTAAAATTCTGCATCTAAATTCCAGTAAGTTCCATAGGTATAAGATAAAGGAGACTAATCTCAGAAAAATGTCTGATAATTTTAGTTGATCATATAGTCCATGTAATTCACAAGTGTTATATGCTTTAAAAGAGAATGAAAAATTAAGTGTCATTATCAGAGAAAAAGTTCAAATCAAGGAAAGTGAAAAATCTGTTGTATTTTGTCTGATCATCAGTTATTGCTATGGTTGCTTTGTGCCACATGTTGTCAGGAACATAGTTTCAGAAGAAGGTTATTAAGATTAAGAGAAATTTAGAATCCATATAATCTGAGTAAAGTCTGAGAGAAACCAGAATGTGAAGACTGGCAAAGAGAAAATCCAGGTAAGTGGTCAGGGAGGAGGTGGTTTGGAAAGGCTATCTTGAGGACAAGAGATATAATCTATTTTGCATTAAAAGAATTAGAACCAACAGGTGGAAGTCATAGAGAGAACAATTATCTCACAAGGAAATAGACTGCCTTCCAAAGTGGTTACCCTTCCTTTAGACATGGCTGAACAATGCCTGGGCTATTATGGAGTGTCATCTGTTCTATATTGGGAGAAATATTAACATGAACCTTTAAAGTATTATTAGTCTACAATTTCATAATTCTACTCTGTTAGTAGCTGCTTAGCACACTTTAATTTTACCCAACAAAGAGGTAACCTTTATTTTAATTTTTGTCTCTTAATGAAATATGAAACTCTATGCAAAACATTTGAGTACATTATGGCTTTTAATCCTCACATTTCTACAGGTTGTCTCATTATCTTGCTTTTACAGCTAAATATACTTAGTCTGATTGAGTGACTGCCCAAAGTCCCATAGGCAGTAATTTTCAAATCTAGGATTTAATCCATCTTGCTCTAAATTTTTTGGTTATGACAGGCCATTACTGAGATCATTTTATTTAACTGCAAAAGCACATTCTTCTAGATGGTAAACATCTGAACTATCACACAGTCTTATTGAATGCAGAAACTTTTTATTTATTGCTAGTTTTTACTGAATTGATACTGTGGCTTTATATTCTACTTTGGTTTCCAAGGGGTTATTCTGTACTCTTAAGCAAGGTTATTCAGTGGCACCTTTTAAATCATGATCATTTCTTTCATGGGGGTGGAATTCAGGTGGGGATATAAGATGCCACCACCTTATTAGGCACGTTCTTCACCCAGAATTGCTATCTCGTTTGGAGAAACAGCGCTCGTTGACAAAGTACTTGCATGAGCACAAGATGTCCTTATCATGGTTGATCTAGAAGCACTCAGCCTCCTTGATATAAGAATTATGAAGAAGTCATCAAAGAGGCTCTATTTGTATAACTCTTGTTGAGCTATTTTCTCATTTGTATTTAAAGAGAACCACATATTTGGTGGTCTATTGTTTTTGTAGTTAATCTAATATCTCAAATATCCACAACCTCCACCTGCTTACAGATGGATGCTTTCGTTAGCTAAGACCTTGCTGCATATGGGATTTGTACAGCTTATCTTCAAGGGGGCAAATCTAATGTTCCCATCCTTGGAGAAGTTTGCCTTTAAATGAATACTAAGTTGGTCAAAACAGTGGAAATTTATGGGATGAACAAAGTGATTTACAGAATTTGGTACTCAATAAATATTGGATGGTTAAATTTACAAAAATGAAATATTAATTTTAGTAAAGATTACATGGTTAGATATTTAAGTATAGGAAAGTTCCTGTGTACACTGTAACGGTATTACACATACTAAAGTTACTGCATGCCATCTCTTGGATGCTTCTTACACTGAACCATTCATCGCCAATATTATTTATAATAAACTTTGTTATATCCAGTATCGATGTAATCTTTTGGGGAATTTTGGAGTTCTTTGAGGATTTTAATAAATTTAATTAAACACTTTTTTTTCTAGAAAAATGCTCATTTACGAATGCTTGAGGGAGAGAGTACTCTGATGGACTCTGGGGAATCTATGTCCCACGCAGGTTGAGAATCTAAGAATGCTTGTTCTGTTCACTGAAAAAAGGCTTTATACAGCCACCATCTTTGAAATGCCTACATTTTTGAGGTTGGCTAAATTATACGCCTTTCAATTTAGATGTTAAGGGAATAAGGATAGTTTTCTGCTTGTGTTTAAAAAAGTCATGAGTATTAATAACTCATGTATTTCAACAATACAGGCTCAAAGCTGATGAAGCATTTATGTTTAAACTTTTTACTATTTAAGAAGAAATGCATTTCTATCAGAAAATTAGTTTCAAAGGCCAGGTTGCTAAAGCAGTTACCCACTATTGGACTAAAACTGCTGGATGGGTCATCTGAGTTCCAAAAGCATTCTGCACTTTACAAAAAAATATATGGAAACAAGTTAGTATGTTCCTTTATACACTTTCTTTTTGTAATGCTTTTCAACTGACGCAACCTGCTCAAACTTTGATACGTTTTCTCAAAGCTCTTATGAAAAATAATAGTATTACCAGCAGGCACCTTTAATTTGCACTCAGTTGTGCTAGCTACATTCTTATCCTTCTCACCCTGTGACAATCTTATTATTACTCAGAATTAGCAGATGAGAAAAATGAGAGTCAAAGATGATAGATAGATTGTAGGCTAGTACCTGATAGTATTAGTCTTTAAACTCAGATTTACTTAATTTTGATTCCATTGCTTTTCAAAGAGAAAAACATATTTACGAAATCAGCATTTTCATGGTCTTTTTGACCAGTGATACTGTAGTTTCTGGTTTCAGCTATCTTGAGAGATGAACAAATGTGAACAAAGATACATTTAGTTGTTGCATCTGTAAGTGTATGAATGTAGAGATGTTTAATAAATAATAAAATTCAGAAAAAAACAATCCAAATTCTTCCTCTGCTTGTATAAGGCAGGTCTTCCCTTCCAATGCAGTCTTCCTTACTTGTATGACACATGGTGCCGCATGTAATTTTTTAAATCAATAAATCCACAGTTGTATTAAGAAATATTTTATTAACAAAACAGTAAATTCCACTTGCTTAGCATTTCCATTAATGGATAAATTGGCCTTGCAACAGAAAAACAGAAACAAAAACAAAAAAACAAAGAAAACCCCCTTAGATACCCAATCACACAAAACACTAGAAGGGTGGGGTCCTGTGGCCTTTCTCCGATGTCTTAGGAATTGACCACTTCACATGTTATTGAAGTATTTGTCTTGTTTTAAAAAGTTAACATATTATGTGGATACAAAAGAAGCATACTCAATCAGAAAAGTTACAGTCTAGAGATGTAATCAGGTTTATGCCAGGTAGCGTGAAATCCTCTATTAACTGCAAACTCTGCATGAATCCCGATACATTTGGTTTGAAAATAATGGGCATTTTATCCAAGTCATTTTCTCTCCCTAACTCATGGTTCTCTCTTTTCTTTCTCCATTTTCAGGAAAAAAAAATACCAAACTGCTTGACTTTGTGTAGGCCAATAACAGTAGAAATATTTTTACTGGTAATACATGCATATAAGATTATATCTTTGCATGTAATATTAAAATTTATTCTGGGAAGAAACATTGAAGGCAAACATCATGTTTCATAGATATACTGCTTGAAAATACCATTGTTTGATTTATTTTCTATCACATTTTAGAATCTTTCTAGATGAAAACTCATTCTGGTTTAAGACGTCAAATGGAAAAGCAACAAATTAAAAAAAATTTAATACGTGAATTAGTGGTTTTAAATTTCCCTTTTTATCTCACTGGCTTTCCCTGAGTAAGACTGAATGAGAAGGGGGGAAAAAAGACATGTGAATTCTTTGACCTGGCAAATTAAAACAAGATAAAAACCAAAAGCAGATGTAAAGGATATCAACTTTTAGTTTTACACCTTCTACTTTCTGGGTTATGAACAACTTAAGAGTCTTCATACACAACAATTCCTTGGCAACCAGACACGGGTGATTTGCTGTAAATTGTATGTACTTCTTAAGTGCTGTACATCTGAAATCCAGGCCACTTCCTGGATACTGTAGTCATCAACTAAAATATCACAGAGATGTTTTGTCTTTGTTGGTCAAAGCTAATTGTAAAGGTATTCATCTCTTCCATGAAAATTAATATCATTCTTTGAGAGGATGTTGGAGTAACGCAACCAACTTCTACTGAAGCATCACTTTGCAATCTAACAATCCATTTCATTTGCCTTACGTTCTCCTACTCACCATTTATTGCTAAGACATCATTGAAACAGTGTGCAAAAACAAGTGTATAATCTATTGTTTTCTACTATATGATATGTTAAACTAAAACTATATTTAATGATACATATGTAAAACCATAGTTAATGTTAAAACATAGTCAGTGATCAACAGATCGAGAGTGATGGTTTTAAGTGGGTAGTAATACAGAATCAGAAATTATTGAAAATACTTTCCTCGTTGAGAACGTGTTTACTTTCCAGAAATGTTGATCATGCACATCAGGTTCAGAGAATAGAGATATTATTTTATTAGAAACAAACTTTTCAATTGCAACAGCCAGAGTTAAGGTGTAGATTAACCAATTTTGCTTCCATAACCTGCCCACATAATGGTTCATATTCATGCAGCAGTATACTGGATGATATTCTATTTGATTAGAAAAGGTTGTATTTCATTAGCGACTAAAATCTTCTTGGGGATTCCTGGGAGCAAGATCTCGGTGAAGTGAATCCCTTCATTTGCCATCAGTACCTTGGCACAACTATCTTCCTTTCTGCTTTTCAATTGGTCAGAAAATATTTGCTACTATACGCATGTTTGGGTCTTCCATCATATCTGGTGGATTCGTGTGGGGATGTGTGTGTGTGTGTGTGTGTGTATGTGAAAGTATGTGGGAACGTGAGTACTTGGGGGCAAAAATAGTATAAGATATACTATATGTATACATTTTACCTTCTAATTCACACCTTTCATACAAATACTAAAACTTAATTGCAACAGAATGAAGGCTGTACATGTAAGAAAAAGGCTGAGTTTTTTTATATACATTCATACATATCTTTCTTAGAATAAACACTACACTGTAATTTTTAAAAAAAAAATTAAAGTAATTGTGGCAATTTATAATGGTGGCAAAAAAAAAAAAAAAAAAACAACCTGAAATCATTGTTGCTCTGATGTCATAAAACTCCCTCTACTTAGCAACACTTATAACATTGAATTTACCAAAAAATGGCTGGAGAGCAGAGATATATTTTGCATTTTCTATACAACAGGCTATAAAACGTCACTTATCACAGTCCAGAAAGCACACAGAGATGGATTTTATATAAACATATGTAATAACATAGTAAGCGTGCATGAAAATTTCCCAATGATTGCATCTATGCCCTCTTGTTTGTGTTTTGAAATTTTTTTGTGTGAAAATGTGCCTTATATTTCACATTTTTGAAAATAAGGCCTCCATACTTTTCTTTTCCTCTCTTAACAACCAGAAAGGGGCTTTTCGAATGTGTTACGACACAAGTCTTCAAAAAAGCCAGCACTTTGTTTCAAAGTTCCAAGTTCCAACCACCACTCCAGTTGCACCAGGCTGCAAACGCTTAAAGGTTTGCAGGTCGAGTCACCCAAAAGGACAGTCTTCTCCGGCCATCGGACTCACTGACTTCTCAGGGAAGCACTAGCACTTTGGCTAAATCCAGGATCATAGGTAGCTTCTTTTTTGTGTGTTCTGTTCTGTGTTGTTGTTTTGTGTTGTGCCTCGATGTTTAATACTCCTTTGCTTTATGAATGCGTGCGGCCATCACTGTCTTTCAGGAATGTTCCAGCAACATAAAGACAGGCAGAGTAAATGAAAACACTGTGAATGTTAGGGAATTGATTGGCCCCCGTTTTTATTTTTTTTTTCTTTTTTTGAGAAACAAGAGCATAAGATACTTGTTTTTATTTTTTAAAAAGTCTTTCCTTCCTGATTGCATTCCCTGTCTTCTTTTGTATGTGCTTCATAAAAAGGAAAGTAAATAAGTTTATATTATGTCTCAGATAAAATGAAGACTATTTCTATACAGGTGTCCACTGAAGATCTTGGGATCAGACGTAATACTCTTTATCCTTGTTTTTCTTATTTTTGTTGGCGCTTTTCGCACTGCTGGGTTGTTTCTCCTTTACAACTGCCCCGTTAGACTGTGCTGAGTTACTGATGTAGTTTCGACTCTCGTCCACATGGTATGAGCCTTCATCCCGGTTCCTGTACTTGTACATGGCATAGAGGAGGATGAGGATGCACAAGGCGGCAGCGGCTACTATCCCAACGACCATGCCCGTGGTGCTGCTGGACTCCCGGATCACTTCTGCCGAGCCTGGGTATGACTCTCTCCCTCCTGCTCGGGTTGGGTTGGCTATGGGAAAGAGGATGAGAACAAACACAGCGTGACTGTTGAGTTCACTGAATGTCAGAGAGCTACATTAATACTTAGGCCTAAGGGAAGAGGCCTACTGCTAAAGGAAACGTATTCTGCTGTCAAATGTGGTGATCCCCATGCCTCGTGGTCCCTATAACTAAGGAGTGCACTGAAAGGTTCGGGGAGAGATGTCTTACCACCTTTTCTTTCTCACACATCAATTGTGTTAACAGGGTCTTGTAACCTTAGACCCAAAGAAACTCCAATTAGCTCTAAAGGGTCACGTTGGTGGGGTAGGTGAAAAAACACAAATTAAACATGGCAAACAAAATCAAAACTACCCTATGCTACAGTATTAGAGGGAATCAATATGAGAATCAAATTGAGGCCGCTCTAAAACACTTAGGTCTAACTTAGAGAATCAGGACAATTGAATTTAAGATACTTTACTAATCAGCCTATCTTGTAATGAGTGTAGTATTGAACAATCATATTGTCCAGGCATTTAATATAGCCTACCTGGTATTTAAAGTATATTTTTCTTCCCACCTTTATGAACTAAAACAAAACTAATTTTCTTTTTTGTTCTTGTGGTTGTTGGAGATTTATTTTCTTGCCTAAGTACAAATGTATTTTATTTATTCACTGTAAGTGGCTGAGTGATCCCCAAAGCTAAACGTTAGAGGAGACAGTATAGTCTTTCTCAGTTGTAAATATCTTCTAGAATGGTTTTGGGCACAAACTCAGTACTATCCGATAAATATTGATATAAGACTAACTAGCCTCAATTTATTCCACTGACAAAACCTTCACCCAATCTTCCCAAAGTATAAAACAAAGGCTCTCAGATATAAGCAATGGATTACAGGGTACCTGGTCAGACCCCGAAATTCACCTTAGATATGAAAGAAAAGGCCTGAGATTTACCTAGTAGTTATGCTGTCAGATGCTCTTTTCCTCTACATACAAATCTTTTCTTCTTGATATATATATATATATATTTTTTGTTTTGTTTTGTTTTTGTTTTTTCCTGAGACATGGTCTTACTTCTTTGCCCCACTAGAGTATAGTGGTGTCATCACAGCTCACTGCAACCTCCCTCTCTTGGACTACAGGCATACACCACCATGCCTGGCTAATTTTTCTATTTTTTGTAGACATGGGGTCTCCCTCTTACTCAGGCTGTTCTCAAATGCCTGGCCTCAAACAATCCTCCTCCTTCAGCCTCCTAGCCACCACACCTAGCCAAAACTTTTCTCTTTGAAGAATAGGAACTGTAGGGAAACAAGATTCTATCCCATCTTGATCTTAGGCCATTTTCATCTGTGGATTGTGCTTCCTGTCTTTGCTAGAATCTCCATTCTCTCCCTTATCTTATAGAAAAATACTACTTTTCAGATTAACTGGATTAAAAACGCTATAACTTTAAAAACATTATTCCTCATAAATTATGTAAAATGAATTCAAAAAAATCTTAAGATTATATATGTGTTAGATTATGAATGTCTATGTGTGTACACATAAATACACACACCCTGGGAATTAAAAATACAGTAAGACTAAAATTGTGGGGTTTTTTAATTGCTATCAGACCTCATTTAGGAGTTTTTAACATTTCTACAATAGCTCCTGTTAATTACTCAAAATCACTTACCCACCATACAGCTCTATACTGCCTTGTCATTCCACTTTCAAATATCACCAAGCTTCTTCTGCCTAAAAGTGGATTTCTGCTGTCATTTCCATTTTCATCCCAGACTGAAGCCTTAACATGCAGTCACTTCCAGTCTCACAGCAGCAACATGCTATGATCTAGAGCTACCAAATGTAGCCGATGAAACCTTTTTAGGCTGAATCTGTCACTGCTTGTTTTACAAAAGCCCACGTAATGTTGCTGAATAAAAGGCCTTGACGTTGCTTCTGTGGCCGGGGTAGCAGGAAACAAAGACTATAATCCACTGTATTTGATTACAGGAAATTAATTTCCTCTTATGAAGAATAGAACCCACTGCGGTAACTCTGTCACTACCTGACAAACCAAAGGCGGCACTTTCTCCTTTAAATACAATCATCTTTGCCAAAGTGTGCCACTTAGCTCAGCTGCTAACTTGCACTCACTGACAACTTGCATTTTTGCAGACTGTGCTCTTAATACGGTGTCGCAAGCACTAAAAAAGAAACCGTATTTAAATATTACCTAAATCATTTGTTCCCACACGAGGGAATGTTTCATTTTAAATACATTTTCACAATTATCTCATTCTTCTGTCAAAAGGAAATATGGAGAATGGAGAAACAATTTTAACCATTTAGCTCATGATAGTAAAACTCAACAATTGTAATGGGAGTCACAGTTTATGTTCTCTATGCTAAGAATATGTATGTAAGGCAACACGGGGCATGACAGGATAAAGGAATATATGGGCGAAAGTTCTTCCAATTAGGACTCGGTATCATAAATGAACTATTTATTTTCATCTGCTCAAAATATTTCTGAAATGTCTTCAAAACAACTGTGACTACAGCACACAACAGATTTGTGTAAAACAAAAACAACATAACAAAGACCATAGAAATACCTCAATTTGTGGCATATATTTGATAAACATTTCCTGTTTAAGAAAAATACTTATCTTTTTTTTCAACACCAGACAAAATGTTACTTAAGTCACAGTAGACCCCAAAATATCTCTATGGAATCCCCATGTAAAAATTCTAGACCTTGTGTTTTTAAAGTAACCTGCCAAAAATAAAAACAAACCAAAACTAAAATCTAAATTCAAGAAACATTTTATCCTTTCTTCCTTATTCACACTTACATTTTAACAACCATCGCAAGTATCATTATAGATCTGCTTGAAATATATAGTTGCTTCCATATCTAACTAGTTAATATATTTTTTTTCTATTTAAGCTTCAAATCTGAAGGCCAGTGTATTTTTTCTTGACTTTAATTCTAAGATCAGATGTATCTGTGTATTAATGGGATATAAGAGCTACAGCAATTTAAATATTTTCAGGAATACCAAATGTTTCACTTTTTGTCACTAATGCTTTACTTAGATGAGCACTGATAAACCTAAAGAAATGACATATTAATATAAAGAAAAGTATAAATGACCATTAAGGTTAAATGCCTTCTTATTCAATTTATTCCAAAAGTTATTTTTTTAAAAAAAGAAATATAATTATCTCTTAGCCATTTATGACGATGCAAAAAGAAAAAGAGGAATTTAATCATAAAAATTCATAATGAATTTGTGTATTTCATGGAATTGAGAATTTTGGATTCCCTTAACATGCCGTAACTAACTAAAATGAGATCTTTTCAGAAGTAAAACAATCTACAATATAGTTTTTAACAATGCGAAAAAGTGAATGAATGACCTAAAATGTACTTTTATCTCTCTTCTCCTTCTTGGAGCATATGATGAAACACATCATAAACAGATGAGACGATAAAGAGGAGGAACTAATAAAGGAAGGCACAGCCTGTTAGCTGTAAGTCGTCAGGTGGTGAATGTGGAAAGTTAACTCGGATTCTCTGCGGATTCTCTGCATAACTAAGCGCTCGAGCCAGTTCATTATCCTGGGCCCAGCAGCACAAGGAGTCCAGATCAAAGGAGACTCAGCAGGACTGATGTTACCCTTCCAGTGAGGGGAGAACACTTTAATGGCAGCAGGAAGGCTTTTGACTTTTGTTGGTACTTTTGCTTCAGAAGCCTCTGATTTTACTAGCAAAGGACAAAGAACTGTCATACGGGTTAGGAAATCTTTCCTATTTATATTCCCTTCCTTCATATTCACCTAACCAAATGGTTATGGAAAAATACTTGGGTCTTATGCACTGATCATCAGCACTGGTAATCTCATGCACTGATAACCTTAAGCGGCAGCACTCAAACTATTTGGTACCAAGGACAGGTTTCATGGAAGACAATTTTTCTAAGGACAGGGGTTGGGGTTGGGGTTGGGAGCATGCTGTGTTGAAGGGGGATAGGACAGGAGGCAGAGCTCAGGTGGTGATGTAAGTGATGGGGGAAGGCTATTGACGGGAATCTTTTTGGCACCAAGAATAGGTTTCGTGGAAACTAATTTTTCCATGGGATAGGAGGTGAAGCTTGGGCAGTGATGCTGTACCACCGGGTTCCTAACAGGCCACAGACCACTATCTGTGGCCAGGTGTTGGGCACTTAACCTCATAGGACAAATGAAAAGTAGCTTTCAAGGCTTCCTCTCTTCTAACATTTGGCAGGATCTAAAGGTCTCTAGAAATGTTCCGCATGGTATGCTTTCGCCCACTAGATTTAGCAGGAATCTTTTATGCTAGCTCTACGAGTTTTTGTGTTTTTCCATTTTCTAATTAATATTGTGATTATTTAGGTAGGCATAAGCTTTCAAGTGTTAGAATGGTTATTAACATATTTCCAGATTATACTCTAAAATAATTTATTCATATGTGACAATTCATTGTGGAAAACGCACACTCAATGCAAAAAGGGCATATTCTGGTGTCTGGTCATATAGAAGGAGTAATGGATTCAACTGTTGTTCTGCAAAAAAAAAAAATTAAATCCTAAAAATTTTAACTTCTCCATAGGTTTGCTGAGATAATTATTTTACACTATCACAACTGGAAAGAACATTACCCTGACATGTGTTTTTCCTTCTATTTTGACAGCCTTTGGTACTGTATCTGTGAAAGAATATCAGATCACCAAATAAAAATTTAGATTCAGGTAATGCAATGGGACAAGCATGTTGAAGAGACACTTTAAATTTAGCACAGAGTGGAGAGGGCTGTTTGGGGCAGCCTTCCTGTCTTACCAGCCCCTTGGGCCCTCCAAACACTCCTCCACCCTTTTTTCTATTCTCCCTTCCACTTTTCCTCCCTCCTTGTTTCTCCCCGCTCCTCTCCCAGATCCGGAATTATCCACGGAGGTGGCCCTCAGAGAGCATAGCTCTCATGTCCCTCCCCATTCCCAGGGAAATGAAGGAGGTCAGGACAGCAAGGGTCAGGACTCTTTGCCTTTTGAGGTCAGTGCATCACTCAGCAAAACATACAATAAACAACACAATGTAACTCCAAGTTCCTAATTTCAGATCACATTATAAAATAATCCTTGCTATTGAAAATATTTAAATGTGATTATTTCACTGGAATAACATTTGTGTTTTATCTTACCATGATTACTTTAAAATGTAACTTCCTTTTTTAAAATTACTTTTTTATTTCAAAATATTAAAGGGGTACAAAAAGCTACAAAATGTTTCTGTTACCTGGGTAGCTTTTATAATGCTTAAGTCAGGGCGATAAGTGTGCCCGTTACAGTGTTGACTGTACCGTTAGGTAGGTTTTTAACTCGTTGTCTTGTCCCCCACTTAGTTTTATCTAACCTTATTTATAGGTGAAATGACTTGTCACAACAAATAATATTTGATTAATACTTTTAAAACCTTTTGTTGTGCAGATGGTGATATGAGGGACATATTAAGCCATTAAACTTTCATTTAAAGCACATCATTTGACTATACCTAGTCACACATAATACCTGAGTATACACAGATAGGACATATATGGCTTATAATCACTTAGCAAGATGATTTACAATGGAAGTTTTAAGATACGTATTTTTAAATTTTTTTCTATTTTTAATTACTATTATTGGTTTGAAAGGTAAATTTTGAATACTAACAAATTTTCTAAAGAGTTTTGTTTCACTTGGCAAGAAATATGTTTGATATTCTTGGTTATTCTGAGATTGGAAATATTACAGTCAAATGTCATTTAAAAAACTGTTCTTACGTTTTTATGATTTCCCGTGAGAAAGGATGATTATATTTCTAATTCCTATGACATACAGTGAGGATTTGGTGAGTTGTGGGCCCTCAAATTTCTACTGAGGAGCTCATCATGGCGATAACATGCTATCAGCTATTCTTTTTATCACTCAAATTGTCACTTTCCTAAAACTATTTTGTATACTTGAATGGCCTGTTCTTCCATGGCCATCATATTACATTTATGTTGTTTCCAAAGGTAGCTTTCAGGGTGAGAGTGCAGTTTCCAAGCAATTTTCCAGGCTGGTTTTATTTCTTCAAAATAGACTGTTAACATATAGGCATGTTGTCAAACATGCCCTGTCCTATTGAAGATGAATCAAGAGTGTCCCTATATTCTGATGACATGAAAATTGAGCTTTAAGAATTGTAAATAATTACCAGTATTAATAATAAAGAATAAAACATACCAATGCTAAAAATATATATACACAGAGACGGGAAGTGTACATAGTGTATTTCAGATTAGGACGGATATTTAAAGGATCAAAACACTCAATAGTGTCCAATATTTATCATTCTGCGAGCTGACATCATCATATATCTTGCTATACGACGATGCTTTAAAAAAAATGATAATTGGTGAGATATATTTATTGAATTTTTTATTAGTAAGAATCTTTGACTAGTCTTTCTGGTTTCCTTATAGATTAAGCTTAAAGTGATTGATTTTAAATTTCTGTGTCCACCCCATCTAGTGTAAAAAAATAAAGGTGCTTAAAATGATCTCATTACACCAGAGTTCTATACTGTGCCTTAATAGATGGGGAGGTTATTATAATTCTAGGCTAGCCTTGAAAACGGCTCCAGATTTACAGGGGAAGATTGGACTTTTCTAGTACCCAATTTCATTAATACTGTGAAAAGAAAATTGGAATTGTAGGCTCCTGGGGTGTTTGTGAATTGAGATTAGCACAGTTTTTCCCCCATCTCCGAAGAAGAAAATACAAAGTTTATTATTTTTCTCATTTCTGTGCTTCAATACGATGTAGGGCAAAAGAAACAATTATGATGTGATCATTCACAAGAAGGCGTGCTTCATGCCACATTTGTAGGAAGGCAGGTACATGATTTCTATTCCATGCATTCATTCAACTCATGCTGTGGTCTCGTTAGAAGTCACTGATGCTGGATGTTTCCAATCCCTTCTATTCTCCCCTCCCACCAATGCCACCCATGCCCTGCACATTCTAAAGTTCACTCCTGCAGGTCAGACAAGAGGCTTGAGAAAGGACATATCTGACACATCTTAGCCCTTCCTCCCAAAATTGGAGATTCAGAAAGAACTTGGAAATCAATGAACCTTTGCCATCTACCTGGCTGCTGGGTCTGACATTTTCCTCTGCTGCTTTGAAAACCACAAAGAGCACATGTTTGAAGGGAAGTGCTGAGACCGAGATGACTGCTGTCTTTTCCAGAAATCTAGGTGTTGCCTGGGAAGGGATGCTGACACATTAAAAACTCATCATGTGCTTTCACAAGAGACAGCCCCAACTAGGACAGGCTGCTACCTCAGATGGCACCACATGGAACAAAAAGGCAATGGACAACCACACCCTGTATGACTCTGGTGACACTGAGGATGAACGGACAGAGAAACATATGCACCTTCTCTGGAGGAAGCCATAGAGTCATGGAACTTACAGAATCCTATTCCTCCTGTATGTTGCAAATAAACTATGTGTCAATAGCTTAGTCAACAGCAAGCTCCATAGACTTTTTACATGGTATCTGTATCTGTGAAGTTTGCATCCACTGTGGTGTTTACTTAAGAATGTGCCTGCTGCTCTCATGGCCCTTCACAGTTTGCTCACAGCTGCCCACACAAATGTATCTTCCATTTTTTTCAACGAAAGCTACAGTCACAATATTGTTGCTGTTCCCAAGTCCCCACATACCACAAAATCTTTTATCTTTATAGCATACTCATAAGACTTTTTTCTTCCTGTCTATCAAAATAGTATTTAGTCTTGACTTGACTTTAAGACTTGACTTAATGCCCAAGGTTTTAGGACGTTTCCTCTAAGAATGTTCCCTCATTGTATGAACAAACACATCGTGCACAGACACATAGTTAATGTTCTAGGGACTGTCACACACTTGACTTCTATGCTCTCCTGGGCCTTCAAACAGAGTGAGGCAAAGAGACAACTGGTGAGGAATCATCCAGTTAAATAGAAAGTAATGGCCAGGATGCTCATGATGAGGGAAAGCTTCAGTGTCACGCAGCAGGAGGACAGAGGGTCCTGATTTCGTCTGGGGAATCAGGAAGACCTTTCTGAGTTTGTCACGTTTATAATGAGACCTGGAGAAGAGAGTCATCAAGTAAAAAGTGGGCAGAAGACTCGACTAATAGAGAACAGCATGTGAACTGACCTCAAGGAAAGAGTTGGCTTTGGGGGAACTAAAGAAAAACCAGAGCGTCTACAGCAGAGTGAGTTTGGGGGGCTATTGGGAAGGTATTTTAAGGGGGATGTGGAATTTATCGCATAGATTGTAGACTATAGAACAAGACATAGATGAAAATTTCAGCATATTTAACTCCAAAAATAATGATTTTACGTGGCAGAGGGTAGCACTAGCAAAGTGAAAGTGCAGATTAGAAAGAAAGTGGGGAACACATTGGTAGTACCTATTATACATAACAGACTAGGAGTAAAGACTTCTCAAATACAAAGAGTGTGTGTCAACTGACATCAAATA
Organism: Otolemur garnettii; assembly: GCF_000181295.1. Classification (NCBI taxonomy): domain Eukaryota; kingdom Metazoa; phylum Chordata; class Mammalia; order Primates; family Galagidae; genus Otolemur; species Otolemur garnettii. The sequence goes on from NW_003852419.1 coordinate 8,126,876, forward strand.
AAGGACAAACAACCCACCAGAAGAATGGACAAAAGCATTCACGTGCAAGTAGAGAAGCGGAGCTCTAAGTGTTGGTGAAAATACGAATTCTTCAACTGGTCCTAGGAATTATTCCAACACCATCTATTCACATTAAAATAAATAAAATCCCTCAACCAGATATTACATCACCCATTTTAGTATGAATTATATACTCCTGTGCAATCATCCATAAATGCTTCATTTAAGTATCTTCCTCTCTTTCTGTCTCGATTACTGTTTCTTATGATACCATTTCTCTTTCTTACCAATCCCCCCACCTTCCAACCTCTAATGAAGATTTTCTGACATATTAGAGGAAGAGATTTCTATAAGTTGATACATTTTCAGGAGGAAACCAAGGTAAACGTAAACATTAAGCAAATATAAGAGACCACTCTTATATTATCAAAGTTTAGAGTCAAGGTTCTAATCAAGGGGGGCAAAAGACTGGCATTAACATTGCATATTTCTGTATAAAATATATTTACCTCAATCCTTCCCTAATCTCCAATGTTCCAAATATCTTTACTAAAAGGGATAAATATGATTTTTGATTGCATTAAATCAGAACTCCCTTCTGCTATGCTGGAGAAAATTGGGATAAATGCACATTATTGCAGATATTGTATCTGGTTTCCTTATGCTTCCAGGTTATCTGTCACTTAATCTCAATAACTAACGTCACTACATTATTTCAAGTTAACCAAGTCATCAGTAGTTAGTTTGATTTATCTGGGTGCCTTAGCTACATCAGCATCATCTGACACCCACAGTAATACAAATAGTTGAGAGCTAACTTGCAGCTCTTTTATTCAGTTCAACAGAGTAGTTATAGAAGTTTCCAGAGAACTTTTATTAGAGCCGAAAAGGGTATCACCAATCAAACCAAACTTTCCACAAGGGTCAAGCAGAAGAAAAGCTGTGTCAGCAACAATCGAGAAAATCAGTTTCAAAACTAGAGAGCCCAGAGGGTCTGTGTGGTTGTTTTCATCAAAATGTAACACATTTCAGAAAAGGCAAAATGAGTTCTATTTTGTGAAGTGGATGATTCTCTTTATTACTGATTTCTGCTTAACCAAGATCCCTACCAAAATAGCTTCTCTTCCTGGGAGCTCATTGACTAAAATACCCAGAAATATATACACTCAGAAATCAACTTTTCTTAAAATGTATTTTACTTTTTTACATATAGAAATATGAAGAACCTATTTTTACACAAAGTTGGGAGAATCATTCCAAGGAATCCTTAAAGCCTGCAACCAGGAATTCTGGGAAACTCAGGTTTAGAGTAAGTTTGAGATGCCATCATGATTATAGCTAGAGTAGCGAGGGGTGTGCATGTGCGTGTGAGAGTATCTGTGTATATGTGAATATTGTAGCATTCCCTCCAATTCTCTCCTAGAAGTTGCTAAAGTTACCTTTTCTTTTTTTCTCATGAACTTATAAGTAAACCTGGGCTTTAGAAGAAGCCCAGGAAAGATTTCATATTTAGGTTTGACTTACATATGTCATTGCATGATCAAAACATTTTCTTAATTTGCTTCCACATATCATTACTGGACTGTCAACAGACTTTCAAGATGGCTACTGTAACTCCTGACACATTGCAACACCTAAATTTCTTATTTAGTTGACACCTATTACTATTACTCTTTATGATTACATGGTAGTCTCCTGTGCTGTGCACTTTACACACATTATCTAACTTACTGCTCACAACAGCTCTGGGTGTAGGTCTTATCAATTCTATACAGGAAAGAAACCAAGTCTCAAAGAGGTTAGATTACTTTGGCTTCATAAGTAGCACAGCCAAAATTCAAACCCAGGTCGGTCTATGGCTGTTACAATTTTAAACATACGATGTATCTGCACTTATACTGAAGAACGATTTGTTATTATTTTCAATTTTATTTCTGTGCTCTAAGCAGAGGTCCAGTTCTACTCCTTCCAGCCACATTCCACTTCCCCTGCTGCCATCCATCTGTCCTTTACTGTAGGAGTTGACATCCCTACAGAATCTTAGCAAAGCATTGGGGAGTGGTAACAAGAATATTGGATATAGAATTTAGTTGTAGTCCTGGCCCTGCACCTAACTTGTTGAGTAACAGTTGGCAATTCATTATCGTCTGCTAACATTTATTTTCAGAAACATGATGATGATACTTATTCACCCCTCTGCCAGGTCACTGTGAGGATCAGATTCAGTAGGAGCTTAAATGTGAAAGTGCTCTGAGACGGACAGAAAGCTTTGTAAAAATGGTGATGGTTTGATTCTCTTTCCCTGTGTCCTCCGTGCAAAAGACTGTAAATCGTCAGCTGTCCTGAGAATTAGACAATTCTACAATACGTGCTACCCACCATGGCTCAATCAATTTTGGGTGGCAGTGACCACTGAGGGCATTATCTCCTGAAGTTAGCTGTGTGTGAGGACTTCTCTTCAATGACCAGAGGCCTTGTGAATTCAGGTGGCAAAACAGCCATGGACACGGAGGCACACATTGTTTCAGGCCATTAATTGTGGCACTGCGTGTGGAGCTTGTTTTTGTTTATCTGTGAAACATTCTACCTTTAGTGGATCTCTGGCCCCTGTGGTTGGAGTGAATTAAATTTCTTCCTCTGCCAAATTTCATTATGATAGTTTATGGTTTTCAGTGTCATAAAATCAATCATCCAAGTCTACTTTTTGGTAATAAATAGCTGACAGCAAGGCTTATTATCTCAAAAATAACAATTTTAGAAAGAAGCTCTAAACCCTAATCAAAAGAGTTATTAAGTAAATTGTTTTCTGTCCTTCCTTCTCTGCTCTGGAATTCCACAGTGTACTCTGGATGGAATCCAAAGTAAAGTTTCTACGGCAGAGTTGTGTGCTGGGCCCTTGGGGCATCCCTCCTCAACCAGGGCCTCCACATGGCTTCGCTTTACAGATAATGGGGCAGTGTGCAGTTTTCCCTGATTCAAAACTGGGTCTGTTCACTTTGCGCGATGATTTCTATACTCTTGTCATGAAGCTACAGCTGTTGCAATTTTCTTTTGTTGTGAACAGATCATATTCTTTTTGGCAAAAGTGCAATAGCTAAGGTGAAAGATTAGACAGCTTCCCCTCTGAGCCCATTACAGGGAAGCATGTCAAGCCTTGAATTAGGAAATATAGGAGACACATCTAAGGCGAGATGCGGGCAGGGAGCTGTGTGAGTCTGGATGCCTGGTAGGTCATGCTGCCAAGAGTATTCCTGAGTATCTTAGGAGAAAGAACAAGGGGCTCATAAAAGAAAGCAGGAAAATTAATCATTTCTTCTTTCAAAAACACTCTCTCTTTTTAGGAAAAAAAAAAGCATAAATTGTTTTCCTCCAAAAATAAGAATAGCAGATGATCTGTGTTCTCCTCCCACCACAGCAACATAAATTTATCCAGCTGAAGCACTGCTCTTGTCTTACCAGTTTCAGTGGTTACTGAGAAAAGTTTTATGTGGATAGAATTTAGAAACATGCTTAAAAACCATCTAGATGTTAAAGTGTCTTAGGCCAAGTTAATTACAATGTGTCCAGCAGGTGCTTTGTGCTGGGGTTCTGAAACCATCTAGTACAGTGGTTCGCAATCTTCCTCATGCCGTGCCCTTTAATACAGTTCCTTTGAGTCATGAGCCACAGGGTGAAAACCGCTGATTGAGTATCTGAATTTCTGGGTCTCCAGCAATGCTTGGGGAATTCACCAGGATGTCTTGAATAGAGTTTCTGTCCTTTTCAGGCTCTCTTCTTCTCCTTCAGGGATTCCCTATAATTCAAATATTCCTGTGTGGTACAGTCCCATCTCTCTCTCAGAGAAAGCTCTGCTTTTATTCTCTTCTTTTCCTGCCTCTTTGAATGTTTGGATTAGTTCAAAAGTCTTGTCTTCCTCTGAGATTTTTTCTTCTCTGTGTCCTGCTCCAGCGCTGAGACTCCCTACCGTGTTTTGTACTTCTTAGAAAGCCTCTTTCAATTCCTTGAACTCTGCTCTATCCTTCCTAATTCTGTCCAGGTCCTCCGTGACTCTGTTTTTAATTTCACTGATTTCTTGAGACGGGTTTTGGACTTCCTTTTGGATTTCTTTTCCTATCTTCTCCTCAATTCCATTCATCTTATCTGCCATCCATATTCTGAATTCTATTTCTGTCACTTCAACAATTTCTCTGTGGATGGTATTTTCAGCTCTATCTCCCTTGTAATCTCTTGGAGGAGTCGATCTCCTGTGATTTTGCATGTTGCCAGGATTCTTATGCTGATCTCTCTCTATTTTCAGTTTGTTTATATGTTTATTATACATCTAAGCTGGATGTTAGGTTGTCCCTAAATTGTTACTGTGAGATAATCTAGTTGGGGTCCCTGAGGCAGCACCCAGAAGGCCTGTTTGAAGGCTGAAACTGGTGGGCTGAAGTCAGATCCAGAGGCCCCAGGACGCGGCTCCCCTTCACCACTGACTGTTTGAAAGAAGTGTTGCCTACACCTGTGGCCCTTCCTGCACACAGTCTCCTGAACTCCTTGAAGGGGCGGCAGCCTGTGAGGGTCCCTGAGAACTAGCCTTGCTTTCTCCAGGCTGCATGGAGTGGGGCTGGGGTAAGACTTTAGCGGATGCCCTAGGTGGAAGCTCCTGCACAGCCAGCCCGACTGTTCCAGCCAAAGATACAGGCCCCATACCAATGGATTTAAAAAAAAAAAAAAAAAAAGGCCAGCCCCTGTTTTGGCCAAAGTCCTGACCACAACTGATTCAAAATGCAGGAGCTTTTGCCTGTGGTTGGGGAAGGAAGATCCCTGGGTGGCCATCTGCTTTCCCAGCATTCCTGGAGCCAGGTCACCCTCTCCAACTCAGCAGGAGGGGACTGGGGGCCCATCCTCCAGGAGGGGCCTGCTGGGCATAGATGCCAGGCAGAGCAGCTCCAGAGGGTGGGGAGAGATCCCTCTTGCAGGAGGGAGACTCAGCGGAGATTCCTCTCCTCTACGTGAGCGTAGATGAGGTACAATTGAGCAGCAGGGGGCAGTTGCTGCCACACACCTTAGGGGAGCAGGGCCTGCCTCTCTTCTCCCATAGTGGGCTAAGGATCCCGTCACTTGCATAAAATTGTTCACTGTTCTTCCAGGCAGGATAGGGACCCAGAGAAGGATATTCTAGGTGCAGGGAAACTGAGAATTATTTGTCTTTGTGGCAGTCTCAGGTGGAGTGAGAGATCCCTATGTTTCACTGCAGGCTGAGAGCCCCCCAAGTAGGGGAGGGTCCCCCTTCCCCATACCCAGTCTGGCTGCTCAATAACCACCCTCTCTTCTCTTCTTTCCTCCTTATCGTCCTCATTCTCAGTTTGTCTCCATGGAGCTCTCAGCACCTTGATTTTTTTTCTCCTTGTGATCTACCTGTCAATTTCAACTACTCCAAGTTTCTTTCAGACCAATTTTCCTCCTTCTGTACGGGAGCTTCTGCAGAAAGCTGCCCCTGGTCAGCCATCCTGCCCCCTCCTAGATGTGAAAGTGTCAACTGCTAACACTTCTCCTTGTTTGGGGGTATAGATTTATTTCCTTTAATGACATGGTTTACAGCCTAATCTGCTAGTATTACTAATAAAAGCTAATTTATATTATCAAAGTTTTTAAGGGACAGACAATGCTAAGTGCTTTACACGCATTGTCTCATTTTTATTAGTACAATGTCATGAGTATCTAACATTATTCATGTCATTTTGCAGATGCAAAATGTCAAGGACATAGGGCAGCATCTGTGGCTCAAAAGAGTAGGGAACTGGTCCTATATGTCAGAGGTGGCGGGTTCAAACCCAGCCCCAGCCAAAACTGCAAAAAAAAGTCAAGGACACGGAGGTTTGATGATTTGATTCTAATTACACAGCAGGTGGCTGCACTGGGATTTGAACACAGACATTCTGACATCCAATTTACTCAGAGACACAAAAGATCTTAGTGCACTCACAGAGGTGACAACATTAGTACTTCTCTTTCTTTCTGTTAGTTTTTTAATAATGAAACTGATGGCTCTGGCTATACTGGCATCTTTAATACATCATTCTTAACCTGGAAAATTAATAAAGTACTCTTTTCTGTTTTAGTACCAATGCCAGGCTTCTTACAATACTCTGTGGATAGGTAGGGAGCTCCTTACATCAACAACGATCTAATCAGCAAGTCAGTGTGTAGGGCAGGCTAGAGCCAAAGGTGGCATTTGCGGCTCCTCAGAGCACATGAGCCAACAATGAAAGCCTATTGGCTCTTCATGGAGGCAACATGTCATGTACAGTGGCACTTAGAATATGCCGGCTTACACAGGATATTATCTAAGCAAAGTTAATTAATGGGGTACTAGGAGAACGCCACAGGAAGCTAATTTCATTATCAGAACAGGTATTTGATACAAACTGCAAGACAACATGACTGCATGCTTGCTAGATTTCACGTGAAATCTTATAAGAATCTTATATAGATTTATCTCTATAAGAGATATATAAATCTTATATAGATTTGTCTCTATAAGAGATATATAAGTCTTATCTCTATAAGAGATAAATGTACTCTATGCTTTTCTAAATGCACACTACACTTCTCACCTCCAGGTTGGGAAACACTCTACATCTCTTTGCCTCCTTCAGCAGGACATGTCACACCTTACAAAGGCTCTTATTGTATTTAGAATTTCTTTTCTTTTCTTTTTTAAGGTGTTGCAATTTTATTTATTTATTTATTTATTTATTTTTATTGTTGGGGATTCATTGAGGGTACAAGAGACCAGGTTACACTGATTGCATTTGTTAGGTAAAGTCCCTCTTACAATGTGGGTAGGGCTCAGTGGCTCACTCCTGTAATCCTGGCACTCTTGGAGAACAAAATGGGTGGCTTGCTTGAGCTCAGGAGTTCCAGACCAGCCTTGACCAAAAGCAAGACCTGTCTCTAATAAAAA
>NW_003852419.1:8133950-8171651 GCF_000181295.1 Otolemur garnettii
AAAAAAAAAAAAAAAAAAACCTTGTGATATGAAACTGATTACTAATGCTTTAAGGCTGGATACATATAGATTACCTAAAAATGTATTCTGTACTCATTACTGAGCAGATTCTTTTACTTATTTTGGGAGAGTTCTAAATTAGCACCATCTATTTTTTACAGAGTTTCAAGGAACTGCTCAGTCTAACTCAGCAAACTCTCTTATATGCTAAGTAATTTTTATAAGCAGCCAATCTTGGTAGGTAAGACATTTTCACAGAGTCCACCCTCTCTAAGGCTAAAAGGCACTGTGCTCATTTCTCACTCAAATCAAATCTGCGAGGCCTCATAAGGGCCCACGACACGGCTTTATGATGCATCCACTGTCACCAAACCAAGGCTAACAGCAGTGGACATAATTACTTGTTAAACGCTTAGTATATGCCAGACACTCTCCTAAGCACTGTGTACACATCCTCTTTTTTAAACATCTTGTAATGACACTAATCTCCCCATTTTTATGGAGTAGGATACTGAGCATCAACGATGCTGAGTGACTTTTGCAATGCCAGGAAAGGGCTGCATCTTCAACTAGTTCCATCAGATGCAAAGTCCCAGCCACAACTATAATACTTGTTTTGTGTTGCATGTCACAGTTCTTACAAAATGCTGTTAAAAGTTTTCCTAAAGTGTGTAACAAAAGCTACTCAGGAGGCTAAGGCAAGAGGATCATTTGAGCCCAAGAGTGTGAGAGTTTGAGGTTGCTGTGAGCTATGATTCCATAGCACTTAACTCAGGGTGACTGGGTGAGTCTCTGTCTCAAAAAGAAAAGAAAAAGAAAAAAGAAAGGAAGTGTGTGACAAGGATCCATTACATATATATTTTAAGTCCAAAAATCACAAAATGGCAAAATAGTCCAGATCAAATAAAAATTGTTGTGTTCTGGAAAAAAAAAAATCTTTAGTTTAGTTTCCTGCTGGTTCCTGGTAGGAACTAATTTTGGTGAATGAAAACAGGCTGCTGAAAAAGTTAATCTTAGGTTGACCAGATTTGCCCCAGCCTTATATTTCTTAGGGGATTTGTAATTACAAATTCTCTCTCGGCCCCTGGTAAATATCAAGACCTGGACAGCCATCTCCTCGTAAACATAACCATCAAAGAAGGTAGCGTCCCTGGCTCCCACTTTCTCTGGGCAGAGTAGAGGCCTAACTTTGGTGGGCTCCCTGTTCCTACTAGTAAAACTACCTTCCCTCAAGAACATCAGAGAAAGTTTACTCTTCCTGGGGGAAGCCAATTCACAAACACAATTGGCCCCACTGTCTCCAGGTCAGTACTTAAAAACTCTCCAGTTCCTTTTTATTTCTGTCAGTGAGTTGGCCTGAGGCTAAGTTCTGAACCCCCGCTGCTATTGCAATAGCCTTGAATAAATCTGCTTTGCCAGTTTAACTTTGTTCAATGTAATTTGTACTCTGACATCACTCCCCACAGAAAAGCAGGAGGAAAGTTAGCAAGAACTACGTCTGAAGACTCCCACCCATTTCAGCCTTATGCTGTTCATTTTACTTCCATGTTCTGGAGAAGTGAATTCATGTGGGAAAGTGGTTGCCTCACCAGAGTGCTGCACCCCGACAGCCGGTGAGCAATCACATCACTGCCCAACTTCGGCCGCCCCGTCTGTGCCTGAGTGATTAGCTGGACCCTTGGCGCTGACTCTGGTCTGTACTCAGGAGATACAGCAGACATTCCCCTACAGGGAACACACTCATCACTACCATTTTTCTGTCTACAGCCTCAAAAGCCTCCATTTTGACAGCAATGTGTTGGCTATTACGGGCTAACTTAAGTTACTCTTGAATCATTACATAGTAAATACCCCAAATTTAAATGTAGAGCAAAACTATTTTCCAACCAGGCTCTAAAAATATGATCTAATAAGTGACATATTCATTCCTTTAAATGACTGTGATGACTTAATGAAAAAATGCACCTGGTTCAATACAGGGAGCTTTATTCCTAATGTGGTTAATGGGACGAGTTCAGCAGAAATTCCCTGATCTCTCAAAATAGCACGCTGGAAAACACTCAAAATGGGATGGGAATTGCCACAAATTGAGCCTAATGAATAGTGATACATGTAAAGGAATTTGCCATCAGATTTAAATTTAAGTCATGCAATTATTTAAATGAACATTCAAAGAATTAATCCTGTATTTGTGAGGTGCCTGAATTTCAAAGGAAAAATCTTCTACATTCCAACAAACTAAAAGCCAAACTTTTCTAGAGAGCTCAGTACCTCTCTCATATTACACTACATAACTTAATCTCTCTCATCTTACACTACGTCACTTGATCTCTCTGAATCTCCTTAGCTATGGAAAATAATGAAACAGAGGAACATTTGCAGAGGACTAAGATAAGGATGAGAACAATGAAATAGAATGATGTTTGTAAAGGATTAAGAACAATGATAAGCACAGAATAAATCTATTCTAACTACTAGTCAGTAGCTGCCGCGGCTTATATAATCTGAACCTTGCTCAATGTAATCTCACAGGTATACAGCAATTGTGTTTGCGTCACTGTACTGATCACCAAATCTCTTTTATTTTAGCTAAAAAAAACCCCCACAGGAATGAATGATTCTTTTCTTCTCCCATGACTAAGCAGGTCCCATTCAATGGAGCTCTTCTTTTTCTAGTTGACAAAAGTTTAATTGATTTGAAATGACCCAATATCCTACTAGCTACCCACCCCAACACACACAAAGAGAATTGACAGTATTCTCAGAATTGTACATCTAAGAGGAAATTGTCCTTCCTAAAGAGAAATGGGAAGCTAGTCCTGTTCTCTTTCTAACAAATAACAAATTGGAATTATTCATTAGGAAGCTTTTGTACTAAAAGGGTCATTATCTTCATATCATTAATTATCTTCCTAACATCTCAAATATCAACATAAAAAAATCACTCTTTCAGACTTCTTCGGCAGCTTTCAGAAAGGGTCTATTTAGAAGAGTGCTCTCCAACTAAGATATGCTGGCATGATTAAAGGGCATCTTGGAAGTGGTTTTGCTGTGTTGCAAATTTGTGAACTGAGTGAATCTAAAATGTAACATTTCAAAGAAACCTGTTTGTACGGCAACTTACATTTATGTGAAAAGAAGTCTTAGAAAAGATGTATGCTTATATAATGCAAATAGTTATAACAGCAAACACATAACACAATATGAGCAGGACATTGTTCTATAACATGCTTTCATATGCATCAATTCATTTATTCCAATAACCACATCTCTAGGCTGGGGGGAAATCACAGAAGGTGCAAGTGTCTTGGAGAAAAATCGTGAAGACAACATCACCCGTCTGTCACATGTCTAGGGACAAGCCCTTTAGGACAAGGGCGGCCTGTGCCCTTGTTGTCAAAGTTGTTTCAGATTTCTACCTGTCAACTAAGACTTGGTGTTCACTTAGCCCTCCTGGATTGCACAGCCACCCTTTCAGATTCTAAAACACTGTGTATACTAAGGTGAAGTCATGGTCCAGTGCTAACCACGCGGGACAGTGTGGCTGGACGCGAGTGTAACTGAGGTCCATGTGTTTCCACCCGGGAGGCTGACCCTCCTCTCGTTCCAACATGCTCAGTTCCCATCAGGAGACCTGAGTGGTTTCATCAGTTGCCCACCAATTTTCAGCCAGGAAAAGTAACAGCATTATGTAAAAGAGAAAAAATAGCTTGGATAGTCTTTTTAGAAGACTGAATTGGGAAAAAGAAAAGCCACCGTTCATGGTCTCCATTATGTCAGGTATTGTAGTAAGGGCCTTAAAGATGTAAACTTTAATTTTTGCAATAACTCTGAAAAATAGGTAAACTTTAATGTCATCAGTAATGTACCTATAATAAAAAAAAAATACTAAGATAGCATCTATGGTAGAATGAAGCATGTCCTTTGCTAGAAGAGAACTCAAGGTATGATGAAGTTTCTATTTTTGTTTTCAGAGCTGAGCAACATGAGTGGGTGCACAGGAGGACTGGGTAATACTTGATCAATGATGAAACAGGCAACCCACCAAAATACAACTCCCCTCTTCATGAAGAGTTCTCATGGGACCCACTTGATAAAAGAAATAATTTATTAGTGCCCAAGAAGATGCCAGTTTTTTCCTGTTTGTTCTATTAACAGCCTTAGGAGGGTACTTAATGAAGATGGCACATTTTCAGAGAAAAAGCCATTTTTTTTTTGAGTGTGGAGAGAGAATCAGATCGATGAGAAAACTTTCATGTGTAAGTACCTAGGGGATGTGAAATGCCCAGAAGATTTGGACAGCATACTGTAAAAGTAATTATGCGTCTCCTTCCAAAGATCTGCTTTCACTTGCTTAAGAAGAAGCACATGTGCATAGCACACATGTCCATTTTGGACTATTTACCTAACTAAATATTTGCAATACAGCTAAACATCTGAGTTTTCTAAAAAGTTAGGATCCCAAAATATGCCTTGACATCTGAAATGATTTTATCAAGATACATCTAACAGTATTCAAAGTCCAATCACAGAAGCAACTATAATTATTGTCCATATTATTTTATAGTTGTATTCCAGATGAAGAAGAAGCAGGAAAAAGATTGAAGAAAGTCGGTGCCTTAAGGAATCTGGAGGAGGGGTGTCTTATAATGAAACAATATTCAGATTTAAACAGGATTAAAAACTGCAGGTTTACCAGGAAAAAAAAAGTTGGAAAATAGAAAAAAAAAAATCACATAAACTGAGAACTTCATTAGAAATTGTCACCTCAGTAGAACCAATTCTGTCAATTCTCTATGAAACATTAAAAATGGGTATTAAAAATTTATAGAGCATTGGACAAAAAAGAAAACTATTGCAGAAAGGTATTTAATTTACCAACTGCAGGACAGAAACTACTCATGGTACATACACTATCATGACCAGGTGAGATAAGAACACAGGACCAGCTACGGCAAATGATTCCATTGACCCAACAGAATTGACAGTTTTTCTATTGATAGGAATTGATGAATTGAAACAAAGCAAGGAAAGAAACAATTAGGGAGAGCATGAGAAGTTAAACTAGGTTTGGTACAAGGGTATTAAAGTAGCTGTCATTAGAAAGAGCCAGTAGCTGCGGTGTCTTACACTTGAGCAACAGACTTCAGTGTGGTAGAACAGAACTAAAATTTGTATAACAAGCCCAGGCAGGCAGGAAGGCAAACATGGTTCTTCTTTATAAATGTTGTGGGGAGATGCAACTGTGCATTAATGAACGAATAACAAATCAGTAAATGTGATTCTTTCAGATAGGAATTGTGTGGTAAAGAAAATAGACGCAGGAAGGTTATCCCGAGTATGGTGATTAACAAGCTGTTATTTGCTGTCTGTTGTGCTGTGGAGTTTAACAAAACAGGCAAAAGTCAGGTGAATACAAAGGAGAAGAGGACTGAATGGTTATCTCCCCCTTCTTCTCCCCCCACCATCCTATTCTTGTCCCCAAAGAAAAAGTGAGACCGTAAAACTAGTGTATGAGGAATGGTTAATAAGATCTATAATCCATGGCCAGAGAACTGGATTATTTAATTGAACTCAAGAAGAAAAAAAAATAATTTTAAGTGCAATTAGAGCTCTTGCCCTGGACTTACCAGGTGCTTAAGGTAAAGGCTCTGTCTGAAGATGATGCTGGCCTACACTCAGACCCCAGCGAAAGGATTCAGGCCAAAGAAAAATCAGCAGTGCTGCAATTAGTAAGACCCTATCTAGTTTTCATCACTGTGTTAATACTATGTAAAATACTGAAAGCATTGGCCATCAAGAAAACACTAATTGGGGGAACAGAACCCACGGCAAACAACTCCCACCCTACGTATAAATACCAGCCTTTTTATATGAACAACTCATACATCTCAGAGAAGATACAAAATAACATCCTGGTATGAAAAGGTAACACCAGAAAGGCTGGGCATGTGAGCATAGGAGAAATGGGAGGAAAACTGAGGACAGAAGAAGGCAGAGAGATGGACTGATAGAATGACAAAAAAGCAATGAATTATTATTTTTTTATTGACACAGAAATAGTGAAAATACTAATGAAACAAAGGCAGGGTCTTGGCATAGGGGATGAGAGTGGTGTCACGAAGAGATTGTCCCTGTACCTATCCAGACAACCAATGGGGCATGGTTGTAGGAGATCAATGAGCTAGAGAATTGAATGGATGAACATCAGAGATCTGAAAATGGTGTATGACAGACATTTCTGGTGCTGACAGTCTAGATTGGCACTGTGGAGCTTAGAGGGAAGGGGACCAGAGCACAGCCTGCTCTGCTCCCCAGGCCCTGTCCGGCTGAGAGGTGAGCACTGAGCTTCTGTCCTCCCGGACACTCAGCAGCTGCTCTCCAACTGCTCAGAGTCAGGAGCTATAATTAGTGGGGGATGCAATACTCAAAAGGAGATGCAGTGTACACATCTTCAAATGTTTTGTACCCAAATATCAGAATGAGTAGATTTATTCTAAAATGGTATCCTTCAGAAAAATGGAAATTAGTTATGTTATTGTGGCATGAATTCTCCTAGGATTCCAGGTGGCATAGAGGTCAAGTGTTAGTGAATGGTGGTTAGTTCCTATCTACCTCACTAATTTCATTAACATACACAAGAAAATTACTGAGTTTTAGGCAACACGGCTTTAACAAAGAAAAGTCATAGAAATGATCCTAATGCTTGTGATGATGAATATTTAGAAAGAAATTCAAATCTCTTGAGTCATATATTTTCAGGGTCAACAGCCACCACTTAGGTGATGTAAGGGCTGTATGGAAACGATATTTACATGTTAGTCACTTCAGGTAAGATGCAAACACATCACAGAGGAAGAGGAGAGATTATGCCCCAGTCTGAATTTTAGGGAAGACTCAAACCTTTCTTTATCAAGTCTATCAAGGACTCTCCCTGTTGTTTGTTTTACTACATCCATAATTCTCTCACTTCTGAAATTCAGAAAAATATATCGCTTTAGATAATTTGTTGGCAGAGTGAGTGATGGGGACTTTTTAGTCACAGAAAGGTGAAGTAATTTTCCACAATGTGTTGTGATTTTTTTAGCTTTACAATTTTATTATAAGTGACCCAAGGGAAACCCCATTATATTGTTATACACAAAAATCACATCCTGAACTAATGGGAAGCGAACAGTAAGGTAGCAGCCTTGTGTGCTATTCCCCCCTGCTTTTTCTAAAATACATAATCTTAATGGGTTTGATTTTTAAAAATTTTTAATAAATATGGCAAAACTTCTCTATGTTAAAAGCAAGGGCCCTTATCTCACAATGAGCCATTATCTGCTAAGGGAGATTTCTAGACATGTAGCCTAAGTTTCTTGTAAGGAGTATAGCATGCAACAGAGATTTACAGCAAAGCCAAGGAAGTAAGAAAAAAAAATCGACTAACCTAACCCACCTGAGCTCGGCTCACAGGGGTCAATGTCCTCATCGTCACTGGGACACTCTGCTGAGGCCACAAGGATGTCATCCGTGGTCTGCAAAAGAATCACATTCAGCAGGTTAATTTAAAGGGTCCTAACAGAGCCTCTCATCTCATCTTTGTCTCATCGACAATTGAAAGGCGGTTTACACCTCACAGACTGAGAAAGCAAGTTCAATATTTTTCTTCCCAAAGACACAGACCTTAAATTTGTGAACTTTAAAGACCACACAGAAGTTATCTGCGTATTTGGGAAGACGTGATTACACCCTATTTTACATGAGGACATAGAAATAGTGACAGCCAACGTGTAGATAAGCATCCATTCAGCTGCAGAGAGCGCCACACAGAGTAGCACACAAAGGTCTAAAACAACCTGGCAGAAACAGATGATTTGAAATTTATTACAGCCCCGGAGTGCTACAAGGTATGCATCAGTGGGCTTTATGTAGTACTTGTGCTTGGCTTCCTCAAAGCAGAACAGCCATAACCTTTTACATTTGCAAGCAGGTGGAGTTGGATGAGTCTTTGAGATATAGCTTGTTGTTATTAGGAAACACGGATTAAGGAGAGAATTAAATAGATCTTCCACTGATGCAAAAAGTGAAGGAAATACAGCCCATTTCAGGTACTTTTCCATTTTTGTTAGGCTTTCATGGTTGACTCTCGCTTCAGTACTGTTCACATAGCAAGTACTGTCTCCCCACTGTCCTTTCATAATAAATGAAAAGTCTATTCCGCGTGGGGGCGGGGAAGAGGGGACAGTTTTCTCTGTGACATTCTAGTTGCTTCATTGCACTTACAGTGAAAAGACAACTGTCACTGTAATAAAAAGCAGAGTGTGTAAATCCTAGCAGTTAGTCACACAAGTAACACACTGACAAGCACCATCGGTTGTCCTTTATTGCCACTTACGAGCCGCAGTAACCTCAGTAGAGATACTGCACGGGATTTGTAAAGATTCGCATCAGGTTTGGCTCATGCTAAGGCAAAACAGAGGGAATCCAAGGCACAAGAATGAAAACTATCTCATCCCATCTGCTAAGGATTAGTGGTTCTCAACGTTCCTAAGGCCGCAATGTATTTTCATTGTTAAAAAGGGGTTGCGATCCACTGGTTAGAGAGAACCCAGAACTGCAATGTTTACGCAGTCCTCAGTTAGAAGCAGAACTGGGGGAGAACAGGTTCTACTTCACAGAGAAAGCAGAAATATGATACGGTTTACTCTCATGAAAGGGGCACCTAATGATGTCACAGATGAATAAATACATTTTAAGAAAGTGGTGGCATTTTGAAAAATGGACCCAAGAGGTGATGCACTTTTATGATAAATACTAGGCTTAAAAATCTTTCAAGTGCAGGGTCTTTAAGAGGAAAGTATTTCCTCAGATGCTAATGCTTCCCATTAGGACTTTAAATAAACATAAGACTTTAAATAGCATTTAAGGTGATTTCTTGTTATTCTTCTCTTGATTCTTCCAAGACAGTGAGAGACTTTCTGGATTCATTCATTTTGCTATTATTATTTTACAAGGGGACATTCAGAATGTTGGTTTTCCTGGAAGCATAACCATGTCAATGAAAACTGTCAGCAATGGAGTAACAGTCATCAAGCCTTTCCTTAAAGTGAGCTTTACAAGGCAAAGACCCAGGCTCCTTTTGAACGATATCCAAACAGACTTGATAATGCCAAGTTACCAGATCATGTGCTCTTGTAGGTTTACCTATTGCTTCAATTCACCCCAGAGCAGAAAATCAGCCAGCTCTCCACTAGCTACTGGTAAGCTAGTGGGAAGCTACCTTTAATCTCAACCATAGTGGATACTTTTTCAAATTAATATCAAGGTTGTAAGAGAATTTCTCATTTTCCTTAAAGAAACTTAAATACTGTGTATTGATGAAATCACTATAGTGGTGCTGTTACTATTGCTGTTTTTTTCTTGCTTAGGGGAAGAGGACGTAACTAAATTCTTTAAACTGATGGCTCCCGTCTTGACAGTGATATTGCTCTTTCCTCTCCTCCACTTGGAGGGGCACTGGGCAAAGTCTGGAAATATTTGAGGTTGCTCAGATTAGGAGTTTGGAGTCTGCTACTGTCGGTGTCTAGTAGATAAAGACCAAGGATGCCGCTAAACATTCTGAAATGCACGTGACCGCTCTAACACAGCAAAGAATATCTAAAGTGTCAGCAGTGCCAAATTGAGAAACTCTGCTTTAAAGGTCTAAAAACTGTTCTGTGCCTTACTTTTCTCATCTTAAAAATATACAGAGCATAATAGTATTTATTGTTGCAAGGGTTAAATTAGCAGACGGGAAGTACCTAGAATAGGATGACATTATAAACTTTTTCTTTTTCTTTTTAAATTTCAGCATTATGAATATTGTCTTTAAATCTCATGATGTTGGCACCACTTCATTTAATCTTTGTGTACATCTTTATAAATTATGAAATTTTAGATATCAAACTGAAACCTGTACATATAAATTATTCTCAACTCCAGGTCTCTGTTGTTAGAATTTATATCAAAATACTGTAGTTTATGTTGGTATTTTGTTGAACCAAGTATCAGATTTTTTTTTTTTTTTTGAGACAGAATCTCATTATGTCACCCTGGTAGAGTGCTGTGGCATCACGGTTCACAGCCACCTCCAGCTGCTGGGCTTAAGTGATTCTCTTGCCTCAGCCTCCCCAGTAGCTAGGACTACAGGCACCTGCCCCAATGCCCAGCTATTTTTTTGTTGTAGTTGTCATTGTTGCTTAGCAGGCCTGGTCTGGTTTGCTAGCCCAGGTATATGTGGCTGGCGCGGAAATAACCACTGTGCTATGGACGCCAAGCCCCAAGTATCATCTTTTACTATCTAGGTTTAAACTCTAATCTTTCTGAAGGCAAACATCAACTAGAAATAAAAAGGACGGATTTTTAAAAGAAACCCTTGGCCTACATATGTGTGACTCAGTGGCTAGTGCTTCTTGCAGACTAAATTACTTAGGCGATACAAGTTAAGTTTTGTTTTGTAAGCTGACCTATTTTCTTTTAGAAGGATTCCACAGAAAACAGAAAGTGTTCAGATTTTCTCAGTGTTACCCTTCACAGAAAACAATACCTAAAATAATAAAAGATGCCTGACAATTGTACCTCCTATAGCCCTTGTATAGTAGAAAAAATAACTGTACAAATATGACCCCCTTGAAATCTATATTTTAGCTTTTAACATCCTCTTCCTAGTGTAATGAATATACATTCCTGATTGCCATGTTTTCTTTCTTCAGAAATTAAATGCTAGAAATAGTCCTGTGAATGAAAGATCTCAAATCAATAGATGTCTTGGTAGAAATCATCACCGTATGAACAATTGGGAAGGGGCTCAAGTGTAGGGAGGAAAATAAAATTTCAGTTTGGAAGCTGAACCCTCTGAACAATTTTCTAGCCAAAAGTGTGTGATTTAAATTTAATTCACTGTGTTGGGAGCTGCCTCTCTCTGACGTGCTGTTGCTAGAATAGCAGAATGAAACTTGAATATGTCACGTTAATCAATTCTCTATTCTTTAGTACACTTTTCCTTGATGTTTATAACCTTTCTCAGAAAAGAGACAACCTGCTGAAAAAGACAGACTCGTGATCAAGCAAAAGCATTAACTGTACATAACAGTCCTTTTAGGTACGTGTCTCTAACGGTGCATTTAACCACTCCAGGTCAAAGAGCCGTGTCGATCTTCCCTAATTCAGAGTGGTCTGTATATGCACGTGCCAAGTACCTGTTCTTGTTTAAAATGTCTACTAAAATTTAGGCCATCATACCTTCGGGGCAAAAAAAAAGAATTGCATATAATTCAAGAAATGAAAGCTTAAAACTTAATCTGGCATATTCTGTATTTGAACACCCTGCAGGTTATAAGCTTTGAGAAAAATGTAATCAGGATGATAAAAAAGTATACTCTTAATGTATGATAAGAAGAAATTTACCATCCAGGGGTATCGGGGAGAGGCCATTGGGCAGGTTATTTGTGCTGTTTTTTTTCCTCGCTTATAGGGAACCTTTTAATTGTATCATCATGTACTTGCTGTCATTGATAAAAATACAGTTTAACTGCATATCTGCGTGGTAAAAATATATGACAACAAGGTGAATAAATCTAGTATATAACAGTATATTCCTGCTAAGAGCCACATTTCCAGACTTCAGTCCCTAAGAGAAACATCTTTGCTGATGGATTCCAAGGGAGACACCTGCCAGAAAACGCGACCAGAAAGGCAAACCTCGTGTGTGAAGAAAAAAGCAAATTCCACTTGTCAAATAGGATGTTCACTGTGACTATGGCACCCACTAAGAAATTCTTAATTTATTCTAAAATTTTAAGTGGAACTTTATTCTTAAATGGTGATGGGGTATCCTACTATACATCCAGATACAAAGTAAAAAAAAAAAAAATTATCTCAAGCGATGGTTCTCACTTGTATAACGTTATTTAACCTAATACGGGCATTTTACTGCTGTGATTGATATTTATACTGCATTGATCCAGACAACTGATGGGATAAATACAGTACGAGCTGAAATGTGATGTGTTGGTTTAATTGACAGGCACTGGGTTTTGCTGATACTTTTCTCTATGTGAAGCTCTGAAAGAGAGAGAGAGCTTCCATGCCAGGCTTTCATGACTGAATCTAACAGCTTCTCCAGAAAAGACTTACACTGGATCAGAGTTCCTAAAAAAAAATCTGACAAGATTCAGAATTAGTGTCACAAATTCCCCAAGCAAGATTCCAATCCATTATACTGATCACTACAGCAAGAAATTCCAGGGAGGTGGGAGAAAAAAATACAATTCTTCCCAAGAGGAAAAACTGCAGAAAAATAATCCAATGGTAATGTATATACAGGCATGTAGTTCTCAAACAGTGGTCAATTTCATCAACTCAGTAAAGAAATAGATGAAACTAGCAATTCTATTGAAGGTGTAAAAGGAATTTAGAGACTGTATAGACCTTACAATAGTTTCCATCATCTCAATCAAGTTTTTAGTTCTTATTTGTTAATAGTTTTTCTCAGAAGTAGATGCCCTATAAAGATGTCAATCTCATCGCTTGATATTTAATAGAAATAAAGTAACATACTGAGACCCAGTGTAGTAGATGAATTTTAGTTCTGGTGCACACAAAACAAAGAAAGCGAGGGCCAATTAGTCAATGAGGAACATGAGGCGCTTCACTTATGCCTAGTATTTTCTGATCAGCATAAAATAGGCTGGGTACATATCAAGCTATAAATTGTGATTCCTACATGCACATCATTTCTTATTCCCACTCTGTTCTGAAGAAGATGAACAAATCACTCTTTAATACAAATAACAATCAAGCCAATTCAAGTAGCTTGTTTTCCCTGGAGTGTAACAATGCTCCCAAATCTATTACTTCATTTAAAATTCACCAACAGCATCCTTATCCAGAATGCGGGTGAAAGTGCTATTATTCAGAATGTCATAGTTACGTGTCTGCTAAAACAACAGAAAACAGACTCATTTGTACACTCATTTACCCAATTTGAATGGGTGAACACTGGCATTCATGAATATTTAGGGCAAAGCTCAACTGTCCCTGAAAACAGCCAGCTTTCACATTTCTTTAATGTTCTTTCCCGATTGATGCCCTAGGCTATTCCAAAAAGTGACCATAAATCAGCTGTCTGCTTGGAGAAAAGACAGACTTGAAAGCCATTCAATTTTCTTGAAAATATTCTCAGCTGTTTAAAATGTATGCAATGGTTCCACAACCATTAAAGTGGGGTTGAGTAGAAAAACTCCACCATGGTAGAGAACTCACATGTCTTACTCAATCTAACATTCATGTTTATGTACTTTAAAGACTGGTTATCCTAACAGAAAAAACTAAAAGGGGAATTGTAGGAATGTGGAAATAATGCCACAGAGAAATAAATTTTAAGTAAATGATAGGAAAAAGAATAAAACGGGATTCTCGGCTAATCAAAAAATAACGTTCTAGCAAACTTATGCCAAATAGGACACATAAACCAACAGAGAAGAACCCTGGCATCAGAGAACTTGAAATTAAATTTGTGTTTAAGAAGGACAGCATGCGTCTTTTACTCTTTCTTTGAATGTTGACCTCTATGCTCATATTGCATTTTCATTTTTAGCCAAGGGAATGTAGCAGGACCAGACAAAGGAAAAAGCTAAAGTGAAATTTAAATTTCAGGACGCTATTAGAAAAATGTATTATCCTGAATTCTAATTAGAATTTGGAGCCCTACGACCTCCGAAGCCTGGTGGTAGAGTGGTGTACTCAAAAGCAAACACAGAATGAGAAGGCAGTCAGACGTGTTTCATCGCTGTTTGTTTTGTTTCTGAACAAAGAACTTTTTGAAATAATTTTGGCCATTTCAAAATTAAATAACTGGCTGATGTTTACAAATGTAAGTTTAAGCTGCTAGATGTGTCACTAGGAACGTCTGGTCCAACTACTGTGATTGAATGGATTAATTAGTCACACCGGCT
This sequence comes from Otolemur garnettii, assembly GCF_000181295.1. Lineage (NCBI taxonomy): Eukaryota > Metazoa > Chordata > Mammalia > Primates > Galagidae > Otolemur > Otolemur garnettii. Next base: position 8,147,930 of record NW_003852419.1, read on the forward strand.
GAACTGAAAATCCTTATTGGTACTGAGGCCAAAACAGAGTTCATGATTGTAAAATACCAAGGATAGATAGTTTCAATGAGCATAATTTCAAAATCCAAGATTCCATTGTTGGCATGTTAGGGAATGGAATCACGTTTTAGCCGAGTAGCCTCGTGCATCTCCTTGTACCGAGCCAAACTTTAGAGATCGCTCGCTTTCACGCTTCATCTTTCATAGGAGGATACTGGAGCTAGAAAATTTCACAGTTTTCTTTGGACCAAAAATTACACTGCTAATTAATGGTAAAGCAGTGAGATCATCCAGAGCCTCAGTAGACGGTGATTATCTCTTCTCCCAGAAGATGTCTATCCATCCATTCATCCACCATCCACCCAGCTATCCATCATCCATCCACTGCCCTTCCACATCCATCTTATTCTCTGAAGGATTTGATATGGTTTATAAAGATAGATAATAAAATAAATTTAAAGTAAGTGAAAAGGTAGCAAGAGGAAAGAATTGAATTTTAGATAAGTAAACGCCAAAATTGCCATGAAGAAACATACACGCACACAAGGAGACACACACAACAGATATTGTACCCTTTGGTATGGCAGCACTTTAAGTGACATTGAAAGGGAAACAAGTTTAATGCAGGAGATCAGTTTTTTTAAACCAATTATAAAAATGCAAAGATTGACACAACTTCAGTTATTTTGAAATGGAGTCAACCCAGCAAGTTCTTTATTTATGGAAATCTTTTCTTAATTAAAAATTTTAATGACCTTTAATACCATACTCTAATCTATGTACACAAATGCATAACTAGATTCTTAATAACAAGAAGAAAACGAAAATTACTGAATTTTTTTCCTGCATTCTTATCCCCTTGACTTAGGACTTTGCAGGCTACGGTGGCTACAAAATTACCTCAATTTCCTCTCGGTTCTCTTCTTATCAATCTACTGATGAAAATCCGTCCAGCTTCCAAAGTCTCTCTTATTAACTACTGTCTTCACAACATAAATACTAATGAGGTATTTATCTTTGTCTCTTTCACACTACCATAATTAAGGTTTTGTCAAATCATCTGTTATTACACCCTAGGAATTAATAAATGGAAGTGACCATTTAATGGTAATACTGATTGTTTCTCCAGACACAATCTAAATATATACTCATTGACGAAGTCAGTATCATTGACTTGATGCCCCCAGAATTAGAGGTTCAATCAAAGGCATAGAAGGAGCCTTCTTTACCTTTGGGTAGCTAGTTACCCCAAAATATCACTTTGCTACTAAGTAGTACCACCATGATCAATGTCTCCTTGAGAGAACTTTAAACTGGGAATATATGAGTATTCTATTATTCACAATGCTTAGAGTATGGAACAGCACCAAGTGTGGGTGTGGCTAGAAAGAATTATGACTTAGTTAACAGAGAGTTCATTTTCTGATTTTAATTTATCCATTGGGAGAATACATGCAAGGTTCTATACTGTATACCCCCAATCAGCCACTATTCATGCAGTACCTCTATAAATATATCCATTAATCAGTGCTTGGGAATAAACATTATCTGGCTCAGATATCACATCGCTACTTTGTTCACTAAGAGGATTTCATTTTTGCTGGTGCTAGTTAAACTGGACTCTAAGCTTTTATTCTTATACTTGGCTATTTCATTCCTGATGGCGCACATTTTAGTTCATTAATAAATACCTGTGATGCTGCACTGCTAAAACATACCAGCTTAATTGCTACATGATCAAAATAATCGAAAATGAATACTAGTCCAGAATTCAAGTCTCAGTTCTGGCTTTTAAGAGCAATACGCATCATCTAGGACTGGTGTCTGTATCTAAATGTTACAAACGAATATATGTGTGTATAGGAATATGTGTATATTGGAATATATGCGTATATGTAATCATTTGTATGTGTATTACAATAACTTCCCTATTTTTCAGGAATGTTATAGGAATTAAATTTGGTATGTGTGAAAAGACTTTGGAAAGTATGAAATTGTCCTTGAGGCAGTGTTTATATAAGTTATCATTGCAACTAATAAGGAACTACCTTTGGCCCTGACATGACAACATAAAGAATAGTTCTGGAGCAGGGTTAAAGGGGGCAGCCAAATATCCACTTAACTGAATAAATTCATTTTCGCATCCTGAAATCCTCTGTGCCCTGAGTTGAACAGAATCTGTATCTGTCACTCCAACTGGCCCTGCACATCAATGCTGCTCTCCTTGGGCTGCTTCCTAGTATCCCCAGGGTTGGATTCATTTCAGCACTGCTTATTCAGGGCATATGTATGAATCTGACCAGTAACCTACAAGTTAAGCAGTGCCAATCCATGCCTGGCACTGAGATTCCCTTTTCACCAGGCCGATCCTGGAGAGCATAGCACACAGATTCGGGGATACTCTAACTCTCTTTATATTTTAAGTTCTGCTCATTAGATTATGACAACCTGGGATTTTGTGATATGGGCTAATCTTACTGGAGTTAGATGATATCTCAAAGTAGTTTTAATTTGGAAAATGTTCTTCTTAGCAAAGTATCACAAGAATGGAAGAAAAAGTATCCAATGTACACAGCCCTATTTTGAAACTAATTTATAGCTTTCATAGGAATGTTATAACCTAATTATAGCCTTAGAATATGGGAAGGGGGTGGGAGAGGGGAAGGGAGGGGGGTAGATGGGGGAGGGAGGGTGATTGGTGGGGTCATCTGTATGGTTTATCCTACAAGGATACACGTGAATCTTTCTAAAAGTGGAGTATGAATGTCTTAACGCAATAACTAAGAAAATGACATGAAGGCCACGTAAACCAGTTTGATGAGAGTATTTTGAAATGTATATGAAATCATATTAAATCATCATGGGGTACACTGTACCCCATGATGATTTTTTTTTTAATAAAAAAAATCTAAAAAAAAAAAAGATTATGACAACCTGGCATCCTTTATCTCTGAATCCAAGAGTTTTAAAAATTTGATCACTTAGGAAACATTATTAAGTAATAATTAAGGGAGGAATGAGAAAAAGAGATAATGTGAGAGAGTGATTAAGTCTGAAGTGGGCACCACCATGTCCCTTATTGAAGTGGCTGTATTTGTAGTTATAATATGCATTGCCTGTTATGTTTTTCTCTATGGATTAAAAATACACAAATGGACGCTTTTAAGACACCGAGCAATGTTTTCTTAGTGCATTAGAATAGTGGAGGTATTTGTCTTTCCAAATTATCTTGAATTCTAAAAGTTTGAAAACTGTTTGAATATATGTTTTCTTTTATACACCTCTCAGAGACAGAGTTAATGTTTATGTTTTATGGTCTGAGCATCATGGGAGTTCAACTGAGTTGATTTAAAATGACATCACCATTCAAAAACCTGGTTTATATTCTTTAAGCATCTGTATAAGTAAAAGCATTTCTTGAAAATAATTATGATTATGAAAAACAGTTATTGTGGAAGTAGAGTTAATATGGAGAATACTGAGTGATTCATCTTGATTTTAAAAAATGGAAGAAATATTATACTTGACCCTTAAATTTGCTAGAATCATCACATCTTAAATAATGTTATCGTTCATGGTCACCCACTCTAAACTCACTCCATCTTTTTTTGTGACAAAGTATATTTGTCACTAGTGCTCATTAAATCTCAAAGTAAAAGTGAGCAAGCCCAGATTATTTTCCAAGGGTACAACTCCTAAGAGTGGGAGAGGAGAACGGTGGTGAAATCATCCTTTCTCAAACCTTTCATCTGCCTTGTAACATCTCTAGAAGTGACAATGAAACTTTATAACTGGTTTCCACATTCTACCCCTCGGCTGAAAATTTATGGGAGAGAAATAGCAAAAAGTGACATTATCTTTAACTGAAAGGGAGGATGACTGAGGGTTAGGAGGACGGCAAAGCTAAAAATGTCTTGCAGCAAGTTGGTCTGCCTGCTTTTATGAAGCATTCCTGTCCTTCGAGAAAGAAATAAGATAAAACCTACTCTGAGGAAAGGACTAAGAAAAAAATAGTTGACTATCATTATGGATTTCTTTCCCATAGAAAATTCCCCAACCCTCCCTATCTCTTCCAGACTCTGCTGCAGTCGTGTTGCATTGTAAGTACTTTTATTTAATTGCAAGGAAACCATGCCTTCGTAATGTTTTCCTTCAAAATCTAAATGCAGGATGAAAGTTTTATCTTCTTCCTGGGATAAATTGCATGAAGATCAAGACTGGCTGAGAACAGCCATCAAATACAGACCAAGAAATGAAGGCAGGACAGAATTCATTCATCCAATTTATAGCTATAGGATCTTTCTTTCATTCACTCACTCATTCATTCATTCTTCCTTTCCTAATTATTTGTTGAATACTTTTTATCAATAAAGAATTATGTAGGGGCGGGATAATAATGTGTCCTGACACAGAATACTTACAATGGAGAATGCAGTTCAATTTCTTTCATGTCTGAAGATGGCAGCTAATATTTTATAAATTAATGAACCTTTTATACATTGATTAAATGTTTACACTTTACAGTCAAGATTGCATCACCAAGGCCTGGCATAGAACCTAGCAAATAGGAGACAAATATCTGGCCACTGTACTCAATACAGCAAACACAGTGGTTTGATAAAGAAAATAAGCCCCACATTGCAAATCATTTTACCCTATCATCGGATGAGAAAAAGCACCTTAGAATTTTACAAAAATATTTCCCAATGTGAGAGATTGACAGAATGAGAGCTGCTCTATGTTCTCTGATACTTGATCCATTGGCTGGTTAAAAAAGGTGTCAGTTCAAAAAGCAAAAAGAAACATGGTCACATGAACTCCTTAGAAAACGTGACCGCTACCACTGTTCGTTTCATAGCGACTGGGGCTCTTTCAGTTTTCAAGTGATAAATGGTGCCAATATTCATCTTCCTTCGTTCCCTTTGCTTTTGTTTTTTGTTCCTTCCTATATCATTTGTGGTGTCCTAACGCCCACTGGAGCTGCTCCAGGAAGAAAGAAGATCTCACACAGCAAGAGGAGTCCACACAACAAATGCCACGACTCTAATCAACACACCGTAGCACCTGTGCCCCCCTGTACAATTAGGGAGCAGAATTCTAGGCTCTTCTCAGTTATTATGACAATTTCTTAAGTCAAAGAAATCTGACAGTGTTTCTGTGAGCAGAATTTGTGGTATAAGGAATAGTCTTTTTTGCTCTGCTAAAATATTTCTTGGCATAAGGAAGGTGCTCTGTGTGTAATTATTGATTTAACTCGAGATATCACGAACCTGACACTTGACTCTTGGTTCTCCAGTTTAAATTACTGAGCTGCCTACATTCTATCAGGATAATTTGCCATACCGTTGTGGATGGGGCTGTGGGGACAGCAGCTTTTAATATTTATAGTTCAAAGATACTTCCTAAGAGAGGTGTTTGGGCTGATGAGACTGAGATACATTGTAAGTGACCAGACTTCCTTGTCTTGAATTGTAAAGGGGAACTTCAGGGGTGACAAATGAAGGCCCTGTCTATGAACAGAAAGTTGCCTTTTCCACGACTCAGCAGGAAAGAAACATGAACGAGTGCTGGAGCTGAACAGGCTGGACTTAAATTTCAGCTCTGCCATTTACTAGCTCTGTGCCCCTAGGCAGTTCCCTAAATTCTCCGTAGTTCTCCCTATATAAAAGTGAAGTATTCACACCTACTTTGCAGGGGTATCATATGGATTAAATTGTCTAGGAAGAGACAGCCATACTGTCTAGCATGATAGCTGGTCCATGCAAGATCTTATTATGTTTATAACGTAAACACACTTGGCTCTCAGAGTGAATGGCTCCATTCGCATTTTCACTTTTTTCTCTAAGCAACTTGGAAATTAAAGTTTATTATTAGCACTGGACCCAGATCTTTTGAGATAAATATTTCCCTCACAAAAAAGTGTGATTTCCTGACTTAAATTCACATTTCCACATTTAAGCATCCTATAAACAAACTATATGTGACAGCACTTTTGCAAATACCGTTAAAAACCCCACTTTGGCACAGTCAGAAGTGGGTCAGGTGTGCGAACAAAACCACTGTCACAGTGGGTGTGGGACTCAGAGTCACTCCCAGCCTCGTGCACCTCCATCCAGGTGGCAGCTCACTCTTTCTCTCGCTCTCAGTTTCATGTTTGAGTATGGGGGCGGGGGGGGGGGAAGCAAAGAGCAGTAGGAATCATTTACTACTTTCCCCAAGTTTCTTGTACATAATTTGCGTTTTTCAATTCTGCTGTATGTTTTGTTGAAATTTTAAGCAAGAGCTTTGAGAAATACTAGGGAATGATGCCCTCCCTCTCCCACTGCTGCCAGAATGGACAGTAAGCACGGAGCACTTAATGGGTCTGCAAAGCCCATTAAGGACCAACCAAAGAACACACATGCACGAGTTGGGCAAGCCTTTTGCTGTTTTCTATGAGAACTAGAAGCTTCATTAAAGGGCCTGACTTTGTGTACACATTTTATAGGTGGCATCTGTGGTTGAACTCTTCCACAGATACGTTTTATTTAGTTCTGCCTTTGTTCAACGACCTTTGTTTTGGGTGCTTTCACGCTGTTTTTTTTTTTTTTTTTCAGGCCATTAAAAAGTTGTGATAAGTAAAGATCACATGAAAACATTTAGATCTCTAAATAATCTACCACATGGTTGGACAGCGTTCCTCTTTCAAGTCTTGCATTTACAACCTGTTCTCCTCGGTTCTGACATTTTTCCTTGCAGTGGCCACCATGCCTCTGCCATCTGGACGCGTCCTTTCCTCTCCCACCCCGCACACCTCTGCAATCGTGCCCATCCTTTTCTCTTCATCTCGTTATGTGGATAGCCACTGAGTATGGACAAGAAACACGCCTGTTCACAATGAATATGCCATTTGTCAGTGTGAGAACTTAGGAAATCACGTTAGCTGTAGCTTTTTAAACAGAAATTTGGAAGACAAGCTTTTCTTGATGATTTAGTGCCACTGTTGGAAGCATCCAGACCAGCGACACAGCAGTGAGCTCAGATTCAAAGACTATCACTATCTCTGTTCCACAGGTCCCCACGCTGTTCTTTTACCTTTGAGTCTGTCCAGTGCTAACTAGTTTTTCTCTCTTCTCATTCTCTCTAGAATGCTTTTCTCTTCCAATTTGCTTCTTCAGATCTGCTGTGAGCTGGAACTTCAGATATTAAGGTTCTCTATCTCAAGAAATGAGAAATTGGCTATCAGGGAAAGAGTGTCAGAGATATCAGGGAAAGTTCTCACATAAGAAAACCCAGGTGCTTTCAAGTGCTGAGTCAAGGCTCGTGGCTTAAAACACACAAGATTGTAAGCATCTTCCAAATGCGAAGTTCTCTGTGAAGGTAGTACATTTATTTTTAAGTGACTCTTCGACTAAATATTTCCACAATCATAATTCTCACATAGGCTTATTTTTTTTCATTGAATCCAAAACCTTATTGAAACTAGATTCCAAATATCTGAACTTCTATTTTCCATGTCTAGCCAACAGAAACCAGGCCTCCTTTTGTGTTCCACTGAGTGACCTGGGAGGGAGAGGGAGCTTAAGCCAAGTTTATGAGAAAGGCTATTTTCTTTGATCACCCTGCCGCCTGAAACACTGAAAGTTAAATTGCCTTATACTTATTAGACACAACTTGATGCAGCCATGCAGGGGTCTGGCTATAGTTACTCAGAGTGAGTAACTGAAACAGATTGAAAGATGTTGTCCATCAGAGCATCTTTCGGTTTCCTAGGACCAGGAGTTAGCTTGACAAATTGAGGAGTCCAGCTGCAGGGTCTGGGACCACTGCTCCCTGTGTGTCTCTGGAGTCAGACACACCCATGGTTTGTAGTATTTGGAGCTACTAGAACTTGGGTGATTTATTTCATCTCTTATTTGTAACAGGGAGGGTTGTAGTAACCAATCTCCGCAGTACAGTTGTAAGAATGAAGAAAATCTTGATAGATGATACACTTAACACTGTTCCTGATACATAATAAGCACTAATTCTTGGCTATTATCACCTTTGTTATTATTTTATAAGACATGAATATATGTTATCTCTAGCTTACTAGGAAGTAATATATTTCTCATTAAAGTAGGAAGAACCCCAGTATCCTAATAAGTATAAGAGGTGGACTACCCACATTTTCCCTTGCCTAGGGTATTATGAAGTAGGAAAGGGGAAAAAATATTTCATGAACAATGCAAATGTACTTTTCTCCTTAATGTTATATCTTGCTTTTCGACTTTTAAACTTTTTATTTCAAAAAATACTCCCAGCCATTCCAAAGCATTTTCGAGTTGGAAAGCCTTCTTTTTTGTTCCATAATAAGCTAACTGCAGGTGCAAACTCAAGGGAGACAACCTTGGAAATTTTAAGTATGTTGCCATGGCAATGGTTTGCAAGAATGTGTATGAGTTTCATCTTAGCACTCAAGCATTCAACCAAGTTCATATATGGAGGTTCAAATAACTCTGCACACAATGTTTGTCATTCACTGTGTCTTGAAAGGGTTGGGAATAACTGTCTCTGTCACTTATAGCAATAAGAATAATAAAATACCATTTATTTATTTATGCAAATGTAGAGCACTCGTCATTCATTATCTGCCCTTCTCTGTTCTTCTCTGTTCTATGAAGCTGTCCACATAATTCAACGAGAATCATTTCCACCATTGCTGCACACACAGAGGTTGTTCTCTCAATATGAAATAGCTGTAAAAATTTTCTAGGAAATTCACATTAATTTCCTCATACAAAATTGACATCCCTTAAGAAGTAGGATACTTATTTAGGGATTATGTATTAAGGGCAATTTTCTGTCTAATGAATTGTGGGGAACCTTTTTTAGAAAGTTCCATCTTACAGTACAGGAAAGTGAACACATGCAAGTCTGGTTATTAAATCAATCCCACCCCACCCCCCACCCCCAGAAAATCCTGACACCACCGATACCAACAAAAAGACATGTAAAAGATATCATTGGTCTCACATCACTACCTCAGTTGTTCCTAAATGGTTTGGTTGATGTCTCTAAATTCCAAAACCTGTACAAGGGACTCAAGACTCATTGAGAACAAGGCCACAATTCCTGACAAAAGCATTCTTTTCCCTGCAAATACAATCCACAGAGCACTGAAATTGGTAAGCTTTAAAGCTATCTGTTTGATACAGGACATAATTATTCACAAATTCTCTTCAAAATTTCAAGGTATCTTTCATGTGAAATGAGTAACTACATAAATTAAATCTTTTCTTTTGAATACACTCACCAGTAAGTAAAAGCTAGATTTCTGAGAGTGTATATGATTCAGTTTTCCTAGCAAAAACTTTTGCTCCAAATGATTCATCATAATACAGAGTGCCCTACATACAATGAGCCCACAGGGGACCCCAATATCTCCTATATTTGGTTTCTGATAAAACCCTTCAAAAAGCATCATTATACCAACCCCTAGCAGTTATTTAAAACTCACTTTGCTGGTTTAACTTTGACCCATCTTCCAAACATGCACACAGCACACACACAGAACCACTTTCTCCACCCCCACTCTCTTTTCAGTAGCAGCTTGTTGATGTACTTGAAAACCGCACTTGTCCTCCCCTTCCCTTACCCCCATTGTAAAAAGCCTATAGCAGTGCTGGATTTAAACAAATGAGAACACAGTAATTAGCTATGCAAACTGTCAAGAGGTTCTAAAAAGAAAAACAACCCAGAAAACACAACAATCAGCAGTTTCAAGTTCTAGCAAGAATCTGCATTGAGTTCCCATTTATTATAAACAAAAATAGATTAGCACTTTTGAAAAACAATTCACTGAAATTTCTATGAAAATAGGGCAAATCAGCTAATGGCTCCTTCCATCTCTAATTTCTATGATGCTGATATAGTGGGAAAATCTTTAGCTCCACACCCTTTCCAAATAAATTCTGTTCTACTCTTTACAACCAGATTTATTCCAAAAGGTAAGTAGCATCGAAACTACTTCCAAAATGGATATGGAAGAGATGAGTGAATCAAATCATGTGCTCTGACATGCCAGTTCCCGATTTTCCCCAATAAACCCTCACCCTAATAATTTTATAAGTGGTAGCTGATTATAACAAACATTAACTGCAAACTGGAAGGGAAAAATAATTCTTAAATTATCTAATGTGGCCAGGTATAGTGTCAGATATCTTCAATCTCAGCTATTCCTGAGGCTGAAGGAGGAAGATTGCTTGAGTCCAAGAGTTTGAGTCTAGCCTGGGCAACATAGTTAGGCCTTGTCTCTAAAAAATATATGATGTGTTTGTGTGTGAAGGGAAGGGAGTAGGTATTCAGTTTCCTTGGTGAAGAGTTTCAATTATTTAATTTGCAGCTCAATCTTTGTGCATCCTTATAGATATAAACCATCTCCTTGCCCCTTAGAAACCAGGCTAAGTTCTTACGAAGCAATAGATGCTTAGTCTGAATACTAATCTTACAACCCTAATGCTTCCACTTGCTGTAAAGTTCCCTTAACCCATTTGTATCCAGTAATAGAATTACAGCATCAACATTTATAAAATTCCAGATTTGTGACAAAATAAGCAAACTTTACTACTGCAAAATTTTGCATGCATCTCATCTCTTACCACTTAGCTTGCTAAATGACTGGCCACTTTGTAGATTAAGAATGTACTATATGAGGGCTTAAACTGGTCTAAGACAGGACATGGTCATCTCAGGTTTTACCATGAGTTCTATCAGTTATTTAACCCATGAGCCTGGGGCAAATAAAGATCACTCTCATCCCAATATAATTAGAACAGATTATCTTTCAGATGTCTTTAAGATGTAATAAGCAAAGATTATACAAGGAGGCCTGTGGTAATGACGGTTAAGTGTCTCAACTGTGGTGGTGGTTATAAGAAGCTACCCCTGTGATAAAATTGCACGGCTGTACACAGGTCCACACATGCACACGCACAAATGAGTGCATGCATACTGGTGACATTTGAGTAAGCGCTATGCTTTATAACAATATCAACATTCTAGTTGTAATATTAGACTATACTTAAGCAGGTGTTCTCGTGGTGAGAAGGCTGAATGAAGGATACGTGTTTCCCTTGTCTTCCTTTGTATCTTCCTTTCTGTGAATCTATAATCATGTCAAAGTGGGGTGTTTTAGAACCTTAGAAATGATACATAAATATAATAATGTTCTATTTCATGAAATGGCTTGCTGAGAGAGATTTACTAACTTTCACCAATGGACAGAAATTCATTAGTTTTAAACCATTCACTTTTCAACTAAGAGCAGTACCTGAAATAACTACTGAGTTTAACATAATTACAATATTGACTATTTCACCATTATTTAAAGTAGGGTTATTGTCACGTGGCATGTTACTTCTGCTATCATTTTCTGGTCCACTCTTCTGTCACTTATCCCCGAATATTCAATCCTAAGGAGACATTGTATATCCGTAAATAACAATTTCAACAACCAAAATTCTGCACTTGATTTACAAGAGAAAATTAAAATACAAATAAAACAAAACTGATAAAATTAAGAACCTAAAGTTAGGGATTCACCAAAATTTAAATTTTCAATATTTAATACCCCAGGACACTATTGTTTCTGTCCAATCAGGATCTCTACAATCTGTGCTCTCCCTTTCCCACCTAAAGCTCCGCAGTGTCCTTGTTTACCTAAGAATTACATTGTGCTCGGTATATTTCCATTCACTGTGTTTTCCTTTCAATTGCCTTCCATTGTGTTCTGTATATTTCCTTTCAATGGCAAAATAGAATAAGAGAGGCCAAACAAACAGGAAATGATTGAGAAAGAGAATGACACGAAAGAAGGAGAAAGAGAAAGAAAAGGTTCCTTCACCTGAGTCGGGGCAGGACAGGGTTCTAGGTCCATTTTATTTCTGAAGCCCGTGATAGAACTTTTAAGACTTAGGAAAGTAGAAGGAAGCTCCTACCCAGAGAGATGGGAAATATGTCTTAACGTCAATATTTTAAAAAGGAGCTTAAAAAACAAACCAATAAACAGAACAAGCAACAGGCTTTCCTCCTGTACACAGCAAACCTTAAGACACAGAACAGACAATGCCCCAGAGAGGATTTTCCCCCATCCTTGAACATCTCCCACCAAACAAAACAGAATAAAACAAACTGAGGTAGTTTCGTTTCTCTTTTTTCTTTCTTTTTTTTTTTTTTTTTTTTTTTTTTTTGCAGTTTTGGCCAGGGCTGGGTTTGAACCCTCCACCTCTGGCATATGGGGCCAGCGCCCCACTCCTTTGACCCCCAGGCGCTGCCCCTGAGGCAGTTTCTTAATCGCTTAAACTAAAATGATGTTAGAATGTTGAGTTATACGACAAAGCTCTTTCAGTACTTTCCCCAGAGCCAATTCTGTTATAGGACATTGAAATGGTGAGAGGAATTATTCCCGGCCATAAAAAAGAATGAAATCCTGCTGTTCACAACAACATGGATGGAATTAGAGGTGACGGATACGCTGATTATCCTGTGGGATATGTACACATTGTGTGTCTGTATCAAAACACCACATGCACACTGTGACTATATACAACTATTATGTACGTATAATTATTACAAATAAATTAAAAATTAAATTCAAAAAGAAGAAAACAGGTAACAGATGACTTGACAAGGAGGACACTCTAGGTGGTAAACTGCTTATATGTTCTAGGGCTGCTTAAACGGACCCAGGCCTGTGTATCAGGAAAAGAGCTGGCTGAGCAGCTATGACACCACACCCCACGACACCTTGCCCTTCATCTCTCTCCCTACACCCATTTAGGCACAATGATTCTAAAGCTTTGTATAGGGTCTGAGGGATGCTTTAAAGTTAACATGTTTCAAGCTAATTGTGATCTGGAAGTCAAATCTAACACTATAAGATTATAAGCTAACCCTCCGCTGTTCATACCCACTTATACTGCAAACTGCTGGTTTCTCAGAGCATACAATGAATCTGGGTGGGAGGTAAATAGTCTCTTTTTAGATTCTGACAGTAAATTAAAAAGAATAAATGCAATTTCTATACCTTCCACATATTAAGAAGTGTTGAAATAAGAACACTTATTTCTTAGTCAAAGTCTAAGAAACATATTTTCCTGCTAAAAATTTCCAACTACTATTCTATGGATACTTACATGCTTTATTACTTTTTATATACATATTGTGAACATCCATAGAAAATAATTTGTCCTATACACCTAACCATTTGTTCTCAATATAGAATCACTTTCTTGTTCACATTTATATAGAAAACTGCTTAGAAAATCTTATCCTCACAGGATCTCATTTGGCATTTTTAAAGTTTATCTTTCCATAAATCTTTGTGAGTGATAAGATTTTTCTCCTTATCTTTTTTGGTCAGTGGCTTGTGTCCCTACTCTTTTCTCTTCCACAAGCAGCCACAGAATACTTTATTTCTGAGAGGAGAATCTGATTTGAGGATGAAGGACTTTTTAGTCCAGAGCATGCAGCACTCTGTAAAATAGTGAAATAAGGCCTAAAAATACAAAAGATAAGTGTATCATTCATGTGGGCAATTATTTAGTAGATGCAGCTTGTGATACTACACCACTGGATTCATATTAGAAATACCAGAGATGGAATCAGTTTCTTTACACCTGCTAAAAATCATTTTTGCATAAATGAATACCTTTGTTCCTTTGACATTCATTTTACGAAAAATATATTTGTGTTAATTTCAAGTTAGCAAAGGCAGACGTTTGGGAGCCTGAGGAGAACAACAGGCAGTGTATGGCCTGATGTCTTGGTTGTCACACAAGTCTGCTTGCTCTGTGTGACATATACTACAAATTTTTTCCTTATTTGGCAAGATGAAAAGAATTGTTCCTTTCCATAGTGAATTTCTAGAATTCTAAATTGCCAATTATTTGAAATCTACCAGCCTTACTTTTGATTGGGCTTCTGGATCCTTCAGTATGAAAATAGAAAAAGGAGCTGTCTCCCTAATTAGCAGTAGCCATGACTGAATTAGGCTTGCACTCTCTTCAAAAGAAAAATTCCATAAGAAAATCTCAGAGGCCAATTCAGATGAGATGATTCAACAAAAGGAAAAGCAACCAACGTTTCCAAGATCACTTTTTTACAAACTTTTTTTTAAGAAACTCACATTTATTCACATTCTAAAGTCACATAGTAATAGAACTACAAAGCCCTCACCTTACAAATGAGAGATGAAGTGCTTGATAATTCAACTGCTTGAAGACTTGAAAGTCTTCATCACAGCAGTAGACACAGAATTTTCTCTAGTACAATGCATTCACATAAAATAATTGAAAACTTGTTTTAAAATTAGATGAGCTCCAAAAAATAACCTGTTCACTTCAGGAAATGGTGAATTTTAGGTGATGTTATAGTAGTTGTAAAGGTAGATCTGAAGTCTAGAAGAATTCTGGGCTGGAAATTGTATAGATTTCCCCAGGAAACCAAAAAGAGAAAAGAGATTCTGTGGCCAACTCTAGAATAAAGCTGATGCGTCAGAGGATGAGAAGAAAAAACTGGTTCAAAGAACTGATTTTCTGTTCATTGTTTTTAAGACTAAAATATTTGATTGAATGTTTCTGAGCAGAAAACTCTAGAGTAGCCCAGTGAGGAGGGTTTTCTTAAGTAATCCATGGGAATCAAAACAAGCAACATTGAAATTTCCCAAAAGTAGTGTGATAACTGCTGGTGGCATCAATGAAAAAAGGATTAAAAAAAATCAATTAATTAAAAGTTAATTTCTTAGTATTGACAAATGTAGAATGATTAGATGTTAACATTAGGGAAAAATATGTTTACAGCTGAGTGCAAAGGTTAATGTCTGTAATCACAATATTTTAGGAGGCTGAGGCAGGAGGATTGCTTGAGGCCAAGAGTTTGACACCAGCCTGGGCAATATAGTGAGACCCCAACTCTACAAAAAGGTAAAAGTTAGCCAACTCTGGTGCCATGTGCCTATAATGTTATCTATGTGAAAGGCTAGGGCAGGAACATCACTTGAGCCCAGGAATTCAAGGTTACAGTGAGCTATGATCAGGCCTCTACACTGTAGTCTGGGTGAGAGAATCTGTCTCTAAAAATAACAATAATAAGTAAATAGAATATGTTTATAATATTTCTATAATTTTAAACTATTCCCAAATATTTGAAAATAAAAATGCACTGATCAGATCAAATGGTACATATTACATATAAATTGGCAAAACCATAGTATTTATAAAAATATTCTCTTAAAAAATGAGTTGGACTCATCACAAAGGAAAAGAAATACAGCCACAACTATAAAAAGTAGCCTTTAAATCTCTCCTCTTTTTGTCTTATTTACAGACAGAAGTATTATCCTTGTCTGAATGGCATGTCTTTGAAAATGTCCTCCCATTCTGGAGTTTCACATAAACCAAGCATATACTTTTCTACTTAATCTCATGAATTTAAACCTCCATATTTCTTCCTAAAGTACTGCAAAGAGTTGATATATCATTTAGAGAACTGCTAGGTAGAGTGAGATGGGCTAAAGTCAGTGTTTATTTTGTTATTACATTAGTTCCTTTCTGTTTAAAAAGACAACACCTCTTGCAATTGCAACCCCACTGGCTCTGTGGAAAACTAGAAAGTCAGGAGTCTGTGAAATTCTTACTGCAATAGATGCCTTTCAATAGCGACCTCAGCTTACTAACCTCTGGATTAAGATTTTGTAAAGCAAACAACAACTATTCAGTTCAATATTTTATACCTAGGTATGACGTCAGTAGGTTTTAATGAACGATCCACATTTTAAACTACTTATTGATGAAATAATAGTATTGATAACCACTCCAGCAAAATGAGTAGACTATTTACATAATTATCGTTTATTCAAAATTTTTTCACCTAAGGCCAGCTCCTTGCTTCCTGTTTATACTCACTCACACTCACCTACCCACCCATCATACCAGAAAGAAAAACACATCAAGAGATTGAGAAGGAAGTAGAACCAGATATACTGAGAATTATTGCTGCAGATATTTACAAGAACACTAAATGACACACTCAGGGCCTGAGATAGTTATACAAAAGCGTCTAATTTACTATTGAAAAAAAATGACTCAATATTTCAAATCATCTCATCAGTAAAAGGAAACCAATTTCTTGTTTTTAAATGGAAAACACTTAGCAACAATGGCTAATTTTAGTGAATAAAGAGAATGAATACAAACTAAATATGCAGATGGTTTTTAAATTAAAAAGTTGTGCACGTTTTGCATTACTTTTATTATTCACAAAACACGAAAACTGGCTTTAAAGTCAATATGTTGTCCTGACAACATGTAGGACCAGAAACAACTCCCTTGACTGATTTTGAGGTAAGGCTTTGGGACCTTGCCTAATAGTTAAATATCTCCGGCGCCCTTAAAAGTGCCTTGCTGTTACTCAGGCTACTGTTAGAATTAATGGATATGCCCACCTCATTTGACCTGATTTTACATGACTTTTTTTATGACTGAATAAGTAGAACTGTTTCAACCAACACAAAGAATATACAGCAACGGAACATTAATGCTTCTTAAGCCACATAGAACTTTCTCCAAGATACCATAAAATGTTTAGCAGACAATCAGCAAATATAAGTCCATTAATTCATGCTATAGAGTGACATAGTTCAACATTCAATACTCTAGCTTTATTTGTGCATGTCCTGACTCCTCAACTGGACTTATTTTCCAGCTGACTGCCTCATTTTCCTTTGCATCATCCATGATATCTAGCTGAGTTCTGGTATAAATTAATATACCAATAGCTATTTTAACAACCTGTATAACACTGAGATGGTAATTGCTTATATACTGTTATAATTTTCAACATTCTGCAAAGAAACGATACACTCCTTGAAAGCTACAAAAATTCTTGGCAAATCCAAGAATACCCTATTCCTCCCCAATTTTTGGCTTGTTATACTTTTTTTAAAAACCTGTTATTTAGAATCTAAATATTTAGCAATGTTTTCTATACAAGTAGACACACATTTCATACACACAATACAATAGACTCTGAGAACATTATAGTCACATTATAAACCTAAGGGACAGGTGAGCCACTCATATCTAGCTGTGCTAATGGAGGAAGCCACTGCGTGTGATTGAAACAGTGTTTTTTAAACCTATCGAGGGTAAGCAGTTCAGATAACAGATCTAATCGTGGAAGATAATCTATTATGTAGACAGTTCACACATGAGGAATTGAGAATTGATTCCTGAAGCTATCCTTATGTGATTCCAAAGTAAGAAGATGTTTTAAAAAAAAAGGAAAGAAAAACAAAATTCTATGTAAAATTTTGATCTTACAATGAAATAGTGTTTTGTGGTCATAAATGCAAGCTTAGATTTGTGTATATGCTTTATTACATACATATTTTTGTTTTATATAATCTATACATTTGCATATAAAGTATTATTTCATTATAAGTAAATTCACTTCACTGGATGATTGATTGGGAAGGAATTTTATCCTTAATTATACTGTAGTAGAGTTTTTGATTTCAAAACTATGAAGTCAGCCACACGATGGTATTTACCCATCCCATTAAACTCTCACTTTACCCATGAATTTACTATTAAATTTAGGCTGTGAACTTACATAATCATATTTTTCATCAAAACTCTAAAACAGAGTTAGAGCCAAGATTGTGGTTCCCTATAAGACCCATTATGGTTGAATGAAAAAGCAGCAGAAATAAGGTGAGAAACTTTTCTATACAGACCTCAGTGCTGATTTCTTCTGGGGATAGACTCATTTTGGCTCCCAAAAGTAATATTCAAGTCATTTCCATCATTACCTATAGTTTTTGTTTTCTAAAGCTATGACTATTTAAAGTAAGGGAGATTTTATAGTAAGGGGCATTACATCATAGTTTTGGGAAAACAGAGTTGGAAAATATTCTTCTTAGTAAAGTATCTCAGGAATGGAAAAAAAAATTCAATATACTCAGTACTACTGTGAAACCAATTTATAATCACTCACACTTGCATAAGAAAAATGAAACTCAACTATAGCTTAGGATGAAGGAGGGAAGGAGAGGGAGAGGGGAAGGGAGGGGGTGGGTCAATAGAGGAAGGGTTGGTAGGGGGACCACACCTATGGAGCATATTGCAAGTACAAATTGGGTCTATCAGGTGTAGAGCATAAATGTCTTAATCCTGTAATAGGGTAAAAGTGGTGAAGTCTATGTTGTTTAATAGGATGTAGACATTCCAATTTGTACAAATAATCATCACATTGAATCCTGGCATAAATGTAATTACAATCTATGTATGAAAGACTTAATTAAAAAAAAGTATTTGAAATATTTTTTCCCAAGAAAATTAAATTGTGGATTAATCTTCAGATCAAAAAATATACAGTACTACATTGAAATAGAAATTATTTCATTGATTTTGGGGAAATAGTTCTGAGATATTTCCTAATGGTTACCTGAGTAAATTCAAATAAAATACAAATTTTAGGTGCAAATGAAAACGTGTAGTGATAATCACACAATCTATGATACAAAAAATAGAAAATACCTCACATATATTTTTGCTTTTTATGGTTGTTAGTTTAAACTCCATACTGTCTTGAATGGATTCTAGAGATATCCATGGATTTATAGAAAGTCTCTGACTCTCTCCAATTATTCTCTAGTAGGAAATTGCCCACCTAGTCCACAATATTGAGCTTAACTCCATTCTGTATGGCAGAGTGATTAAGGACGGAAACCTGCAGGAGATTCAAATATCAATGTCGAATAAGTGTCAGTAAGATAGCAGAAAGTAAAATCAATCTTTCTGGATCAATATTGGTTACTTCAGTATACGTAAAAAAATTCAAATGCTATAGAGGATGGAAAGCAGAACACAGTGTCATTATATAACCCATAATCTATACATGGCTTATTGTTTGTATTTAATAATCTTGAGTTCTGCGGCAAGATAAATTCCATTTGTTTTCCTATCTATAGGTATCTGAGTCCATAAATCACAGGCAAAGCAGCACAGAAGGAAAACACCAGGAGTAGGGGGAATGGGAGGTGAAAGAGAAGACTTAAAGGCACCACTTGGTCTAAGTATCGTTACATATTTACTATTATTAGTCACTATTGCTAGTAATCATAATTTTGGATTTAAGAGTACTAATTTTGAAGGGTAAAATCTACTTTCAAATGAGTTGCTTTTCAAAAGGACATAGCATATGCTGAGTTCTCCCCATCTTTAAACTTCTCAGAGATAAAGGTCTAAAGTCCTTGGTTAAATGCTTTTTACCATTTGAAAACTAAAAAAGTCTAAGCTAAAAAGGGCTTTCCCCAACAATTAGCATTCTGCTTGCTGCATCTACCGTATTTTTAATTGATTGCACTTGTAGTTTATAAATACACCCAGATGCTGTGGGATGAGCACATTTCATAAATTAAAGAAGCATATGGAAGGCATGTAGACAGTACCATTTCATCATAACTACCCCAAACATCTTTAATATGCAAGGATATGTCACTAATTATTTTGCAAATATGTAACCATTTCCCTGATTAATATCTTAGTGAGAAATCTGCTTGGCAATTGAGCCCAAATACTATTGTGATCACACATTTAATCCTTTCATTCTCCACAAGGAGAATGTGGTTCTTAGTGTACAAGGCAACTTTGATTGTGCAAAGTCAGTGAAAATATTTATCCTTTATCACTGGGTCATTTTGCTTAATGAACAGCAGCCAACCCTCAAAAATATAAATGTCGATGCCGACAGTTTCGTCTGCAGGCTGTCTTTCAAGCAGTATTAGAGGGAATTTGTCAAGTTAGGAGCATTTTGCTGCTCAGTGAATTTTCTCCATTAATTTCTCAAGATAGGGCATGAAGGGAAACACCTGAGAAATGGTAAGAAATTGGTTTCCTCCTTCAACTCTGGGAAAATTAGTATAAATGATCTGAGTAAATGATCTTTAATTTACCTCAAAGTTCCAAAAGTAAAAATTTTCATCTTTTTGTGTAGGTCATAATTCCTTGACGAGCAAAGGTTTAAAAAGTAACTCAAAAAAGATGTGCACCACGACAAAACTTCCTTTGGAGAATGGGCCTACCCATTCATAGGGTCCACCATACCAATGACTGACCCCCACACCAAAAGGTGTGCATTTAAACATTTGACATTTGTGTTTTACTGATGCATTTTTTGCAACACGATTTAGGTCAAATACATTTGCACTTTGGACCGAAAATTGTGTCTGAGTTCAACCAGAATTTTTTTAAGAATCATTACCATGACAGAATTTAGAATTAAGTTAATTTTCATCCCCCTCAGTCCTGTGACTTCTTTGTGTAAACGCTGTGCCTGCTTCTCTGGGTGCCGATGGTGACAGAAGGCTTAATGAAGGATGCTGAGAGAGTAATTCCATTTCAGAATTCAAACTGGGCATTGGTCAAGCTCCCAGGCTTCATGATAATATCAACACACACATAAAACATTTCAAAGTTGTTCTAGACATGAGCATCTATTTAAAAGCCACAAGTAAAATAATAGTCTATTAGGTAGCATGGGCTCTTAATATTTTCAGAATTTAAATCCTACTTGGGGAATATCAATAAGGAAACCCTATAAATGGTTGAATAATTCAAAGTCTGGTAAACACATTCAGAAGTAATTGCCATATTTATATTTCGATGTCACCAACTCAAGTAATACTACCGCTTAATCTGAATCCCCTTCCTTCTTTTCCTGTACTGGCAAAGAGAAAAAGGTTACAAATAATAACAAGGGAACAACACACCACTCATTATCTGGTAACACAACTTCTATTCATGAGATTTCTTTCCTAATTCATGAAGCAGGGGCTGTCTAAATTTAATGGAAAATAGTTGTCACTCTCAGCATGACATTCGGTCTCATAATTAAAGGAAGAGGCAATCAGAAGTTCCTTGTAAAGAGAAGCCAGACTTCCTTCACTATTAAACACACTCTTCTCCTCCGGCTCCCACTTTTCTTTCTGGTATGCAATCCCTTCTGTCCTCCATCTGCTCCACCCCCACCTATTGTCTCCAATCACTGCCAAGCGTGCCAATCCCATCTGGCTATACTCTTACTTTCACTAGCTCTAATTCCCACGGGCCTAGGGAATGTTTGAATGCCAAGGCATTTTTGCTCTTCTTTAAAACAAGGACCAGCTAGTATAGGGTATCAAACAATCCCCCCCACCAGGAATTCACTCACATAGGAATATGCACATGACCTCTCATATACACAAACAGCAGCTTTTTAGAATCCTCTCCTAGGCTAAAATTTAAAACAAAATTTAAAAAAAAAGATTTTAGTTCTTTCATCTGTGAGGCATTTTTAAAAATTAAAGCCTTACTATTGTGGAAATAATCAAAATGAATATTTCAAAAATACAAACATTTCCATTACCCCAGAAGTGCATTTTTTTCAATAGGCAAAATTAACTAGCATAAATAAATGTCACTGAAATGGTATCATGAAATATTTCCATTAATCAGGTTTAATCATTGACCACTAATATATTTTCTCTTGTACCAAACATGCATTTAATTCAGACATTCCAACTTTACAAATTCTCATAAAAATTCCACTCTGCCGCAAAAGCATGCATGGTCAGAATCTAAGCATATTCAAGCAAAATTTTCACCAACTCATCGACAATAATAAAGCAGTCTGGCAAGTACTGAAAAAGCAGCGTTTATTCATGCTTTTACTCTAAGTTAATACGTACAGACAGATATGCATACACACACACACAAGTTTTTGTTGTTTTTGCCACAAGCATGCTGAAAAGCCTCTGAAGCTCACGAAAAGCAGCAGACAAAACTAGAAGCAACCATGCTCAGGGTTTAAGGACATTTTAAAATTTAAAACAACCTCTCCACATTTCATAGAGAACGTGCATAAATTTGACATGCAATCTGCAAGAAAAAATACTGTAATAAAAATCTTAAAATTCGTTTATCCAAATGGGTTTATTCTTATTTTCATCATTATTGTTCTCAGGCTTCTAATATCTTAAACCCTGCATGCTGCAGATCTAAGCTGTGCTCAGCAGCGGCTGTGAGAGAAGAAGCTACCTGCGAGTTTTCACAGTGCCATCTCATATCCATGTCTGTCTGGCTACCCTGCGTGCTTAGAGCTTTTTTCTTAATTCTTAATGGAAATCCTAGGAAATTTAGTCCATCCTCTGAAATCAATACTGGTGACAGGAGAGCTCCCTGACTCAGTGGGAGATCAGGATGATAAATTGCCTGCGCAGCAGCCTGGCCTATCAGTGCCCTGCACACAGATGGGCGAGAAAGACACAGAAGAGCCGCTATCAGTCACGTGTCCCCGAGGAGCCAATGGCCGCCGCGCTGCCGCAGGAAGGGATGCTGCAGTTCCGTCCGCAGTAGACCAGGCTGTTGGTACACAGCCCAGCCCGCGCCCCGCTCAAAAACTCTAGCAGTCGCTGCTGTTGCATCTGCTCCCCTACTGGGACTGCAAAGGGAAACGGACCTCCCTCTGAACCCCTGATCAAAATAAAGGTCTGTTTCCATGCACAGAGGTTTTTTTCTATATTACTTTTAATCCAGTGTGATTCTAGGAGGGAAACTACTTTTGAACCCTCCCCCACCCCCGACTTTAAACTCTTAATGTTTCTCTCCAGATGATTTTCATGTTTTAGCCTGATATTAAATTAGAAGCCTTAAACAGTACAATCAGCATGCCGCCCTCCTAGCAGAATCTCCTCAAAGCTTTGTAATTGTAATTATGATTTTATTTCCAAGTTAATGAATGACATTTTTTGAATGCTGTGTTTATAACGAGTATTTTTTATGGGATGCTTTTATAAAGGCAATTATGCGGCATTAAGAACTAATTCTTATTCTTTTATGTCAATTAGAACCATTCCTCTTTAAAGACAATTTAAGTCCCAATAAATATGTCATTTTGTCAATCATTAAAAATAAAAGAAACAAGCACCAAAAGATGCACATCCTGTTTCCCAAAGCCCGGAGAATAGATGTTATCTACTGATGGAAGCACATATCTATCTGTTGCCTTTTTTTCTGAAATTTACAATAATTATTTGGTAAGCAAAGGCTACACATCTGGAATACCATATGGAAATAAGTCCCTAAACACATCTGCTTCCATTGATCATACTGTAATAAAAGATACATTGCACAATTCTTCAAGGTAACTGAGATGATTATATAGACAGCCTGACAGGGTCGGTTATAAGCGATGACACCATGGTGTGTTGCGAATGACAGTGTTATTGGAGATTTAAAAAAACTCAAAAGCAACCCTGAAAAATATTCAGGAATAAAATATATGTAAGAAAAAGTACCCAGGCGCTTTTCTGCATTGATTATCCTTGCCCAGTTTTAATGATTTCCGTGCATTTTAAAACACTGATTCTACCAACTTCTAAGAGAGGGGAGGAGGAAGGGGGTGGGGGAAGGGAATAGCAGAGAGAGGGAAGGAGGAAGGGGGGTGGGGGAAGGGAAGAGCAGAGAGGGAATGAGGGAGGGGCTGGGGGAAGGGAAGAGCAGAGGGAGGAGTGGTGGAAGGAAAGAGCAGAGAGAGGGAAGGAGGAAGGGGGGTGGGGGAAGGGAAGAGCAGAGAGAGGGAAGGAGGAAGGGGGCTGGGGGAAGAGCAGAGAGGTAATGAGGGAGGGGCTGGGGGAAGGGAAGAAGGGAGGGGT
>NW_003852419.1:8171671-8173343 GCF_000181295.1 Otolemur garnettii
GAGGGATCTTGTGACACACCCTTTAGCAGCATGGCACAATTGTAAGAGGAACTTTACCTAACAAATGCAATCAATGTAACTTAGTTCTTTGTACCCTCAATGAATCTCCAACAATTAAAAAGAAAACAAAACAAAAATATGTGGATGATGCTTAAAAAAAAAAGAAAGAAATGAATCTCAGAAGAAACTGATGGGAGTGCCTCATAAATAAATTGCAAGTAAACATTAGAATAGTAAAATTCTAAAGCTCTTTTTGTCTTTGCAACTATTTTTGATCATACCCCTGAACTACTGAACAGTGTTAAGTGGGTTTTTTTGCATATTTTCCCCTACATTTAATATTGACTATTTCAGACAATAATAAAGCATCTTTCAATTTTTTAAAAGTGTTATAGTGTCTTGTGCTTTATTTGGCCTATATTTATTCAATGATAACATAATTCTCAATCATCAAAATTATTCTTTTTTAAAAAATGTTAAGGATCAGAGCACTTCTAATCAAAAAGAAAAAAAGATTAAACATCAACATTAAACCTGCTGCTCACTGCAGCACTGTAAGAGCCCAAAACTCCTCCATAGCCAGAAAACCACCTCCATAGCCACTGATAACCAAGTGATCTGATAAATTATGGTATAGCCTCATAGCCAAAAATTCTTCAGCTGTACAATATAATATAGTAAATTCATAGGTGCTTATATGAAGAGATTTCTAAGACATGTTGTTATATGAACAAAAATATTTAAAGGTATAATGTTTAAATTGTTTATAGGCTATACCCAGGACACACACACACCTGTACACACACAAATGGTTTTATACACAAAGGAAATTTTGTGGCTGAATCTGAGGGGAAGAACTGATTTCAAAAGCGGGACTAGTTTTGATACACACCATTTTGTCCATTTTTCCCTATCAAGTCTATGGATTACTTTTGTAATTTAAAATTAATTAATTAAAATAATGGTATCTATGTTCAGGTAGTTTAGAAGAACATGACTGGTAGATGTTTTGAGGGAAGATGTTGAGAAGAGAGAAGGAGTGATAATGGGAAAGGTAGTCTGCTCTTTTCATGCAATGAAAATAGGAGTAGGCGGGAAGGGGTGTTAAATACAGGCCCTGGTAGTCTTTGCTGAAGCAAAAGACTCCATGTCCTATGTAACTTCCAGGTCTTTCCTCTCTGAACATAATCAGACAAGCTTACATGCATTAAAATCTTTACAATTTATAATGACACTTCACCTAAATTACCTCTGATTCTCAGAGGTAGGAATATGAAGAATTGAGAAGTAAATGATTTGTCTAAGACTTGGCCAAATTAACCCCTTCACGTTCTTTTTCTTTTTTCTTTAAGCTGCATATAATTAGAAAGAAGTGGCAGAACAAAACTTGAATCTTAATTTACTACTACGTCAAATGCAAGATAATGTGCATTTGTTTTTAACCAATAATGGTGCAGGGCTAAAGAAAAACAGTCAGTTTTTTTTGTTTGTTTGTTTGTTTCCTACCTGGCACAAGCTTATGTCAATCAAAACTCAAAACTTGGCTTATGAATTCTTTTGTTGACTTTTGTTGTTCAGATTCCTATAACTTTAAGAGATACAAACTTTAAAAAGACTTGAGCAAATTAAGTCAAAGAATAATAATTTTCATTATTAAAGGATTTTTTTTTTT
>NW_003852419.1:8173440-8175308 GCF_000181295.1 Otolemur garnettii
GGGGGGGGAGCAAAGATAGGAAAACTAAGTATCAAGCTCTAAGTCTCTCCAAAGTTAATAGTTACAGGGAAGAGGAAGAAATGCCAAATCAGGATGAGGTCATCACTCAACCTGGAGTGACCTGGAAGCCAATAGCGAAGTGTGTTAGAAAGATTAGGGCCAATTTGTTGACCTCAAATCCTTGACCTCTTCATAGGTCAAGTAATCTGTTCTTCAGGTTTGTTTTTATTTAAACAAAGTGGGAAATTGATCATATTGAAATTAACAATTCTCGTGACTTAAGGTCCTTATGCAACCTCCACATGATATTTGTACTTTTAAAGATGTGTCCAGGAGAGACAGTATTTACAGGGACCAAGGATGGCCAGTTGAGGGAAATATATGAAGAAGACCAGGCTTTTGTGACCCTCCGATTACAGTTCTCAGGCTACTTAGCCACAAGACAAGCTTGTACACAAGATAGGAAATCTCGCCCTGGACCATCACATCCCAGCTTGTAAGGGGACAGAGTGCTACTATCTCGCCCTAGCAACTGTCTGCAGTTCTTATCCTCAGGCTCCCAGCATTCTTTCTATCCATTGATAGGGTTTCTGGGAACAGCCACAGGGGTTTCCCTTCCTGTCATGCCAATTACTACTCTTCCAAGTCTGTGGTTGTCAGGATCAGTGCAGCAAGGCTCAGATACAGAGCCACCTAGAATATCAGGATACCCAAACAGGTTCAAGTCAAACCAATGTTCTTGCTGACATGGAAATATTGCAGAAAAGAAGTTGGTGGGCAAGGATGGTACTGGAGGTGAGAAGAGAGAAAGGGTGGGATGCCTAGAGTGCTGTTGCATCAAGGGAGGAGCCATAAGAAAGAGAGGTTAGGTCATAAAAAAAATAGTGACAGATCCATGGATATTATTACATACTCTTTGGTGTGGGGGAACATTACACACTAGAAGTCTCTTAAAACTAGATAGATTTTTCTTTTGTTGTTCAGATTCCTATAACTTTAAGAGATACAAACTTTAAAAAGACTTGAGCAAATTAAGTCAAAGAATAATAATTTTCATTATTAAAGGATTTTTTTTTTTTGTTTTATATACAAATTTCAGTGGTTTAGGGGATGGTTCTCCGATTCTAGGGGACATGTGACAACGTCCATGGTCATTATAATGGTCATTAATGGTCATAATATCTGGAGTCATTTGTGGTCATCATGAATTGGGGATGTACTGGTACCTAGTGGATGGTGGCCACGGAAGCTGCTAATCATTCTACAATGTTCAGCACAACCCCCACCTCAAAGTGTTATTTGTCTCCAAAATGGCAATAGTGCCGAGATAGAGAAACCATGTTCTAAATGCTAGCTTTCCTACCTTCTTTATAGAAAAGGTTACAACATATTCTGTATTATAAAGTCTATACAGGGTGCCTCATAGGTTTCCAGTAATAGGAAAAAATTACCAAACTCATATTTTATATTTCATATTTTAATACTTTTATATTTAAACACATAAATATTTTGTTAAATTTTATAATGAACATTTTGTACTTAAAGCTACAATTTAGCTAAAATTTCCCATTTCAGCTATAATTTCCCATTTTCCCTAGGTCTGTAAGTATGTATGGCGACTTTTAGGATACCCTGTGTTATAAAGTAGGAAAAAAGAAAGTTTCATATGAAAGCTATAACCCAATTATAGCCCAAGAATATGGGGAAAGGGGAAAGGGAGGGGAGAGGAGGGGGGAGGGTGGGTGGAGGGAGGGTAATTGGTGGGACCACACCTACGGTGCATCTTACAAGGGTACATGTGAAACTTACTAAATGCAGAATATAAATGTCTTAACACAATAACTAAGAAAATGCCATGAAGGCTATGT
>NW_003852419.1:8176160-8180255 GCF_000181295.1 Otolemur garnettii
AAGAAGAATGACTTGGAGAAGACACCTACACAGAAGGCCTCAGAGTCTGGGCACGAATGTGAGCGCACATGGAAACACACACAATATTCACATGGAGTAAAGGCTGTTAATTTTGAAAACTTCAAAACCTGAGCTGGAAACAAAGCTCAGCTTGGACTGGAACATAACATGTAAGAAAAATCAGTGAACAGAAGTTCCAAATGAACACTCATATAAATACAATGTGCTAAGATCATATACCAGTGGGAGATGCACTTACTTCTTGTAGACTTGATATTTTACATCAGTGGTTTCCAAAATTTAAGAGACCTAAGAAGTAGGATACTTGTCAAAAGTGTAACTTTTCTGACCCCACCTCAATCTATTGAATTATATTTTCAATGGATGAGGGTAAAAGATTGTATGTACCATGGTGAGCATGCATCCAGGTGATTCTGAGGTGGGTTGATTTAGATCTTATTTTGAGACACACTCTCCTATGTCAAGAATTGGATTCTCCAACACCCTGCTGACTGGGACACCAGCCTTGGATATGCTAAATAATGCAATCTGATCATAAACACATGCTTTTTATTTTGGGGGAAGGAATAGTGATAAATCCAGAAAGAGATTAGGAATGACGAAATGGGTAGATAACGAAAAGATTTCCTGGAATAGACCGCATTCAAGGTGAGCCTTAAAGATGTGAAATTATTTTACCAAAACATTGAGGTGTATCAGTGCTTTTCTTTGCATTTTAAAAAATTTATTACATAAACTTATCTTTTCAACTGGAGGGTCCATTAGTGCTTCTAGCACATATGAAATGGCTAATAAGTATTAGTTGAATTAGTTAATGATACTATTAAAGAAATCACACACAGTTCCACTGCCTTAACAAAATTTTATGTGATGCTGATGATGCTTTTTTTTTGTCACTTGAGATTCTTCTCCATTTCTTATCTGTATATGAACATAATTTTAGATGTAATAATAAAGATATAGTTTTGTTCCATTTTATTTGTTATGTGATGGCCAATGAATTTTCCATCTTGATTTGGAATATTCTTGATTATTATAGCAGCCATAGAATAATCAAACTGATGTATGTCAATTTACGTAAGTATTCTGTACCTTAAAGATAATGGACCCATTTCTATTTTGTATTCTGTTAATTCTAAATAACACTTTTTCTTTATATTTTTCCCATTGCATAAATCTCATAAGTGGTATTACTGGACTAAAGACATAAGTGTTTTTATAGATCTTGAAACAATCTGACCTAAGTGTTTTTATAGATCTTGAAACAATCTGCCAAACTATTTTCTAAAAGACTTGTTCTAATTTTCACATTGTCTCCAGAATGCTGTGTTTTTTTATCTATAGCATCTTCACTGGTGTGAACGTGTTGTCTATTCCATCTGGAGATGCCCTTTTCCCATTTAAATAAAAACATTCTGGTAAACTCCTACAAACTATTCTGTACCAAGCTCAAATGCTGTTCTTTCTTGCAGCCTCTCCCTACCCCCTAGGAAGAGTTAGTCATTATTTCCACTGTGTTTCCTTAATTCTTGGTAACAAGACTATTTTTAGCCCTTATCAAACAGTTCTGGGTTTACTGTAGTTTATATATTTCATTTCTTCCTCCTAGATTATTAGCAATTCAAGGGGTGAGCCTCTATCTAGTTCATCTTGAAACCGTAGCCTCTAGGACAGGGCCTGGCTATATTAGACATTAATAAATGCTAGTTAAGCAAATGAAGAATAGATGAATAAATGTTTCAGTATGATGCTTAATTCCAAGCCTGTGGCTAGATGTTTAGGTAAAAATGCTTTCCTTCCTCAGTTCTGTTACAGGCCACTTAAGACCTAGAAACATCTATGTTTTTATAGGATTTTTGGTACATTTATATATATATATACACTTTGTAGTCTATATTTTTATATTTTTGCTACATTCTACATTTTTAGATTCAGGGCTAGATGGTACAATTTTGTGATGTGAGTGAATCAGAACTCTGAATCCTTTAGATAATGACTTTGGGGTACACTGTAATCAGAAAATGTTTCTAATTCAAAAAAGAGGCACTTTTTTTTTTATAAAGTAAACTTTAGGATTAGTGAATAGAATTAGAAATCACTTGAGGAGAACACAGCATATACATGGCACCACAGAAGAGAGAAATAAATTTAAAAATAACTAATGACAGTCTTGGTATCATGGCTCAGTGAGCAGGGCACTGGCCACATACACCGGGGCTGGTGGGTTCGAGCCCAGCAGGGCCTGCTAAACAACAATGACAACAACAATAAAAAAATAGCCGAGTGTTGTGGCTGATGCCTGTAGTCCCTGCTACTTGGGAAGCTGAGACAAGAGAATCTCTTGAGCCCAAGTGTTATGAGCTATGATGCCACAACACTCTACCGAGGGTGGCATAGTGAAACTCTTGTCTCAAACAAAAAACAAAAACCAAACAAACAAAAAAAAACTGATGATAATGAACTATCTAACAACATACAATATTCTCTCATTTTATCCTTACAAAAAGATAAGAAATACAAAGTAAGCTTATTATAACTCTAAATGGAAAGATAAGTATTGGATAGAAATGTAGGTACCAAGCGGAAGAATCAGAATTCACATAAAAGAATCACCATTTTAGCCTTCATTTTAGAAAAATAACTAGATCCAAATGAATTTTGTCAATTATCAAAAATGAGAAAATGAGTTTTGAAGCAATGTAAACTAACCTACTACTGAAAAAACAAACAAGAAAGTTTGCTAGCCATAAAAACATTTTTCCCCTGAAAAGAATGCTTAAGGATAATTCAGTATGAAAAACAAATGATGGAAGAGGATGGTACGGAAGTTAGTGGCAGGCGAGGGGTCTGCCGTCCCTTCTCTCTGGGGCTCCTGACAGTGTTTGGAGCCTGTTCTCAGGAATGCACTGTGCTGAACCATTCATCTACCGAGTCATCTGATCATTCAACTCATGATTAGTACAGCCTAACTACACATAAGAAGTTGTGGGAAATGAACAGAAAAATTAATATAAGATAGAATTCTGCTCTGAGACTCATCCTCTCTTTCTACCCCCTTCCCAATACAGTATAGTACAAATGGCACAGAAGTTACATCACACAGTTGGCATTCTGAAAAGTCAGGAAATAAAGGGTGACTTCCAGGCCCACAACCTGGATTGAATTCCTGATGTTTACCTAAGGAACAAAATGAGCATATATGGATTTTGTTTCTAATTTTGTGACTTTGTAAAAACCAATTAATCTTACCGTGTTGCCCTTTTCTGTGAAATAAAAGCATCAGATCAACTTTGCCAACCGGATAGATGTAACATGTGACTACCCAAGAGAGAATGAGGAGAACAGGGCCAGTGAAACCAGACAAATCTGGTTTCATGGCATAAGCTTGGGGCTTAGATCAGCTAGTTGGCTCAACTTCTCTTCATCCTATCCTCTTGATAAGACAAAAATAAGACAAAATATTATACTTAGACTGGAACAGATTGGATAGTAAATAGTCATAATTGTTATTAACTATTATAACATGAAGTTGATTCTAGATATCGCAGACAGTATTTGAAGTCTATGACGCCATATAATTTATTTTTTATTAAATCATATCTGTGTACATTAATGCTATCATGTGGTACAGAGTGCTATTGCTATATTCAATTTGAAATACTTTCATCCAACTGGTTAACACAGCCTTCACAGCATTTTCTTAGTTATTGTGTTAAGACATTTATATATAATTTTTTTTGACATGGCTTACTCATCATGGAGGAAATTAGTGTTCTATACTTAATGAAGGCCAAGGGCTTCAGCTTTGTGAATACTATTCTAAAAATTCTCCTTCTGTTCAAATTATGTTCAGGTTTATGCAAAGCCTCAAAAAGATGACATGTTTTATTTCTTCATGTACTAGATTTTTGCCCATACTCTTGGGAAAATGCCAGGCTTTATTTTGGTTGTCATCTGTATGTGAACTCTAGTTAGATCAATCAAAAACAATAAAGTCATTAGTGTGCATTGAGTTTTGTCACTTCTATAAATACTACATTAATTGCTGTAGAGATCCTCAATTTTACTTCCACT
>NW_003852419.1:8180275-8181909 GCF_000181295.1 Otolemur garnettii
CTTTTAATGCATACAGGTTGAATAATTTGGTTTGAATTACATGAGAGTAGCATTCTTTACCATTCTAATCAATGAATGAACAATAATACCAGCAAGTTTCAAGAAGCTTTCATAAAACACCATAATTATCAACAATATAAGACCTAGAGGAAGGGGAAAAGTTAATGTCAAATAACAGACAGCAGAAAGTTCCAAAGCCTTTACCCCCCTGGACTGGGGCTGGAATAAGGCATTGAAAGCCTTTGCTACTGGGGAGAGAATGATCCTCCAAAATATTCCATTGACTAATTATAGGTAATGAAACACAAATACAAAATGAAATATTATTTCAGAAGAATTTGAGTGGCTGTTGAAGAGATTTAAAAATGCAAATTCTCCTATATATTTGTACCACAGTCATGATGAATGGGAAGTGGGATGCCCGGATGACTTTTAAGACATTTGGCAGAAAGTAAGCTTCAGCTGACAGACTATGGTATAGCAAAATATTTGAGACCATTTTCATTTTTTTAAGAAAAGAGAAACATAGAAGTGGAGAAAAATCATTGTGCATTGTCTTAGTGTTTTACTATTTTCTCCTTTTCTGCCTGATAATGGCAGTAATACTTTGAAGCCATGGAATACTTACTACTAACCTCCTCTTAATTATTAGTTCAATATTTGCAAGGACGGATGAAACATAGGAAGAGAATTAATGTCAAAATGAGTATAGTTCCACATAATCTTAAGATTTATTTTTCCTTGCCACTCTATTCTTGTTGGTTTTACCTTTTTACACTGATTATTTCTCTAGGTACATACTATTTTTTAAAAGAAGAAAAAAACATGGTCTTATATAATCTTTTCAATAGTAGTGTAACAAAATTATTTTACCAATGTTAAAAGTAGAGAATTGAGATTCAGAGGGATTGAATATGTGTGTGTGTGCATGTGTGTATATATATACACATTAAATATATGTGTGTGTGTGTATACATATATATTTCCACAAAGCTAGCAACGAAAGTCCACCAAGTACACATTGAATGCTTTTTCCAAATCAGAACTGCTCCTAGTGCTCCAGAATACTTGTCTCAAAGTTTATTATACATAAGATCCACCAAGGAACATGTTAAACATGTTCTGGGCCCTTCCCTAGAGACAAATTCTCATTCTGATTCAGACGGATCTCAAGGGCCTGCATTATTAAGCACTCTCCATCTTCATACTTCAAGAACCCTGGACCATATTACAGTTTCAAATTCAGAATTCTTCTTCAGAAAAAGCCATCTCAACAATATTGCTAATGAACAGAAACGAACTGTTTTTTTTTTTTTTGGATAAAAAGAAAGGTGGTAGGAGTAGTGGTAAATTGGGACAGAGAACAGCTTCACAGCAGAAAAGGAAAATGCAGGTGATTTAGAGCCATCCATTAAGGGCTAGTTTCCTAAATTGGACTTTACGAAGTAAAAATACTTTAGCCTAAAATATTTTTGAGCAAGAAGATTAACGTGCATAGACAAAATGTGCAAATAATAGCATTTAAACTAGGATGACACTTTTATACCCACAAATAGACACAGCACTTGGCAGAATTGGTCCCTACCTCACTGCTGTGATTAGAAACCACAAATGTGCAGGTATCCAGGCAGGAC
>NW_003852419.1:8186050-8186608 GCF_000181295.1 Otolemur garnettii
GTGCTGTGGAAAACTAGAACTTACTCTTCTTTTCTAGTGACAATTTTGTCGCTTTCCCAACCTCTAATAACAATTCTAATAGCCCAATTTTTTAAGCTTCCATGTAAGTGTGAATATGGGGTCCTATTTTAGGATCATTATGAAAGTAGTTTTGACCTCACTGAAAAGGTCCTATAAATAATCCCCACCAAAGCTTCCCATGGCTCCTGGACCATACTTTGAGAAGTACTGCTTTAAAGTTTTTATAATATTTAAAGACTGCACTCATTTTTATTTTTTGGTATCTAATTCACATTTTTGTGTTTTTTTTTTTTAATTTGCCTAGTTGAAAGCCTCTTGGTAGAGAAAATCATGTATCACAAATCTTAAATATCATCATTAGTACCTGAAGCCATAGTGTGTATACATATATATAATAGATGTATATGTAACAAAAGTAATATTGATTTGTTGATCTATTAGATTTAAATCTATAATGTCTCATCATCCTTTTAATGATCTTTAAAATATGTGATATAGTTGTATTTGTACAGTTTGTACAAATTTTCAGTCCTTTAT
>NW_003852419.1:8187551-8189385 GCF_000181295.1 Otolemur garnettii
TGCAATTGTGAACTATGAATTAAAACGGAGTTAATGAAGAAATCTAAGTAAACTAAGTTGTAAATGTTGACGCTAAGCTTATATCAAATTCATTTAAATAGAAAATCTATCATCAATTGAAAACTAAATCCAACAGAAACCAGGTAGGAATTCTTACTGCCTGTTCACATGTATGTAAAGAGGGAATTTGTAGCATTGCCTAGGAAGATTCTGGCAGCCAGACTCTAGATTTTTCAGTTTGAATTCTGAGTAACTGTCTGTCATTGTATGCTAGTTTTGGCTTATTAGTGCTATTATTGTCAAATTCTTAATAAGGTGGTCAGTAGCCCTTACCTGACTATGAAAAATCCAACTTCAAAGGTTTATGTACCACTTGCCTATAAAAAGCAAATAAACGATGTACATTTCTGGATTAGGTTGCAATTCATCAAGTGGAACCTTGACATCTTTAGGCCGAGAATCTGTATTTGAAATCACTGCTAAGGCTTATTAAATCTCCATGTAAAAAGGATCCAAGAAGTCATTCAACAAATATGCGCCAGGTGTACTAAGGGGGCAGCCCTATTAAAGATTCCACAGGGAACAAGACAATAACACTGCTTACAGAAGTCCACCTTTTATTCAAAGGAAGTTGGAAAAGCAACAGCCACAGAATAAACCACCCTCCAGTGGGAGTCCACTAGAAACACACCCCTGGGTCACAATGAATGGGTTTATCAGTCGTAGCAAGGAAGAACACACATCACCGGAAATGGTGAAACATCTCCAGAGGAAAGTGTTAGGAAAGACTTAAGAGTTTGGAGCTTGTGTTAGGTGATTCTGGAGAGGATTTGAGAAAGCAAGGCTTTGTTCTGGATTGGATGCTATCAGGAAGTGAAAACAATTCTAGTATTACATATCTTAATAAATCTTATCTACAGCAGACTAGAATAAGAATTAAAGCTATGTTTTTCAGGAAGTAGTATTCACTTATTTTAACCAAGAGATAGTTTGACATTTTGTGGATTATATAGTGACCCTGATTTTATTAGGCAAGAGAGAAAGCAAGCCAGAAGGCCAGATTAGGCATGGGATTGAGAATTTATTCTAAGTATAATGGGAAGTCATTGGAGATCTTTAGGGTAGAATAATCACAAAATTTTACTTACACATTTTTAAAAAACATCCTGTATATTCAATGCAGAATGCTTTGGGGAGTTGCTGAGTAGACAAGCAGCAGAGATGCAAGTTAGGAGTTTTTGTATTTTGGTCAAAGATAACAAACAGTGTCTTTCCTTATGGTAGTGGAGGTAGAGATGTCAGTAGGAACTTGTCTGAAGCTCTGGGACTTACTGATGGGTTAATTCGGAAGGTGAGATATAAGGATCAATGAGTGAAGGATGATTTTATAAGTTATTGAGTTCTTCGTGTCAGTGATAATAGTATTTATCCTATCTGTCCTAATACTTGATTTACAGAGGACACAGGATGTTAAATGAAAGGATTTGTGTTGTGGGTAATGGTGGTAATTTTAAAAATCTTAAAAATTCTCTGCACTTATTAACTTACAGTTGAAGTTTGGTTCTTAATTCTTTCTACTGATTTACAGATGACTTAGTGGTGGTAGCAACATACGAAATAACTTAGGGCTAGACACAACCACTCAGTCAAGGTAGGAGTGCCATAAATAAGTATTCAGTAAATATTTCCTATGTATTTAGTAAATGCTAAACATACAGAGAATAAATAGATTTGGAGAAAAAATTAAAATGAACAAGAAACGTCCTCACCTTGGCTCAGTGCCTATAGCTCAACCGGATAAGGCGCCAGCCACGTACACCTAAGGTGGCGGGTT
>NW_003852419.1:8189735-8194905 GCF_000181295.1 Otolemur garnettii
TAGCTAATGTAATAAGAAAAATGAATAAAATACATACAGAGTGGGGAGGGAAAACTATCTTTTTTTGTAGGTGACCTGACTGTCTATATAGAAACATCCAAAACAACTGGACAAAACTTTTGGAACTAGTAAGTAATTATCACACAGTTTCAGGATATAAGTTTAATATAAAAGATGCAATCTCTTTCCTATCTTCCAGCAATGAACAACCAAAATTTAAAATATAATACCTTTTTTATTAGCACCCTAAAAACATTCCATACTTCTATATAAATCAACAAAACATGTAAAGCTCCATGTGAGATCTGACAATTAAGTTTGTGGACTTGCCACTACATACGTACATTGGTAGCAGTGTACAGAAAACTTGGTAAAGTTTCAGAACTCTGATATATCAGTGTCTCACAGGGATGCTCATGTCAGTGTGGGGTAGTATCTTCCTGAATGACATTCATTATTGTTCTATGTTTTTTTGTGTGCTGTCACGAGAATGTGAGAGTTTGAATAAGAGCAAAAAACAAATATTAAATTTCTCGCTAAACTTGGCAAGAGTCTAAGTAAAATCAGGGATATGTTAGTCCAAGTTTATAGGAATAATGCCATGAAGAAAATGGGATTGTACACATGGATTAAGTGTTTTTCTGAAGGTAGAGAAAGTGTCACTGATGAAGCGAGGTCAGGGTGGCTAGTAATGAGAAGAATTGATAAAAAACATTGCAAAAATTAATTGA
This sequence comes from Otolemur garnettii, assembly GCF_000181295.1. Lineage (NCBI taxonomy): Eukaryota > Metazoa > Chordata > Mammalia > Primates > Galagidae > Otolemur > Otolemur garnettii. Next base: position 8,190,467 of record NW_003852419.1, read on the forward strand.
ACTGTGCATCAAAATCACTGGATGACTATGAGAAGCATAGCAAACCTAGTAAACATTGATAAAGAAACAGGAAAATCTTGGCATGAGAAAGGTGTGGCTCTTGTATCACAACAATACACCAGCTTCCTGACACTGCCTGTGAAGGAGTTTTTAGCCAGTTAAGAGATAAGTGTATTGTATCACTCTCCTTACCCACCTGATCTGGGCCCCAAGATAAAGGAAATGTTCAAAGGAAGACATTTTAATGACATTAGGACATCGAGGGTAATATGGCATCTGCTCTAATGGCCATTCCAGAAAAAAAATTCCAAAATTGCTTCAAAGGGTAGACTAGGCACTGGTGTTGGTGCACAGCTTCTTAAGGGGAGAATTTCTAAGGTGACCATCATGACATTCAGTAATGAATTGTGTAACACGTTTCCTAGGGTGAGTTCACAAACTAAATTGTCAGACCTCATATCAGGAAAACTATAGAACTCTGACGAATGAAATCAAAGAACTAAATAAATAGAGAGAAATTCCATGCTCATGAATAGAAAAAATTAATATTGTCAAGACAACAGTTCTTTCCAACTTGATCTACAAATTCAGTGAAATCCCAATCAAAATCCCAGGAGGTTATTTTATGGATATTGACAAGTTGAATCTAAAATTTGGATGAAGAGGCAAAAGAGCTAGGATAGTCAGCAAAATATTCAAGGAGAAGAATAAACAGGAGGACTGACACTACCCAACCTCGAGACTTAGTATAAAGTTATGATAATGAAGACAATATGGTACTGGGGAAAGAATAGACAGATAGATCAATGGAATAGAAGAGCCCAGAAATAGACCCACGTATAGTCCACTGATCTTTGACAAATAACAAAAGTTATACAATGGAGCAAAGACAGTCTTTTCAACAAATGATGCTAGGACAACGGGGCATATACCTAACAAAAAAATGATTTAGGCATAGAATTTATACCATTCATAAAATTAACCCAAAATAGATCATAGACTTAAACACGAAAAGCAAAAGCTTAAAACCCCTAGAAATAACTTAGGAGAAAATACAGATGATTTGGGGTAAGACATTGACATTTTAAATACAAAACCAAAGGCATGGTCCACAAAAGAAATAATTGATAAGCTGGACATCATTAAAATAATAATAATAAAAAAGACTTCTCCACAAAAGACAGTATTTAGATGATGAGAAAACAAGCCACAGACTAGGAGAAAATACAGGCAAAAGACAGATCTGATAAAGGACTCTGATCCCAAATATACAAAGAACTCATAAAACTCAACAACGAGAAAACAGAGACAAAGTGGACCGAAGTCCTTAACAGAAACACATTACAGATGGCAATGAAGCATAGAAAATGGTGCTCAACATTGTATGTTGTTGGGGAAATGCAAATTGAAGCAATACTGAGATACCACAACACACTTATGAGAATGGCCAAATTCTGGGACACTGACCACACAGAATGCTGTCAAGGATGTCAGGCAACAGAAACTGTCATTATTGCCAGTAGTTGAGAGCTTGTAAGCTTCTTATAAAACCAGACTTACTCAACATACAGTACAGCAATCGTTCTCCCTGGTATTTAACAGTATAAGTTGAAAACTGATATCTACATTAAACCCCCCCATGCAGTTTATAGCAGATTTATTTATAATGGCCAGATTTTGCTCTTTGGTAAGTAAATAGATAAATAAACTGTGGACCATCCAGACAATGGTATATTATTCATCATTTTAAGAAAATGAACTATCCAATATGACAAGACATGGAGGAATCTTACATGCACATTATTAGGTACGAGAAGCCAATCTGAAAAGATCATATACCATATCATTCCAATGATACAACATTCTGGAAAAGGCAAACTATAGAAATACTAAAAAGATCACTGGTTGCCGGGAGTTGGAGGGGGCGAAGGAAGGATAGATGGGATGAATAGGCAGAGCACAGAGGGGGTTTCAGGGCCGTGAAAATACTCTGTATGATACGATAATGTTGGAACATGTGTCCAAACTTACAGAAGATGCACCACCAAGAGTGACCTGCAGTGTAAACTATGGATTTCGGCTGATTGTGATCAATTGTAAAAAATGTACTTTCTTGTGGAGAATGCCGTACATGTGTGGGGTCAGGGAGTATATGGGCAATCTCTGCCTTTCTTTTGATTTTGCTGTGAACTAAAACTGCCCTAAAATTTTTCTTTTAAAATGAATTTAAAAATCGTACAAGAAACAATTTTAAAAACAGAAAAAGATTAGGCAATTACTCAACATAGCAGATTAAACATGCCAAAAATGTTCTACATTTTGACCCAAAACACCTTCCTTAGGGTGCCTAACCTTACCGCATTAACTCAGGTGAATGGTACATTTGCATATATAGAAGGAGACTTAGTTGAATTGACTGGGGTAATATGTTTTGCCTTTCATTAACCTTTGAAATTGTCCCATGGCCATCAGATGGTACTATCTAATTTCCTGCCTGTACTCTGATGGAGAACTGTCCTCAGGACCAATACCGCAGCTGACTAAGTATAGGCAATAAACCACTGCTTCAGAATCCCCTGGAGAGCCTCACATTCTCTCACCAGGGGAGTTCTTCAGGAATCAGTAATGAAGCCTGGTCTGGGGTCTTTTCCTCATTAAGGCCTACAAACTCTCATGACTGAAGCCCACACTTTCTCTTGCCCATGACAATGACTCCAGCAGAAGAGCATGGGCCTCTTTGGCATGCTATCTTAGTGTGGAAACCAACAGTTCATAATATTGTTAAATGTAAGCAGAATTGGGCATGGAATAAAAGCAGGAGGCTTATTTCATTTTCTACTGGTATGTTTGAAACAATATGACCAGTGAAAAGATAAATACAGTCTACTTAAGAGGCTAAGACTGGGAATGTCCTTGGATGGCAGTAACGGAGTAGTTTCAATGTGAGAGAACGTGGCACCTAAGTACAGTGTCAGACTACCTAAATTACTTTTTGCATTCAACACCCTTAAATTCTCAAAGGTTACAGTATATTTAAACTGCCCTAGTAAGAGCTGTGGGGAAAAATATGAATATCTCAGTGATCGCATGGTGATAACCTACCAATGTGGCCCTCAGGTCAAATGAAATCACAGCTAAGGTCATTACTTCAAGGAAACAAAGATAGAACACGGTCATCCGAAGGCCCAGAGGCAACCTCTCTGACCTTAACAAGATTCAGCCAGTCACTCCTTCACCACATTCAAAATGATGATTTGATGATACAGTCAAACCACAAAGTACTCTGCGTTGTGTAAGGCAAAAGGTAAAAGTGAATTTCTAGGACTTCATAAACAGGTTAGCAGTTTTCTCTCACTTTGCTTATAGCACCAGGTTAAAAATCACTGAAGTGTAAGAAACAGGAGTCTGTCATACCAGCGCCTCACGTCCAGTGCTGCGAGAGAATAAAATATTGACCTAGTTAGGTGTAGTTCTCATAATTTCACCCAACTCAAAGGAATGACTGAAAACACTCCTGGGTAACATGAAAACACCGAGGAAGGGAGAGAAAATGATCGTTCTCTCCAGTCTTCTTCGCACCTTTCGATTTCACACAGCTAAGAATACACATTCCTCACAGTGATTGAAGAGGGTGGTAACCCCTGTCAGATCTGTACAGTCAAGACATGAAACTCAATTTTAAGAGCTCAGTAGAGCAGAAAACTGGAAGAAAGGTACCTTGTAATTTCTGCCAATTAGATATGCAGGAATAACTAAGTGAAATCAATGCTTAAAAAGACACCTTCTTTGACTTTTTCGAAATTAAATTTCTACATTTTAATAACATTGTCATGTGTAATTATAGGGATGTCGAATTTTGTTTCCTTTCTTCTGAGTCCTGACATTGTCTTCTGAGAGAAAATAGAGTCTTGAAAGTATAATCACATAAAAAAGTGGTAAAGCCTAGTACTTTCGTATCATTTTCAACAATCGACATACATGAAAGAAAACAAACAATCCTTTGAGTGTGGGCAGCACCATGCTAGATAGTAGAAAAAGACTGAGGGAGGCTGAGTGCGTGCCCCTTGGGTCTCATGACTCTGCTAAAGGACAAGGTGATTTCTAGAAATTCATTAATCCTTTTGATGAGTATTTACTGAGTACCCACATGGGCAATGATCAGGGCAGGAAGCTGGGAGTAGCTTGGAGGTAAGCGTGATGTACAGTGATAAATGAGATTTAGGATATGCCTTTGAAGACCTCAGAGTAGAGGGAAAAAGACGTATTATTTTCTACTTTGTAGTAACATTATTTATACAAAAGGCTCATGAAAAGTAGAGATGAAATACCATGAACACTCAGAGAAGAAATTACTTCTTACAAGGGAGGGTCAAGGAGGAATTGTACAAGTAGATATAACTGACATGGCCTGGAAAGATGGAAACCTTTAGACTGTAGAG
>NW_003852419.1:8194925-8209447 GCF_000181295.1 Otolemur garnettii
TGTTTAGCCATCAAGCAGAAATTTCAGGAGCATGAAAACACTCGACTCCTCTATCCCAAAATGAAAATCATGTAGGTCATAAATATAAGGTAGGATAGGATTAAAACCTTTAGCTGCTCTAAACTCAGAAAAGATGGTTTTGTGCCCCTCCCCAACACCCTCCTTCAAATCCAGAGAACTATATGAAGGCATGAGCAGACATGAAGAAAGAAACCGTGGTGAACCAATAAATCATTCGGTTTACCAGAATCAAGAAGATAGTAATGGAAAGACAGACTGGGGGCTAACAGTATGTGATCAGCTAAATAATGATCACCTAAAGATGTTCTATTTCCTAGTCTTCATAATTTTTAAGTATGTTAACTCACATAGCAAAGACTCTGTAGATGTCCTTAAGTTAAGCATCTTGAGTTAGGGATACCTTCCTGGATTGTCTGGAGGGTCCATTGTTATGACAGGGATCCTTATGAGTCAAAGAGTAAGACCAGAGAGTGTGAGCCAGGGATGGATATGCCTCAGGGGAAGCACAGCTCAGAGTGGGTCCAGGAAGGGGCTGTGAATCAAGCAAGGCAGAGGGTGTCCCCAGAGTGGAAAAGCCCAGGTCACACTGCCCTGGTGCCTCTGGTAGGAACTCGGCCCTTTCAAGCCATTTTAGATTTCCAACTCCCAAACTGTAAGATCATAAATTTATGCTGTTGTAAGCCACTGTATTTGTGGTGATTCTATACAGCAGCAACAGGACATTCATGCAGAGTGGAGTACTTTGAATATACCACAAAATAGTATACCACAAATTCAATAATGATTGATACATTCTTGCTTGGTGACCTCGTAACTTTTACACATTATTTTATTATAACACTTATGTTGTATTTTTAAAAATTTGTTATTAAGGAATATATTTACTTGCAAAATATAGCAAACCCACAAAGAGAAAAAAAATTGAGAGGAGGTGATAAATTGTTTTGTGTATATTTGAAAGGTCAATAGTCCAACATGTTGGGTGGGCAATTGGAAATGGAGATTCAGGCCTTCTGCTTGAAGATAAGGGTAATAATTCTTAGAAGCAATTACTGTATGTTTTTACTATATAGCTCACAAAACAGAATCTTTGATGTGTAACTATTGATCAATGAGAAAATGTAAGTAGTGTGTGTTATGAGAAGGGAGATTTTGACATATGTAGTTGGAAGAACTTATTTTATAATAGGTATTATTAGCTAAAATACCATCATTTTAATTAGCTTGTATTTATCTATAAGGAAAGCATAAAACAATCTACTACAGATGAATTCAGGGATATAGAAAAAAACCTCTCAAAAAAAGTATTTTATCAGTAGGTTCCTTGGTTTTAGAAATATCTCTAACAGGATATCAATCCTTCACCTTCACAAATATTGCCTGAATACCTTCAAGTGCAAGACAAGGTTTTTCCTTCATTTTTGTCCTAACATAGTCTTGGCTTTTGAGAAACATACTGTTTTTTTTTCCAATGTAAAGTTGTGTACTTCTCCACAGCACTAGATACTTGAAATTTCCCTAAATAACTTTGCTCCTAAAGATATATAAGTTTTGAGCCTCTCTAAAGTGCACATGACCTTTTGTATAGCCTGCCTCTAGAGTCCACCTCTGTAGATCGAGGAGAGCCTGATGGCACTATTTGCTGATACCCTGAGGAAGCTGGGTGACTAGGTTGCTGAGGAGACTTTATGCAGGGAAACAAGACAAGGATTGCTTAAATCAAGGACAAATAAAAACAACCTTTGCCTTTTTCCAGTCCTGGGTTGGCCCAGATTACCACTACTTCAGGGATTTTATAAAATGCTGCTGCATTGATTTTGATAAAAGACAGCCTGGTCAGCACAGGGAGATGGCCTCTCCTAGAAGAAATGCCATAATGTTTAGCCATCAAGCAGAAATTTCAGGAGCATGAAAACACTCGACTCCTCTATCCCAAAATGAAAATCATGTAGGTCATAAATATAAGGTAGGACAGGATTAAAACCTTTAGCTGCTCTAAACTCAGAAAAGATGGTTTTGTGCCCCTCCCCAACACCCTCCTTCAAATCCAGAGAACTATATTCACATGGTATTACAAAAATAATGCTCCCTGATTTTAACCGAATATTATATGATCAGTGACCTCTAAAGTGGTACAATAGGAGGATGGCCTCCACCACTTGCAGGTCTTAATGTCTATGTACGTACACATGTGTATTTTTCAACTGTAAAATATGTGTAATGAATTCCCTTCAAAATATATAATTTCCCATAATAGGTACTTGGTTGCTTTTTAACTTTTTTGAATTTAGTTTTTTTTCAAAAACTTTGGAATATTATGGGGTTTTTTTTGATAGCCAAAGCGTACGGGACTTGAACCATTCTTCCTTAAGTAACAATTAGAGGGTAAAATGAACCAATTTTTACTGAAAACCATTCTAAAATGCATTATTCACTTCCTTGCCTTCTTAATCAAAGGACACAGAACATAATTTAAATTTTTTTTTAAAAATGACATAGGTTTTGTTATTATGAATAATACGTATTTTGTGTTACTGTGATACAGGGAGACCCTTAGGGACTACTACAGTATATTAAGCTTCCTGCCTACACCTGAAGTGGCCTAACTGCCTTTTTTTTTTTCTTTTCATTTTGTGTTAACTGTTCATGCATATTCCCTGTCCTATCTCACTGGGGTAATGCATGTTGGTTGCCTTTTTATTTTTATTACTCTCACTGTAGTTAGTCTACCTGTGTTCATCAACTCCTAGCCAATCAAAGCAAGACATTTCCAATGTGTGAAAACTCAGGCAAACAGCTTTGCACTTGGGTTTTAGACCAATGCTTTTCATACATTAATGTGCTACAATTAACCTAGGTATCTTGGAAAAACGCAGATTCTAAAGATTCTGCTTTGGTAGTCTGGAATGGGAACTAAAATGCTGTGTTTTTAATTAACTTCCAGGTAATGATGCCTTTGCTACTGGTCCTTGGAATACACCTTGAGTAACAAGCTATTAGATAATCATGTGGGGTTTTTAGAATTCTGCCTAAATTATAAGTAAACCAGTTTAGAGAATGGAACTAAGGACTAGTCTTCTATAAGTTCTAAAAATTTAGACTATTTCAAATTTGCTATTTCCAAAATGACTTTATCAATATGCTCGTCCTCTCATCCCCACCCCCACCACACAAACATATCTCCCTACTGTACATGAGCACAAAACTTAATTTCTGCTTCTCTTATGGAACTTCTGTCTTCATATATTCTATTTATTATTTATATATGTTAGTGAAGTACTAAACCTGAATAGGGATAAAGCCGCACATATCTATGTATTCTCTGAAACTATGCTGTGATCAAAAATTGTTATTGAATAATCATAGAGATTAAAAACTATAATATTCTTTAAATATAATTTAAATAAATAATCAGGAAAAATAATCAGACAAATAATCAGGAAGTCAAGCAATATTATAATGAAATATGTCAAAATCAATTTCTAATAAAATGTAAAGGACATGAAGTGTTTTAGAGTCCCTGTCTCTATATTATATATAACTCTTCTTAGATTCCCTACACACCTAAGAGAGCATACACACACACACAAATCTAAATATGTAGTGTCTTCATATTTTTTAATTTACAAAACCTCTTTAGAAAGGTTTTGGAATGAATGTGTACTAAAATGTAAATGACTAACTGTAACTTAATGGGCTATTTCATACCTCAGTCCAAGAAGGCCTTGAATGTTTGAACAGAACATTGAATGGCATGGAATTATGCTTCTTAAGAAGAATTTTGGAATTTCAGTCATAAAGCAAGGGACACATTTCAACAGAAGCCCTCTGAAGGCTCCCTCATGATGTCATGTGAACAGTGAACTTTCCCAGCTCAGTAGTTGCTAATCCATAGCTTTCCTACACTGAGCCTGTAAAGTTCCTCAATAGTGATCAACTGTTTCTAGCCTAACATGAAGAACTAATATGCACAGAAAAATCCATACTAAAACTGCAAGCTACAGAACCAGTCAAGGCTAAAGCAGGACAAACTTAAAAATCAACTTGGCCATTCATGTGAATCCATATTGTGCTTCTTTTCAAAGGCAGACAGGATTAATCTTCTACTGAGAAAGAATGAAAGCAAAATCCCAATTTCCATTAAATATTAATGTAACAAAAGGAAATAGAAATCATCTAACTACAAATGATTCAAATATCTAAGTAAAATCATCAATGAAAACAGAAACATGCTAACTTTTGAGTTAATATAATATTGTTGTCACTAATTTAATATGGCACACACATTTGCTATTTATCTCCCAGCTTTAATTGAATAAGTATTTACTTACACGAAATTCTGAGTGTAATTAATAACAGGTACTCAGAAAGAAAAGGTGAGACATAAAATAAGATAGTCAATGTAGTTTAGAGAGATTTATATGAAGTTGCTTTGTACTACCACATTCCTAGATAATAGAGTATAAGAAGAAAATAACTCTAAATGATATTCTACAGAGTCTACAAGAATTTTTCCTGATCACAGAATATCAGTGTGAAAAAAACCACACAAAAGGTGTCTGAATCTGGCTTTTCTGACCTACAGATTGTTTACTGTGAAAATAGCTTGAAATCAGCTCAGAAATCTGAGCATAAAACTGGCAAGCAAGGCATTCTGGAGCTACAGACGAGCTCTGGCTGGGAAGCAGTGCAGACAGCTACAAAATGAAGTTCCTACATTTGCTTTCTTGGTCATCTAGGGGTTGCTCAATTGTGAAAGGCAGACAACAGAAACTCGATTTCAGATAAGATAAAAGACACAAAATAGTTATTTTCTTCCCATAACAAAGCAAACCCAACAAGTCAGCATATTTTGCTGAAAAGGAAAGAGAAAATAGGTATTGTTGTGGCAGCGTCTTACAAATCTTAGGCTTGGTCACCATAAGCACAGGCTTTTGGGTCACAGGGAAATAGGTTTGGACCGCAGCCCAAGAAAGCATGGCTGGGTTACTTAACAACCCTAATTTCGTTGTCCTTACTGCAAAATATAGATGGTACTCTCTACTTAATAGAAATGTGTTACAATAAGTAAAATACCATTTATGGACTATTTAACAAAATGACTGCTAAATAAATAGTATTTATTACTATTTCCATGAAAGACAATCATATTCAAATATAAATTTTATAGTCTTTTTCAGCTTGTCTGAAAATTAAGGGGATGAATTAAATGCATACTAAAATTCTGTAATCACCAGAGGCTTAAAAGAATTAAAATATGTAAAGCACTTAGGGAGTATGAGAAAAATGTAAGCTATAATCACAGAGAGACATACAATGTATTAAGAAGATGAAGTCAGAGGCCAGATCATATGCATTCACATCCCTATTTGCTGCCAGCCAACTGTGTGATGGTCAAGCCAGTGTCCATGTCACCTCTTTCCCAATTCCAGGCAGTTCAGCTCAAGAGGAAACTTATGCTTTGAGAAAATAAAGGGAAGACTTCAAAGGATTTTGTTTTGCAATTTGGATATAGCTCAGCAGAGTAAAATAAAGTGTCAAGCAGATTCCTAAAGCCCCCCATTCCACAACTTAGTTTCTAGACCGAATATCTTGATCCACTCTGGCCCAGAAGGAAACATGTAGTCAATACCAGCTTTAGGTGGCACAGGGATGACTTCAGAGATAACCTGGCACAGTTCTTGCTGAAATGGCCAAAAGGGAGTGCTTATATCACACCTCTCTCAATTCCAGCAGCCTAGCACAGGGAGGAAAGAGTGTGAGAGATTCTGTCTAGTAATCCAGGGAGCTACCCAGATCTTACTCAAGTCCACCCAGAGGATACCACCACAAGTCTGCATGAGTGACTGCATTACTGGGCTTGGGAGACCTTCATTGCTAATACAGCTGCAGTGACCAAAGACTTAGATTACAACACATAAGAAAGATGGGTTCAATCAAGTCGAGACTATGAAGATTAAAATAAATACCTAACTCTTCAGTCCCAGACATTCACTGATGAATATCCAGAAGCATCAAGAAGATCCAGAAAAACATGACTCCACAAAAGAAATGATCAGTAAGGGATCAGTGACCAATCCCATAGTGATAGAGATATGTGAAGTTTCAGAAAGCCATTCAAAATGGCTCTCCTAGAGCAACTCAGTGAACCTCAAGACAACACAGAAGAGGAATTCAGAAGTTGACTGCATAAGTTTAACAAAGAGATTGAAATAATAAAATAGAACCAATCAAGCTGAAATCTGGAGCCAAAAAATTCAACTGACAAAATGAGAAATGCATCAGAGACTATCATCGGAATTGATCAAGCAGAAGAAAGAATTAGTGAGCTTGAACAGGTCATTTGAAAATAGAAAAGAAGAAAAGAATGATAAAGAATGAAGCATGCCTACAAAATCTAGAAAATATCCTCAAAGGAGAAAATCTAAGTGTTATTGGCATCAAAGATGAGGAAGAGGGAAGTACTGGAATAGAAAATTTATTCAAAGGAATAATAACAGAGTATTTGTCAAACCTAGAGAAAAATATCAATATTCAGAGAGAAGAAGGTCCTAGGACGCTAAGCAATTTTAACTCAAACAAGACTACTTTAAGGAACTTAATAATCAAACTCCTAAGGTCACAGACAAAGAAAAGGTCCCAAGGGAAGCAAGAAAATAACATGTAAAGAAGTTCTAATGTGTTTGGCAGCAGACTTGTCAGTGCAAACTTTACAGGGCAAGAGACAGAGGTTTGACACAGTGCTAAAAGAAAAAAACCTTGACCATAGAATATTATGTCCTACAAAAATATCCTTCAAGCCTGACGAATAAATAAAAACTTTCTTAGATTAGCAAAAGCTGAGAGACTTCATCAACACCAGACCTGTCCTACAAGAATTGCTAAAAGGTATTTTTCAACAGAGAGGGAAAAAAAGAACACTAATTAACAATAATAAAAATATTTAAAGGTATATAACACAAACACAGAATACTATATTGCTATAATTGCAGTGTTTAAACCACTTATATCTTGAGTAGGAAGAGTAAAAGACAAATCCATCAGAAATAACTACAATAGGCCAGGTGCAGTGGCTAACATCTGTAATCCTAGCACTCTGGAAGGTGGAGGCGGGTGGATTCCTTGGGATCAGGAGATTGAGACCAGCCTGAGCAAGAGCAAGACCCTGTCTCTAAGTGAAGCTCTTAAGCCCAAGAATTTGAGTTTACTGTGCACTGTGATGATGTCTGGTACTTCTACCCAGGATTACAGAGTAAGACTCTGTCTTAAAACAAACAAACAAACAAACAAACAAATTCCTGAGAGATAGTATAGAAAGATATGGATAAAAATCACAAAAAGTTAAAAATGGGGGGGGTGTTAAAGAGTTGAATTTCTTTTAGATTTCTCTTTCCTTATTTGTTTGTAAACAGAGTTCTCGTATGATTAAAATAATCAGTTATAAAATATTTTTGTAAGTTTCATGGTAACCTCAAATCAACAAACCTACAAAAGATATATAAAAAATGAAAAGCAAGAAATTAAAACACAGTCCCAGAGAAAGATCACTTTTAAAAAAGGAAGACAGCAGGGTGGCACCTGTGGCTCAAGCACCAGCCCCATCTACTGGGGGTGGCACAGGCTCAAGCCCAGCCATGGCCAAAACTGCAAAAAAAAAAAAAAAAAAAAGAAGGAGGAGGACAGAAAGGAAGGAAAAGAGGATCATCATCATCATCATCACCATCATCATCATCATCATCATCAAACCAGACATCAAATAACACCATGCAGCAGTAAGTCCTCACCTGTCAATAATACATTAAATGTGAATGGAATAAACTCTCTAATCAAAAGACATAGAGTGGCTGAATAGATTAAAATAAACAAGACCCAAGTATTTTTTATCTGTAAGAAACACACATCAACTATAAAGACATATATAGACTGAAAATAAAAGGGTGAGAAAAAATTTTCCTTGCAAGTGAAACCAAAAAAAATGGAACCAGCTACCCTTTTATCAGGTAAAATAAATTTCAAGATAAAAATTATAAAAAGAGACGAAGATGATCACTATATAATGATAAAAGAGTTGATTCTCTGAGAGGATATAACAAATATTTGCACACAACACTGGAGTACTTAGATACAGAAAGCACGTATTCTCAGAGCCAAAGAGAGAGACCCCAACATAATAATCATTGGAGATCTCAACACTTAACTTTCAGAAAAGGGCAGATTATCCAGACAGAAAATTAATAGAAACATTGGAGTTAATCTGCAGTGTACAGCAGATGGTCCTAACAGATATTTAGAAAACATTTTGTGCAACAGCTACAGAATACACATCCTTCCCCTGAGCTCATGGATCATTCTGGAGGATAGACTATATGTTATTCCACAGAATAAGTTTTCAAAAATTGAAAAAACTAAAATCATGTCAAGTCTTTTCTCTGACCACAATGGAATAAAACTAGAAGCCAGTAGCAAGAGGAACATTGCAAATTTTATAATCACATGGAAATAAAGTAAAATGCTCTGGATTGACCAGTAGATCAATGAAGAAATTTAGAAGGGGATTAAGAAACTTTTAAAACAAATGAGAATGAAATACAATATATCAAAAGCTATGGGATACAGAAAAGAAAGAAGAGAAAAGTTTATAGCAAAAAAATGCCTTTGTCAAAAAAGTAGAAGATCTTCAAATAAACAACCTAATGATTGATTTGAAAGAACTAGAAAACAAGAGGAACCAAACCAAAACTCAAATAAAAAGAAATAAAATATGTCAGAGGAGAAATAAATGAAATTATAACCTACAAAATAGTCAATGAAGCAAAAATTCACTTTTTGAAAAGATAAAACAGACACTCCTTTAGCCACTAAGAAAAAGAGAGAAAACTCAAATATTATCAGAGGTAAAAACGACAATTGATACTGCAGCAATTTAAAGGATCTTCAGAGATGATTATGAGCAACTATATGCCAATAAATTGGAAACTTTTATAAGTAAAGAATAAATTTCAAGACACGTGCAATGCAGTAATTGCTCTCTTGTGACAGCTGAGCAGAGGATCATCAGTTAAGTCCTGCTGGGAGTTCTGACCACAGACACTGTGAGATTACAAACATGTGCTGTTTAAAGGCCATAAGTTTATTATAATTTGTTACACAAACAAAAACAAACAAACAAACAAACAACCCAAAAAACCTCCATGTGAAGTTCAGAGAAAAAAGGGGAAGATGTAAAAAAGCTTATTTTTTCAGTGCTCTAGTTCACATTTCTGATATTTGCTTGTACTAAGCAATGTGGGTCCAGTGTTAGTTTCAGGCAGGATAACTTGGCCTGGCCAGAGTCACCACCAAGTCTATCATAAGATACACTCAGTATGGAAAGATGTAATTCTGGTCTACTTTCCTTTTCCAGAGGAGGCATCAGACCTTAATGATTAGCAAGAATATTAGGATTTCAGTCATATTTGTTTTCCAGCTTCAGAGTCTAGTTAAGAATATTTATCAAAAAGGCATGAACTAAAAAAACCCTTTCAAGAGTGAGAACAAGAGATTGAAATATTTGGTTTTTAATGTAAAAGTTTACTAGGTTTGGCTGACCAGACTGCATAATGCTGGTTTTCTGACTAGGTTCCACGATCTTTCCCTCATTTATCTTCCCCCCTCTGTCTGCCATCCTAGACTTGCAGAGTCAACCTACATGCTGGATCAGGCTTGGCTAGTTGTTGATGTCTTCCTTAAACATGATAAAGAGTGGGCTAGCTCAACTCTGTGTCCTACTGATCTCAAAGGCTTGAAGGGGGGCAGGTGAATAATAAATGAAAATAAAGTTCAGCGGAAAAGTTACAAGCAAAGAGCAAATAAAAGGCAGTAACACCATAAAATCATTTGGAAAGCTGAGAAGAATCTAGACACTTAAAATCCCCCAAGTTTTCTATAAGGAGTGTCCCGAAAGTCACTGTACCTAGGAAAAATGATAGCAGCAGATACTGGAAACATGTTCCGTGTAAGTGGGAGAGACATGTTCAAAAAGAGGTGGCCAACACGTAGAAAAATGTTTTGTGCAGATTTTTCATGAATATTTTGTGAAGAACGGTATATTTAGCTACAATTACCCATTTCCCCTATGTATGACAACCGTCTACTGGAGGCTATATTCCTATTGCCCCTTCTAATGTGTGAACTTGCTATGGTTTAGTTTGGAGCAAGAGATCCATTGGATTTGACAACTCTGGAGAAAGTACTTTATTTTCTCTTGGTCAACCTTCTGCAGTAGTATGTGGCTTTACGATTGTTTAGTAAGCTATTATGAGTTGGTTTAGGGAGTACCCTGATTAACTGTCCAACAACGGTTACTGCAGACACAGGAGGAACCAATGGCAGGAGTGATATTCAGGCCACACATCTACTGACCCTAATTCCAGTCCAACTCTTTTAATTTCTGCCTGAGAGATCAGAGTCCTGGGGAAGAGAAATAGCTCCTCAGGATCTCACAACTAATTGTTTTCAACTTTGGGACATACTTAGAAGGGCAATTGGTACATTGGCCTATCCCTGTTATGTGTCTCTGTTAGTAATGCCAAATATGAATTTTTGCTAATTCAAAAGCTGTTTTCTTTCTTTTTTTTATTAAATGATAGCTGTGTATATTAATGCAATCATGGGGTATAGTGTGGTATTTTCATATGCAATTTGAAATATTTTCATCAAACTGGTTAGCATAGCCTTTATGTCATTTTCTTACGGATATATGAAAAAATGCTCACCATCCTTAATCATCAGAGAAATGCAAAAGCTGTTTTATTTCTTAAATTTATGATGTCTCTGTTATGTTCTGCCAGTGTGAGGAAATGAGTGTCTAGTTTTGTCAATGTAATACTTATTCTCAATCCCTGCTACATCCATTCCTCCTTCTTTGAAAGCTGATAAAATCTGTTGGCAACCTCCTTGAAGCTGCAAAGCAGTTACTCAAAACAGTTTGCAGAACATTCAGTATAGATGGGGACGTGAGCCACTCTCGAAAATCAGTGTGCTTTTTGGCTTCATGAGTTTAGATCATTTTTCCTAGTTTATTACAAACTTTGAATTTATTTATCACCATTAATGTGTTAAAATTTCCAAACCACAGGGATCTTTCAGGATCACATCTGAAAGAGATAATCTTTCCAATATCCCTGAGGAGTTATGGGCATGAAATGATGAACAATTCCATAGGGATTTCCAGATGGAAAATTAGAATATGCAGCTTAATGTTATTCCAGGTAGAATATTAAAGATGGAACATTTCTATCCCCCTTGACCTAACAGGCACCCACTCTCATTTGGAAATATTACTTAGCAATAGAACCTAATTGGGGATACAGAAATGTACAGATTAAACACAGTGTGTTTTACCCACTGGGGGGTAAAAGAACAAAGCCAGAGGCCTATGAAAAAGCATGGTGAATCTGGTGATGGGCGAGTCAAGTATTGCTAGGGAAGTGTTCCTGCTGAGGTGGCAGAGATAAAAGCAGCTGTAGACAGAGACAGGCAGGGGTTAGATCACCGCAAGGGTCTTGTACTTCAGTCTAAGGAACCTAATTAGTGTAAACCTATCAAGCAGGACAGAGACAGGGACAGACAGACAGTTTAGAGGTATCCCTGGAAGTGAGTAAAGACTTGTGTTTATTGATTATTTTATTTTATTTTCTTTGTTGCAGTTTTTGGCTGGAGCTGGGTTTGAACCTGCCACCTCTGGCATATGGGGCTGGTGCCCTACTTCTTTGACCCACAGGTGCCACCCTGTTTATTGATTCTTTCAATCACTAAAAAAAAATTTATTGTACTCCACAAGATTTTGTTATCCTGTAATAAATTTATTACTCTCTCAAAATTCACAAAACACAGGTAAAAGTTAAGTCATGTATGTAAAAAGTGTGGAAGAATCTTTGGTGTCCTCTGGTGTCAATTTGGATGTGATTTTTAAAAATTGGTTTTAGAGACAGATTCTGTTTACTAGTTGCTGTGGTTTTCTTGAGTCTTTTCACAATTCCTCATTTAGGCGCCTTGGCTTGTCAAACTTCATGGTTGCAAATGTGGGGTTTCAATTTTAAATTTTGCATGGTTTGCTGAGATTTTTCTCTCCAAAATTCACAGAATTATTCAAGGCCACCCCTTCATTACCCTTCTTTCCTACTTTCTTTTGCTTCTTCCAACAACAACCTGAAGGCGGGCTGAGGTACACGGGCTAGTCTGGAGTAATAATGTAGCTAATTTGACATGATGAATTACAGTCTAGGCAGAGAATGTTATGTGCAGAGTTTCCATCATCTTCTGTCTCCCCAGCACCATGGCAGATCATTCATATTCATTCCTTACTACATGTATCTAGCTAACGTGTAAATTAAAATAACTTAGAATTCTTCAAGAAAGACAGAAGGAGGCTAAAAGCTATTGCTCATCTCATTGCTAAAACCCTGGAAACATTGTCTGAATGCCCCAGATATACAGTTTGGGAAGCTGATTGTTTCAACATGGCATCATGAAGGCATCAGAGTTTACAAACAGTGGGACAGCCTGTGGCCCTGTAACCAGGTGCTAATCTGCAGGAACTAAAGGAGTAATAAATGCTTCATGAAACCACTGTCTTTCTTCTTTCAGTTAACTATTGAATATTTTAAATTTATCTGATATTCCTGCCACAAGAAGTAAGGAATTACCAATCGATAGTTCGTGTTCTTGTCAAGTGCCAGGCAAAAACAATTCTCATAATAGAACTCCCCACTGTGAAAAGATAGTCGGAAACGTGTAGGAAGGAATCATAATCTCATACAACCAAATGTAGATGCAGAACAAAGGTACGGTACACTGTGGGAGGCAGGAAGAAGACTGTCTTAAAGGGTAGATTTTTCCACAAATATTATACCTTGATTCCTAATACTTGAGAGGACACGAACTGGCTTCACCTCTGAAATGGCACCAAATCATTTTCCTTTTTTTTACCAGCTCACTGCTTTTCATCAGACCATTAATAACACTGCACCCTGGACAATGCTGAGTCTGCTCATGGTGTCCCAAGCCTTCAGACTGCATAGTAGGGAATGTATCGGCCACTCTTGGCCATTGTTACTACATATCTTTCAAAATCTAGACAAATAACTTCCTATGACTGCTAAGAACAAAACTGACAACAAAAACACACTCTTTCAGAGTGTTCCATCACCTAGACAATTACATCTAACCTCTTTTAGAGAGTATTTAATATTCTTAAACATCTGCTCAAACTTATTTACCTCTCTGCCTTCTAATTACTTCTGCATCTATTCTACAGTTCTCAAAAAACACGGTGCCTCTTCACAACCACAGGCCTTTGTTCATGCTGAAGCCTCTGGATGTTTTTCTGCTAATTGACAGTAACTTACTGCCCTTCCAGTGCCAGCATTTTTATCATAGTTAGATCCATTAGTTTTGTTGGAATCTATTTTGCCCTGTAGGAGCTTCTTGAATTACTGGCCTTCAGTGTCCTGCACTATTGAAAAAACACAATGAATATATGTTGACTGCAGTTAGAATCACATCTTAATCGTCTTTTGACTTCATCAGTGACTAGTGTTGATGGTTCTTACACAAAATAAGTCGTTCTTCACTAAGTGGTTGTAGGCATGGAAGTCCCTCAGTTTCTTCCCTTTCTCAATTATCCTCTACTCTCACACTCAGTGGCCAAGACCTGTCGATTCAGCAATGTTACCCTCCTTATCCCACACCCCCACTGACATCACTAGTTCTGGTTTCTTTACATTCTCCCTGAACTGCTGCAATTGCTTCCTTAGCTATCACTCAACTTTCAGTCTCTGCCTTCTTGGACCCTTCTGCAAACAGCTGGTGATGTCATTTTCCCAGAGCACAGCTCTAATAATTCCATTCCCTGGCTTTAAAAACATCAATGGATCGCCAAGGCCTGCAGAACAGGTGCAAATCCCTCATCAGGTTTTCATCTGCTCACTGTCCGCCCTTGCAAACTTTTGTCACACATTCCCACTTTACTCATGCCAGGCCACACCCAGTCATTCCTTGAATCATGCTGTGGATTCTGGGCCACTCCCTGCCCTGCTGGATGAACTCTCTTCTTTAATCGCCTAAGTTACTCTTTTCTTCATGTCTAGCTATTGATATACACACCTTTCAAAAAACAAATAAAATGTCTCATCCACAATTTAGTACTTTAAGTATGTAATTTTAGACTTTTTTGCTAACAGAGCCTATTCATTGTACTGTTAAAAGTGTACTAATCCATTTTAGGCTCATTTGCATATAAAACTGTGCTCATGATTAAGAATACTCTGGCATGTGTCACTGAATGTGGGGCTGGGACTAGAAAGGTAAAGACTGGAGTATGGTTCTTGCCCACTTACCCCCACGAACATGAGTCCTAGTCAGGAAAGTGTTAGGCAGATGTGTTGAACAAGAGCCTGAAAAGAAAAGAAGGCTGGGCACAGTGGCTCATGCTTATAATCTCAGCACTTTGGGAAACTGAT
>NW_003852419.1:8210547-8239902 GCF_000181295.1 Otolemur garnettii
TTTAGGAATTAAAGTTTGGAAAGATGCAATGCTCTATGTAATATTACAGCACATTATGTCAATCAAGGCAACTGTGCAAGTAGCACTGTTAACAATCACCCTGGACAAAAGGCATAAAATGTCAGTCTCTTGGGCAACCTAATACATGTATATATTAACTTCCTAAAATACCTCAGTGGGGAAAGTGTTATTCCAACTCCCCAGTGTTGTCAACAGATTGCAAGAGTTTACCCTTCTCAATGACCAATTCTGACTCTATGAGACTCGGATACTGAGCCTATTAAGGATATGATGAGAAATTTTACTTATTCTCTTTAAATTTGAATAACCATCAACAAGAGAATAGACAAAATTATTCATAAATCAAGATATCTGCCCTATTGATTATGTTTCCAGACATTACCAAAGTAGGAAGTTCAAAGTTTTAAAAAGCATGGACAAAACCAAGGTTTTCTAAGTGACTTGAAATAGGATGACGTACACCTGTCTGTTACGCTCGTGTCAGCTGACCCACCATAATCAGCATGTAGGTAATGGAGAGAACACTAGAGCACTGAGCTTCGATTTGGGGTGTGGTTCTTCTTCATGTTCATGCAAGTAATTATCCTCCTTTACCCTTTAGATGTAGAAAGGGCCATGTTTGCTAAGTTTAGGGAAAAGAAAAAGCTTGGAAGTCAGGAGCTAAGTGAAGTTCAACTGGACTGGAAGTTCCTTTGTCATCTTTCTCCCAACAGAAGACCAGAATGTGAACATCATGGAAGATACGCACATAGTAAGTAAAATTAACTGAAAAACTCTTCCTTTGGAATCTATGGTGCCTAGCAAGAATCTAGTGTAGATCAAGTTTCTATTTTTATTTTTTAATAAAGTGTTTAGTACGCTGGGAAAAAAAGAGAAAATAAAATAAACATTCTGCTTCAGGACTTTTCTTCCTGATCTGTTAATTTCATAAAGCATACAAGATTACTCAACACTTTCAAAATCTGAAGCAAGAAGATTATTCTACATATCTAAGGCCCTAAGGTCACTGGGAAGTGTATGTATAGTTGGAGGAGAGTATTATCAATTTTGTCAAGTTTTTAAGAGTTGACAAATTTCCTCATAAAACATTAGTGACAGGAAACATCCCTGTGGGCCAGCAAATCACTGAATCAAAAAAGCTCAGGATGGTTTCCATTGACAACCTTAGCGCTAGCAACTATTTTTTTCCCTCACAATTTCAATTAACAATTGAGAATTTTCTGAGAATATCCTTAGAGAGTTTTATAATTTTTACACAGAAGAAAATAGCATTTATGGCAAAACTCAGATATGTTTGGCACACACGCTACCCTGGCCAGGAGAGCCACTGTCATTCCTGATACTCCTTTGTCATGAGTGGAACGTTGGTAACTATTGCCTCAATCCGTACAGTAATGACTGAGCGGAGAAGCTTCTCACAAAAGACATGAAATTGAGAAAAATAAGTCAGACTCAAAGTAAATTAAGGAGAGAATTCTTCAAGTCCCTCATTTAGTCAATTATTTGAAGCCTAAACCCATGACAATGCATTGCCTCAAATAACTTAAAAAGATAATTCCCTTGAAATATATTTTCTGGAAAGGGGTACCCATCTTGATTTTAATGAATCTCAGAGCAAATAAAGCTGTCCTCAGTAGCTTTCATATGAGTTTCCTGCACAGTCTTCTACCTTTAGAAATATGAAAATGGTTTCAAGAATTTTATGCCTGCATGGAGAAAATCACTACTGTGTACAATTAGCATATTTACTAAGCTTCGTCATTACTTTGGTAATTAAAATTGAACAAAGAGTGCAACATACCCAATTCAAGAAAATTACACAGTACAGTAATATACAATCATAATGGTCGCCTGACAATTATTAAAATACACTGAATTCTTCCTTACAGTAAAAGTATTCACCAGAGTAGCTTCTGAGTAAGATCATTGCAGTCCTTTCTATTTAAATATGTTTTTCTGCACAGAAAATTATAATTACATTTGCATAACTACTATAATCAATCTAGAATTATGGCTGAAATTTTTATTCTCCAAATCACCATTCTTTCTAAGGCATCAGGAGCTCTGCAGCATAATCTAGGTTCGTGGAACATAATTCTAATTTGTAATAGGATTAAATATATTTTTGCACCCTCTTTACAAGAATCAATCATTCTAAGACATAGCAGACGATATAACTACACTATGCAATTTGTTTACTTCTATCTTGGAAAAAATAGGCTTTAATTTACCAAATTTCTTTTTTCTAAAAAGGAAAACAAAACAAATGAATTAAAAAAATCATCCACATTTTCAAAAGAATACTAAATGATATTTGTAAGAAACAGGCTTGTTGGGAAGTCAAATCATCATTTCTGCATTTAAATGCCCTGTACTTACTGAGATTAGCTGAGATGGCCGATCTAATTTCTGTCCCATCTTGGAAATATTGCCTATCATAAGCCTTCTTTGGGGAGATCTTTCAGAAATCAAAAGGACTTCTTTTGAGTTTTCTCTTTTACTCTTGCTGAATTCAACAGGCTTCCTTGGGACCTGATGTCATAGGCATTTTTTTTTTTTTTTTTAAAATCCAAGTCAGGTCTGACAAAAACAATAAGCAGATCTATGGTATAAACATCAATTTGCAACCAGCCTTTTGGAACCATGGACCAGAAGGCTATTTCAGTGAAAACTTCCTGCTAAGCTTGTCTTCTGATCAGCCTGCTAATCGACACCATCTGTATGGGTCGGGTCTCAGAAGGGCAGAGACTGAGGCGCAGAAGCAGGCCAGGAAATGAGATGTTCTAAACTCTAGCTCATCTCTGGGCCTGCTACAAGCTGCTTTTGGTTACCAGGCCCAGGTCCTCAAGGGAACGACACCTCCAGGGATCAGGCCAGCACAAAATAAATTCCTAATAGAGAGGTACAACATGAAGTCACTACAGAAAGAAACGCTAAAGCAGTTCTCTAACGTGGGATTTCAAAATCATTTCCACGTGCAAAGATGTTAAACCAAACTCACTATTTTTAAACTATTTGCATTTTGGAAAAGTTTAGAGTTTGCTCAAAAAATGTACAAGGAACTGTTTTAATGACCAATTAATTCAGATTGGCAGACATACAGAAACAAACAGGTTCACTGAATAACAGCAAGGGTCACATGGATACCCAAAGGATTATGTATCGACTTTAGGAGAGACTTTGAGATAAGCTGAGGACAAACATTAAACCAGCAGTCAAATTATAACCTCACTTAACTATGTATTCAAGTGTTTGTTTATAAGCATCGATAATGCCTACTCAAGAAAAATACAGCCTGGCAGGCAAGTAGACTTGCATTTACATAATTTTATACAAATAAATTCCTGCCTCATTATTTAGAGGCTGGTCAAGTTGCCAACAACTAGAAAACATGCAGAGCTTTAAGCATAGTATTCTTTGATAATATAATAAAGGTGTATGAATCCAAAAATAATGACATTTTCAAGATTCCCTTTCTTCAAATTGGGTGGGAACTTTTGTCTTAGAGAGAGAGAAACGCAAAGAAGTAGGTAAAAAATTATAGAAAATTGGAAGTGGCTAGATAATAACTACATCCTAATTTTTTACCTTTATTTTTCTTTGTTCTCATATACATAAAAACTGAAGCTCGAATTCATGGATATTCTAAATCATGATTACATAGCTAGCAAAAGTAATGATGGATTAGAATTAAATGACTTTCCATTACAAGACACTAACTTTGAAGAAATAAACTCACATTATGGTTGTCAGGCATACACAATAGTCCAGGGTCAAATGAGCAGAGAAATAACAAACGAATTGGCATTTTTCTATTCTTAAAAGTATTTGGGCATTTTTTCTCTACCTTCACAGGGTTGTAATAGCTATAGAGGTTAATAAATGATCTAGAATATTTAATCTTTTGTCAAGAAAAGTAAGCTATTCATGTCTTGATCAAAATACAGGCATGGATTACGAAAAGAAAGAAATAAAAACAAAGAAATAAGCATGAAAGTTTTTCAAAGCTACCTTTCAGATATCACTAGTAGATTTTAAAACTTTATACTTTCATGTGTCTTCTTAACAAAAATTATGTTAACAATTATTAAATATTTTTGGCTACATGGACTGCCTTTTACAATGTTTGAGTCCTGGCTACAGGTGTGCCCATCGCCCAGTGTCCCTTGTACTATTAGGTAGGTCTGGGCCCTCCCCCTTCTTTTCCCTCCCCCTTACTGAGTTTCCACTGAGTTTTACTTCCCTCTGTGCATATGTTAGTTCCAATTTAATAACAAATTTATGTGATGTTTGTTTTCCCAATCTTTAGAAACTTCACTTCGGAGAATGGCCTCCCATTCCACTCAAATTGTAGAAAAAAGCCTTAATTTATCCTTTTTATGGCTTAGTAGTACTCCATCGTACACACACACTCCATTCATGAACTGATGGGCACATGGATTGATTCCACAACTTTGCAATTGTGAGTTATGCTGTAATAAACATTTGAGTGCAGCTACCTTTTTGATAAAAAGACTTCTTTTTTGGATGGGTGTATACCCAGTAGAGGCATTGCTGGATTGCAGGTGTATTTTTAGGTTTTGGATGACTCCTCCTGTTTTCCATAGAGGGTGCACTGATTTGCAATCCCATCAACAGTGTATAAGTGTTCCTTTCTTTCTGCATGCATGCCAACACTTACTGTTTTTTAGACTTTTTAATAAAAGCTATTCTAACTGGGATAAGGAAATATCTTACCCCATTTTTCATATGTTGTCCATTTGCCTATCTTCTTTTGAGAAGCTTCTATTCATGTCTTTGCCCATCTTTTAACAGGATTTTTTTTTTTTTTTGTATTATTCTTGCTGCTTTGAGTTATTCATAGACTCTGGTTATTAGCTCTTTGTTATATTCACCCAATCTACATATTAGATATATAGTTTGTGAATTCATCTGATCTATACATTGGGTATATAGATGGTGAATATTTTCTCCAGTTCTGTAGGTTGGCTACTTGATCTAGTAATTGTTTCCTTATGTGGACAGGAACTTTTTAGTTTAATCAAATCAGATTTATTAATTTTTGTTGTTGCCATGATTGCCTTTGGGATTTTGGTCATAAGTCTTTGCTTAGGCTGATACCAGAAGAAATTTTCCTACATTTTCCTTTCCATATGGTTTCATGTCTTAGATCTAGGTCTCTTATACATCTTGAATTGATTTTTGTGAGCAGTGGGTGATAGGAGTCCTATTTCACTGTTCTGTATGTGGGTATCCAATTTTCCCAGTACCATTCATTCATTCAATAGGGCTCCTTTCCCCAGAGTATGTTGTCTGCTTTGTCAAAGAGGAGTTGGCTATAGGAAGGTGGTTTTATCTCTGGGTTCTCAGTTAGGTTCCCTTGGTCTATGCCTCTATTTGTGTACCAATATCAGGTTTTTTTTTGTTTGTTTTGCAGTTTTGGGCCAGGGCTGGGTTTGAGCCCACCACCTCCGGCATATGGAGCTGGCGCCCAACTCCTTTGAGCCACAGGCGCCGCCCATTATCAGGCTATTTTTGTTACCCTAGCCTTGTAGTAAAGTTTGAAGTATGGTAACATGATGCCTCCAGATTTCTTCTGTTTGCTTAAGATTGTTTTACCCACTCATGTTCTCTTCTGTGTTCAAAATAAACATAGGATTATTCTTTCTAGGACTGTGAAGTATGATATTGGTGTTTTGATGGGACTGCACGGAATCTGTAAGTCACTCTGAGTAGTATGGACATTTTCACCAAGTTGATGCTGCCAATCCATGAATAAGATGTATTTTTCCATTTGTTTGTGCCCTCTGAGATTTTTCCTCGGGGTTTCATAGTTCTCCTTATAGAGATCTTTCTCTACTATGTTAAGTAGTTCTAGGTATTTTATTTTCTTTTGTAGCTATTGTGAATGATATGGAGTCTCTGATTTGACTTTCGATTGTTATTGCCATATGGAGATGCTACTGGTTTACGTACACTGATTTTGTATCCTAAGACTTGGCTGAATTGGTGGAGTCTTTGGGGATTTCTCAGTACAAGATCATGTCATCAGCGAAGTGTGACAATCTGATCTCCTCTTTCCTGGTTTGGATACTTTTTATTTCTTTCTTTTACCCGATTTCTTGGAGCATTATATTGAATACATGTGGTGACAGTGGGCACACTGTCTTGCTCTCGTTCTGAGGGGGAATGTTTTGACTTTCATGCTGATGTTCAGCATGATGTTGGCTGTGGTTTTGTCGTATATGGATTTTAATATTTTTAGATATATTCCTTCTATGCCTAGTTTGTAAGAGCTTTTATCATGAAGGAGTATTGGATTTTTTCACATACTTTTTCCACATTTATTGAGATGATCATCTGATCTTGTTCTTGCTTCTGTTTATGTGGTAAATCACAGTTTTTGATTCTTGTCTGTTCAACAATCTATGTATCCCTGGGATAAACCTCACTGGTCATGATGGATTATTTTGAATGTGCTGTTGAATTTGGTTTGCTAGTATTTCATTCAGTATTTTTGCATTTGTATTCATAAGGGATACTGATCTGTAGTTTTCTTTTTTCATTGTGTTCTTTCCTGACTTTATTGTCAAGGTAATACAGCCTGAGTAGAATAAGTTGGGGAGAATTCTCTCCTGGTCTATGTTATGGAATAATTTCTTTATCAGCTCTCCATATAGGTATGATAGAATTTGGCTGCTAATCCATCTGATCTGGGCATTTTGTTGTTGCTTGGACTTCTTTGCATAGGAATTCTATTTCTTCTTGTCTATGTCTTGGGAGGTTGCGAATTTCAAGATATTTGTCCATTTTGTCTACACTTTCTGGTTGGTATGCATAGAGATTTTCATAGCATTCATGGATGATGTTTTGCATTTCTGTATTATCAATGTAATTTTCACTTTTTCATTTCTGATTGAGGTTATTTGGGTCCTTGCTCTTCTACTGTTGGTAGTCTAGTAAGAGGTCTTTCAGGTTTGTTTACCTGCTCAGAGAACCAACTTTTTGTTTCATTGATCTTATTATTATTTCTTCAATTTCCATTTCATTTAGTTCTGCTCTGACCTATGTCATTTCTTTTCTACTGCTGGCTTTCGGTTTAGTTTTTACTTCTTTTCCTATTTCTCTGAGATGTGACACTAGGTTGTTAAGTTGTGATCTTTCTGATGTAGGATTTAAGGTTACGAGTTTTCCCCTGAGGAATACTTTTGCTGAGTCCCTTAGATTTTGATAGCTTGTGTCCTATTTGTTGTTCAGTTCAAAGAATCTTTTTATTTTTATCTTAATTTTTGACACCACAATCCTTCAGCATCAGGTTGTTTAATTTTTCATGAGTTTATGTAGGTTTCAGTGTTTGTCTTATGACTGATTTCTAGTTTTATTCTACTGTGGTATGAGAAGGATATATGCTATGATTTAGAGTTTTTGAATTTGTGAAGGCCTGTTTTGTGTCCTAAGATGATATGAGTTTTGGAGAATGTCTCATGTGCTGGTGAGAAGAATGTATATTCGATAGTTTTTCGGTAGAATGTTCTGTAAATATCTGTTAGGTCAATTTGATTAAGAGTCTCATTTAGGACCAGTGTTTGTTTTCTGCTTTAATGATTTGTCCTGCTTTGACAGTGGGTTGTTGATTTCTCCAGCAATTATAACACTATTCACTTTTTTTTAATTTAGCTTTAGTAAAATTTGCTTTCTGTATTCAAGAGCCACTGTGTTAGGGGTGTATCTACTTAGGATTGGTATATCTTCCTATTGGACTGCTTTTTTTATCATTATATAATGATCCTCTTTGTCTTTCTTTACCTGTGTTGATTTAAAGTCAATTTTATCTAATATGAGAAAGATGATGCTTTCTCTTATTTGGTTTCCATTTGTGTGGAATATTTTCTTTTCCATCCTTTCATGTTGAATATGTATGTGTCCTTGTGGTTTAGATGTGTTTCCTGGAAACAACAGATAATTGGGTTATTTTATTACCCATTCAGCCAGCCTATGTCTTTTGAATCATGCATTTAATCCATTAACATTAAGAGGTAGAATTGGTATATGGGATGCTGCTCTGTTCATGTTGGGGAGTACCTTGTTGCTTTGTTTCTCTTCTTGTGCTAGTTTTATACAAGCCATGAGCTTTAACTTTTTGTGTGCGGTTTTACACTATTGGGTGTCTATCACCTTGATTCATGTATACTACTGTTCTGAATATTTCCTGCAAAACAGGTCAAGTGGTGACAAATTTCCTCAATGTTTGCTTGTCTGGAAATGACTTGATTTCTCTATGAAGTGTGAAACTTAGTTTTGTAGAATACAAGATTTTAGGCTTTATGTTTTTTTGTTTAAGAAGATTTAAGATGGATCCCCACTTCAATTTGGCTAAGAAGTGAGCCAATATGTTGATGGGTTTTTCTTGGTAGGTCATATGTTGTTTATGTGTAGCTGGTTGTAGAATTTTCTCCTTCATTTATACCTTGGCCTGATTGATTACTATCTGTCTTGGTGGTATCCTATTTGTTATGAATCTTCCCAGGTTTCAATGTCCATCTTGTATCTGTATGTATGAATCTCTGGCAAGACCAGGGAAGTTTCCCTGAATAACTCCCTAGAATAAGTGTTCCATGCTTTTAGCTCTTTCTTCTTCCCCCACAAGGATACCTATATAATTCAAATGTTAGTTCATTTCACATATTACCATTTCTCTCTCAATGATTTCTCATCTTTTTGATACTCTTCTCTGCCTCTTTGCACAACTGGATTAGCTCAAGAGATGTGGCTTCAAATTTTGAGATTCTTTTCCTTGGTTTATTCTATTGTCAATGCTTTCTGGTGTGTTTTGAAGTTCCCTAAATGATTTTTTCATTTCTTTAACTTCTATTATATTATTTCATAGCTTGTCTTGCTCTTTAATGACTTTTTCTTTAATTTCTCAAAAAAAATTTTTGGCTTCTTTTTTCAACTTTTCCTTTAATTCTATTCATCTTATTTGTATTATTTTGGAAATTTCCTTGTGGATGAAGCCCACTGTTACAGGTCCACTGTGAAACTTTGGGAGTGTTGAGCTATTTACATTTTTTAATATATTGCCAAGGTTCTTTTGCTGGTTTCTTCTCATATAGCTCCTCTTCTTGTAGCTGTGGGTTAATAGGATTGCAAGGTACTTGTTCCCCTTTGCTGGGAATGCTCCTGTTTAGTTGACAAAAGGAGAGGACCCTACATGGAGATTTTATGACCTCTTCCAGAATGTTCACACATTAGGAAAGGGAAGGGTTCAGTTAGAGTCTATTGAACATTTGTTCTCTTTTATTCTATTCCCCTGTGATTGCTGCAGTTCTAGCTAGTGTTGGATGTTCTTTGTGTGGAATGGAGGGTTGCCATCCAGCTTATTGTTGGAAGTTTGTGTTGAGGCTAAATATGACCTTTTCCACCATCAATTTCACTGTGGGTGATTGCTCTGGCTGAGATAGCCCAGTGGAGCGAGTCTATTTAGGCTATAGCATGGATAATTGGGCTGTGGACTTTTTCATGGCCTAGATCTAAGAGTAATGACTACTTAGAGCTGGAGGAATCCTGGGTGAAGTGTTGAACCTTGGGGAAATTGTGCCAGCCTAGTGGCAACTGGTGAAGACTCAGGGATAGTGTCTTGGGACCTATGCTTAACTCTGGAATCTCAAGGATAGTACCACAGGCCCAGCAGGGACTCTAAAACTATAGGGGCAGAGCCTTCAGCACAGAGATAGCTTCAGAGCTGGCCCTAGGATTACAGGGGTATAAATGCACATATGGAGAGCTGTTCTGATGCCCAGTCACACATATTGTGGTTTGTCTCAGTGGCTTGTGGGACTACATAGGTGGGCTGGACTTGCTGGTGACCCATGGTTCTCCACTCACACCTATGACCCACTGAGGCTGTTGCCCATTGCTTCCCAGGTGGTGCCTGTGCATCTGTGGCTTCTGCTCTGCTAAGGTCCCATGCAAACAAAGGAGGTATGCACAGCCTCCATTTACAGGGCACAGAAAAGAGGAGTTTCTGTTCTGTCTTCTCCCTCCCCAGCTCAGTAGGTGAGATGCAAAGGCTATTGCTGGAAAGCTAAGTCCTCAGTGGATCTGGCTTCATGCACCACAGTGATAACCTGGGATAGGCATCCACCAGATCTCTGCTATACCTACTCTCTGGAGAGATATTTCTGCACAGACTCTGAGAAGATCCTTGATCAGCCCAGCGATCTTTAGCAGATGAGGGAAATCCCTCACAGTTCAACCTTCCTGCAACTTTTAGTCCTTTTCTAAAAAGCAGTGCTCCCTTGGGTTGCTTTTATTCTGCTGCCTTCCCCTCGTCCTAGAAGTGTGAATTGTATTGGGACCCCCAGCTTAATCTCTGAGTTGGTGGGTGGTATTTGTAAAAATTTGCCACAGTGTTTGATTGAATTAGTAGAAGCTGAAATAAGCTAGATAGATGTTCTCCTGGTCTGTGGTTGATACTTGTAGGAAAGAGCCAGCTGTAGCTTTTTCCTTCTGTGTCTGTAATAGGCTTTAGCCCCTTAGGAGAAGCACGTGAATACCTCAGACAGTGGGAGAGACCCTGTAGCTCCCAGGGGATTGCTTGTTATCCACCACAATAAAGGTGTTTGGAGGAGTGAGGCTGGGTGGGTTTAGGCTGGGTGAACCTGAAAGGCTCTTGGCAGAGGTCAAAGGTCCTATCGCAGGTCCCTGGCAAATGCTGCTGAGGAACTCATGCCATCTCTTGAAACTAGAAAGAGTGTTCATGGTGGAGGGGCTGTCTGTCATTCACTGACTGATTCTGGACTGAGCTCCTACACCTGCCTTGAGAAGCTCCTACAGTGTTTGTTTGTAAACAGGTGCCTGGAAGTGCACCATGCTTAGCAGCAATGGTACCACAGGTGAGAACTTCATTCTGGGAACCCACTCTAGTCCAACAGCATAGCTTTCCCATGGAGGGATGGGCACTCCCTTACATCACCACAGTCTGGACCCCCACTGTATTCTTCCATCAGTTCTGCCCACATGGGTTCCCCCACCTTTTGTATAGGCGAAAGGCCTATATGCTTCTGGCCAAAAAAGCTGTTTGAGAGAAAGCAGTGAAAAGACTTTGTGCAGGCATACTTGTGAGAAACTGAGGCAGAATCCCATATGGCTGGGTTGGTTGCAGGCCTAACATGACCGAGGCTCTGGCTGGAATGGCATTTCTAGAGATGTCCAGACTGCATTGAGGAATTAAGGTTGAGTTTATAAGGCCAATAAAAAAGCCCTTTGGAAAACTGGCCAGATACCTATCAGTAACCTTTCCTGATCTGTGGTAAGTTACGAAGGTTGCTTGCTAACAGGTCCGGAAATGGAAATGTGCTCAGGGACCTCAAGAGAAGAGGAATTTACCCAATGTATACAGGTACAGGTATCTAATGGCACAGATAAAACCTGGGCTTGTGAAAGGCTTTTGAGAAGTCTGGCCTGAAAATTCCTTTAAAAGTTTCCAGCAACCTCCCGCCCCCACCCCACCCCCCAAGGCCTACATGGGAGCAGAGGTTTGCACACAAATTCCTGCATGCCTAAGAAGTTTCTTTATGCCTTGCTTAAAGATTCAAAGTAACAGTCTCCAAATTGGAAAGGTCAGCAAGGGCAGGTATTCAATCTACCTTGTTCCTCCATAGCCTCAGGCTTCATCAGATAAGAACAAAGAAAGTAATGACTGACAACAAGTTCTCCATTAAGTTATGTTAAATTGGGTTATGTTGAAAGGGTTATGCTTAAAGGTGTATGTTGGGTGGATTATCAGATTACTAGGAAGGAGCTACTTACAGGGCGGGTGGTCACAAGATGTTTAAATGGATTAATGAAGTTGTTGATGTCCAATGAGCATGTGCAGAGGGATTGTAATGAATGTTAATGAGGTCATTGCTGTATAGTGCGCATGCACAAAATTGATTATATAAACCACCTGCAAATAAAGAAGCTCACCATTTTGCCTGAGCAAACAGATGGTCACCTTTATTTAAAACATAATTTCACTAAGTGTGCTTATTCTTTGTGACATCGCTTTTCTGTGAGACCCTAACGGCAACACCCTTACTGCAACATTTTGAGTCAAGCTCTCAAATCTCTTCTTTCTACCCCCTAGCAACCCGCTCAAACCTGAGGCTCAGGAGCTGGCTTGAGTGCTGACTCACTTGCATGAGTCTCCAGGGAGTGCCAGCAACAAGGAACTCCAAGCCCAGGCACCCCTGGGTCCACTGCAGGTTCCCAAGGGGAAAGTCATGGGCGTCATTCTCTATGGAAACTCTACCCTGTAGGATGCTATAGCTGATGAGAGGTGGCTGCTCCAAAAAGTCTCAATCTGCCCTCCTGGCTGCAGTGGGTTAGGGGGCAGGTAAAGGATATAGAGTCTGAATGGAAGAGAAGAGAGTTGGGGCCCAGGATGCTCCAGTCTCTTTCCCTAGAAGGACACCTTTGAGGAATGTCCAAGCTCTGGGGACATGCTAGCTCTACATAATTTAGTGGCTTCAGCATAACCTGCTGATTACCAGAGGAAAGGAGAAACAGGATCCTCCCAGACCCCTTCACTGGGCTCCAAGCCCCTCTGGGTTTGGTCTTCACTGATTTCTTCTCCTCATTTTCTTTTATTCCGTTTTCCTTCACAATTTCTCTCCATGAAGTCTGACAGGTTCTGTCACCTCCTCTCCTGAAGTACATCTGAGCTGTGCCCATTCTACCCTCCTTTATCTGAAATCTAGGGTGCTCTGGAAAGTGATGACCCTAGTTAGCCATCCTGCCCTCCTCCATGTATCCTTTTAAATCTGGAGTTTATGGAACAAATGCATTTGCCTCTCTACCCTTATGTAAGACAATGAAGTTATAATTCATATAAACTATTGGTCGTGGTGTCTACTCTTCAACAATTCTATCAACATGCATAGGTTAAGCTATTTCTGGCTTTCATTTTTCTTTCAAAAAAGTAAGGAAAGGATGAATAGATGAAAAATTTCAAAGATTTTGCTGTTAAAGATTTCCACCTCAATTCATCTTAAAGTTAGACTGCTAATTTTTTACCAGGGACACTGTCTTTATCCTGGATGTTTTACTTTGCATCTTGAATTGCTCTTGCTGTAACAGTAAACCCAAATATTCATTCTTTTACACGCTCCCTGAACAAAGGGAACCCTACTAGGCACCAGGCTGTGTGTCTCGCCTATGTTTACTGTCACAAACAACAAAGATAGGGAGCTGACCTCTTAGAAATTATGTTACGGTGAATGAAAAAAGTCCATTTCTTTCACCAACATTCCATTTACAAAGTTTTCCTCAAAGTAGTTTTCTTTTCTTTTTTTTTTTTTTAGTAGTTTTCATTTGAGTATTGCTTCGTATTAGTAAACTCATGTAATGGAACGGCTTCATGCCTGAAAACATTACCCCTTTGGAGTCTCCAGTGCTTGTGGCTCTGTCCCTTCTGTGTATGCTGCAGTAGTGGAAAGGGAACGAAGCCCTCTGACATGAGAGAATCCCTGCCTGCCTGGCATCCAATCTGAAAACAAGTCCTACATTTCTCAACACCATGACTTCTTCCACAAAACCATTAAATATCTTTCTAACAACAGTCACTCACTACTGTGATTTAATCTATTTGTGTCCAGTAAAGTGTGGGTATTTCATTCACTGGTTTTCTTCTTGTGCCATTACGTAGCCATTTTAAGCATGAGATCTTTAAGAAGACAGAAACTTGAAAATACTCCAGGGTATTTGTGTTTCATTTTGTTTTTATTTTAGTTTTAGTTTCGTTTTGGTAACCCATATGGGTTAATCACTATAATGGAATAACCTGGTTCTATTTCTCATCCCAGTATGTGTGTTTATCATTCTATACCAATGACTTGCATGGTCTCATAAGCACTCAAGTTAAAAAAATCCCTTTAGGATGAAAATTGTTTGACCCCTTGCATTATTGGTCTGGAACTCAGAGTTACAGAATTGTTTTAACTGGGCTTAGTTTTTATCTTGGTTTAACATCACACACTAAGTTGATAGAACTGCTAACAAAAAAGGAAAGACATGCCATGATTTGGTTAAACCCCTCAATCAGCACACGTATTTATTAAGGGTCTTGTTCCTAGAAAAAAATTACAATATCTATTAGTTATGTTGAAATGTGTGTTACTGTTTTTATTTCTTATAATCTGCAGAACTAATGTTTTAAACCACTTGGCTAAGTAAGTGGTTTTTAAGGTTTCTTCTGGTACCAAAAACCAATAAATAAAGGAAAAAGTCAATAATTGATTGAGTACTGGTTTGAACTGATTTTTAAATGTAGACACAGAAATAATGAAAGACATTCCTTAATTCTGAGATAAAGCAAACCTACGTGAAAGAGAGTGTACATCACTTGTGTACTAGTTTCAATGACTGCCTGACAATGGAGGAGTTAAAGAGTGGGAAATGGTGGAATGCTACAGACAGGTAGGTAAAGTGGGAAGGGTTATTTGGAGGTGAGCCTTGTACTCAAGAGCAATGTGGCTAAGCTAGCAGGCAGGTGAGCTATGTAGGGAGGAGTGAAGTATTACAAGTATTGCACTAGAGACAGTAATAACATATGTCTAGGCCCGTTCCCTTACGCTTGGAGAAAAGCAAAACAGAAATAACTATGGGTAGAAGGGAATTACAGCAGAGAGTAGAGCTGAAGTATTGATGGAGGCATTCAAATTTAATAGGAAGGTGTATCTCCTATATAAAGAGGAACAACCCCCAAAAATGCTATTTGAAGATTAGCTACCAAAGAAATGAAACTTTATAATGAGTAATGATATTGACTGGCATTTTCTTTGTGCTGTCAAGACTTATGTATGCCACCTTACTCAATTCAAGATTTCTCAACTTTGATGCAATTGGCATTTAGGGTTGGATGGTGTGTGTTGGGGGAGGGAGCATGCTGTAGTATGTATACAGCATCCTTGACCTTTCCCACTAGATGACAATAACAGCACCGAAACACCTACACACACCTCGAGTCATGACAATCACATTACCAAATGCTCCCTGAAGGCCATAGTTGAGAAAGGCTGATTTATTCTTCATAAGGTCAACTTTTTG
Source organism: Otolemur garnettii (assembly GCF_000181295.1). Lineage (NCBI taxonomy): Eukaryota > Metazoa > Chordata > Mammalia > Primates > Galagidae > Otolemur > Otolemur garnettii. Next base: position 8,225,659 of record NW_003852419.1, read on the forward strand.
TTCATTAACTCTCTTTTTACAGTTGAGGGACATGGACATTAAATAACTTGGCCAATCACAGGGTTAATAAGCAAGTAATAAAGCCTGCCTGCGAAGTCCAGCAACGCAATTCTAGGGCCTGGATCCTTATTGTCTATTTCTTCCCTGTAATATTTCTGGGCAAGAATCTAGCATAAATCCCTATTAAAAAAGGAAGAACAACCCCATGTAATGATTCTCCTTTTAGCTGACAAATTTTTAAATGGCCAGATTCTATTTGGTTTTCAGGTAATGCTATCATAGCCAGTGTAGTCAAGACTCTTGTCTCTTGTTTTGCAATTCCTTCAGAGATTTTCTCATCTAATGCTATTTACTGATATATATGTTCTACGTGATGTTAAAGAGATTTTGTTGTATCTGACTTTAAATCAATATTAGAGCAGTTAGTATGATTTTTTAGTGCTGCTCTCTTTTCTGCCAGACTTTGGCTGTGTAGGGAATAAAAGCCCATGCTTTTCCATTAAGTATTAAAAAAATGCAATTATTAGAACACATTTGTACCTTCCAAGTATCCCTAGATTGTACGGTATGCCTAACTGTGCTAGCACAAGAGGACATTTTCCGCACACTTTCTAATCAGAGCTCCTGCATGTCATTCGATTGCACGTGGAAAGCAGGGAAAAGAGTGCGAGGAGGAGAAAACGTCTGCCCTTTCTTTGCTGTGGAAGTTTTAAAACGCAGCAAAAACACCTCAGAGTTCATCTCACTCTAGGCAAGCAGGAGACTGTGGTTGGAGCAAGGAAGAAGAACTGGGAATGACTTAGAAATGGTAATAGTCACAGCCTTTCCTTGACGGTAAAAACTAAGCCGAGATCGTTGCTAAAGGGAAAAGCTCTAGGGGAGGGAGGAGGGCGCCTGTTTGTGGCCTCTGTTTTCCCATCTGTATAACATTATGTCAGGTCCTTTGTAATGACCCATATTATCAGTAATAAAGTATGAAGGAGAAGGAAGGGTTTGTTTATTAAACCATGAAGCATCACAGAATAGGCAGCAGGTGAAAGAGACAGAAAGAGAATGATAAATTGATATGGCTGAAAGCACGCCACACTGACAGCCCAAAGCACGTTGTTTGATCATAGAAAGTTCCATTTGTGAAACTTGAACTTAACCTGAGACTCTGCCTTCTCATCTGTAAAGTGGAATAAAACTGTCTCTCTTGCAGGATTTTATGAGGCTTAGACAGAAATCTCCAAGCAGATGAGATTTCCAACAGTATCAATTACAATATAGACACTCAAAAAACGGGTTAAATGGATGAACAGTTTTCAAGTGAGAATGTAACTGTGGAATGCAATTTAGTATTCTGTGCCTTCTTGGTATTTAACTCAATATTAAAAAAAAGTAAGGATTGAAAAAAATTGTAATAAGACCTATGGACTAAAAACAGAGTAAAGCATAACGCAATTTAAAAGGAAACAAGAGAACATTATAAGCCTCAGGTAAAGCCCAAGGGTTCAACATTATTTTCAGGAAACAAGATGCCTTTTCCTACTACCTGTGAGGACTCTGAGTTCCAGGTAACTAAGCCTGAAGTGAGAGAAGAAACTTCAGTAGAGGACTGGTTTACATGTCTCTGCCAGTAGTAGGGAGAACTGAGGTGGAGGGGTGGAGCTACAGAGAGAGAACCAATCAAAGATGTTTATCCTCAGATCCAGAAGCAAAGCCCTACTGCTACTCTACAGTGAAGTGAGGGGCCTTCTGTCCCCTCCCTTCAAGACAAAGCAATTGGCAGAGGAATAATGTTCTTGACAAAGACAGCCTGGAATTGATAAGATGGACAACAGTCATCCAACCTCTCACCTCCTACCAGGTGTCCTCAAACTGCGGCCCGCGGGCCATATGCTACCCACCTAGGACATTTATCTGGCCTGCTGGATGTTTTTGTGGCTGCTACCTGTCCTGCTTAGCAGCCAACTAGTCCCGGGGCCCATGGTCCAGCCCTCCAATGGTCTGAGAGACCGTGAACTGGTCCCCTGTTTAAAAAGTTTGACACGTTTGTTCTTTATCCTCCAGGTCTGGAAACAGAGAAGGTGGCTCAGGTCACAGAGTCTTAGGCTGGACACTGACATTTTATTGGCATTTTATGCAACACAGTTGTGTAAACTTTTATGCATGCTGCACAATAATCCTTCCCTGCCCTGTGGCGAGCTCTCTGGGGCCCTGTCGATGATAAGTGTGATATGGATGGGAAGCATTATTATTTTTCATGCTTCATAATATGTCAACTCCATGTCTTCTGCCACAACACACACTTATTTCCATGTGCAGTAACAGCCCCCAAGTGATGCACTGTGAAAATATTTTTGAAATGAACAAGCAAAATTAACCTCAAACAGCCCCCTTGTCTGCATGAAAATAGTACTGTAACACTACTAGGGAAGATCACTGTTAAATGATAAAAGCCACACAAAAAAATAAAAACATAAAAAATTAGAGTGAGCTCTGTGTTTGGAAGAAGTATGCTCGTGTAGAATTCCAACAGTGATGATTTTGCTTTTCCATAACGTGTAATGGTGAAAGAGAAAACCATCACCCCAGAGTATCCTCAGCAGGAACTCCGTGCATTTTGGCTTGCTTAAAAAGACGAAAATTTCAGGAGAGCTGTTCCTTTGGAGAAGAGTGGAGAAGCTAAGACATAGGACTTTTCCCTGTTTACATTTCCTAGACCCTGATCCCTTCTGATGACTCAGGTTGGAATGTGCCCATTTAAATATATGGTGGACAAAAAGCAACAAAGGATGGAACGTAGGATTTTTGTGGGTAACAACCTTCTGTAACATGAATGACTTTCTAAGCTTTGTAGGTCTACTTCTTAGGCCATAGAGTTTTCATTTAGGGACAGGTCATGTTAATTCTCAGGAACTTTTTCCAGGACACTGGTTAATTAGTGTTATTCAGAGATTTTGAATCAGGGTGGTATTTTGAAAAAGGAGGATGTCAATTTAAATTTTATAGATACTTCACTTGATGGTTTGGTAATCTTTTAACAGATCATGCCCTTGATCCTTTCCCTAGAGTAAGATGCAACAAAAGGCTCCCTTGTGAGCCAATGTAAGGCACTTCTCTAAACAGAGTCTGAGAGACTCTGGAACAAAAAATATTTCTCCCTTAACATACTAGTCACAAACCCGTTCCCATAAAGTGTCTCTAGTGTGTAAGGCTGGACCTTTTCCAGATGCTCATTTAATTTTTCTTTGTCTTGACATGAATGAGCTATGTATTCAGGGAAATAGAAGATTTTAAAGTCTGTCAAATTACCTTTAAAATTACCAAAGCTTGCTTTCCTTCTACTCAAAGAATAGCCAGGGTCCTCTGTTAATGTGAGGGACCACTGGAACATTCATTAAAAAGGGTGATGAAAGTAAGTGTGAAGGTGCAAGTGGACCCGATCCAACTATGACCTCATGACAGAATACAGTGACTTCAGCATTTCATTACTTGCCATACTGTAATCTTCAGGATCATTACCGTACTTCTTTTTGTCTTTTGGATTCTTACATCTTTTTTTTGGAAAAGAATACAGAGGGTGCAAAAAATATATACATATTTTAAGAAAGGAAAACATCTATTAAAATTGTAACACTCAAAATATACCAAGGACAAAAGGTGAATACAGGTTACCTCCAGCACTTCTGATAACTGCAGAAGCCAAACGTGCCTTGACTATTAGGTATTTAATATGGATTTTTCCTTGCTGCTCTTAAAATGTACAGATACTTTTTCACTCCCTCTGTACATGTAAACATTTCCATACTGATAGAGTATCTTGTCCTAAATTTCAGAGACTGAATTTGATATGAAAAGCATAATGTTTTTGTAGGTTGCTAGTTATTTGCAACCATTTTGAAGCAATAGTGTTTTTCCTGAACAATCTTGGTGTATCATCTTCTACCACATCTTTAGTGACAAAATGAACCAACATTTAATTTCCCACTTATGTGAAATGGGCTGAATGTGTTAACAGTGCAATATAACTAGAGGAATGGGCACAGAAAATCTTCTTTTATATTGATCTCAGCATCCTGTCTGAATCTTAGTGGGGAAAAGAATAGAAAAAAAAAAATAAACAGGGAAAGAATGAGTTGTCCAGGATGAGAATATAGGAAAATTTTTACTATATCGACAAGATATTTTATAGGTAAATACAGAGGAAGGAATAGGTAAAGGTCAGGTAGCAAGCACACTGAACTTCATATTTCCTCATCACCCTCTGCTTTACAAAACCTTCCAAAACATTACCTCATCTGTGCTTTCTCATCCCCAGTGGATAGCCTTCAATTACTCATCCTAGCCCTTTGTGCAATGGTGAAGTACACTTACTCTTTTATTCAGCGTAGTCCTTATAGTCATCCGGAGTACTTATTATTTTGCTTATTTTGATTTTAGCCTAGTCTCAAGGAGTTTGAAAGCTGTTTGAGGATAGGGATATATGTCTGTTCTCTGCTTGTTTGGTATCCTCCCTGAATCTGTAGTATTTTAGAGCTGGGTGTTGACTGGTTATCACAGGGGAGTTTCAGACTATGCAGTGTATTACTGAAGGTCAAGTTTATCCTGATAAGCATATTTATATATAGTCATCAAATACACCACAGAATGTGAGCTCCCTGTTTACAGTCGAAGCACAAGTAGCCACGGCACTAAATTTCTTATTGTTTTATAAGCACCAGGAAAACAATGTGTTATCCATTGTTTATAATCAAAGAATAATTGTGCATCATTCCTTATAGAAAGCATTTGGTTTGTCATTTTCTTAAATGGTTTTACTGTTTTTTAAATTATTCTAATTAAACTGTTCAACACCATAATGCTAAAGCGACTTTTGTAGTATCATTTTGATATCCTGTAATTTAACTAAATATTGAAAGAGTACTTATATTCTCAGTATGAAAACACACAGTTTCAAACGTAATTATTTATCTATAAACAGAACACCTACCTGGACATTTTTTCCCAGCAAGGCTTCCCTCAAAGTATGCTTTTGGAAATTAATACTCAAAAGAATTAAATATAATTAAAGTATTAACTAGCAGTAGAAATCCATATGCAATATTATTTACTTGATAATTCCATGTAAATTTATAAAAAATCAAAATGCAACATTTCACTTCTCAGCAATAGTTCTGAAAACTTTTATACTTTTGAAAGATTCAGGATGAGCCAGTTATGGCTAGGAGAAAAGTATTTTATGCGTACTTAGCTTTCCCATTTTTAAAAGAAAAGTAAGTTGATATTCTCTCTTTTAACCCATTTATGTGTGTGTGTATATCTCACATATACTCACAGTAGGAAAAAAGGTATTAAATCTCTCCCCAAATTCCTATTGCACCATTTCTTCCTTTTTCTACTCTTAACAAACTATAAATAATACTCCATTTTTCCAGAGGAAAAAATGTATTCAAACTGATCTCCAAAAGGGAATTTTACTTTCTTTTTTTTTTTTTGTTAAGTCAGAGTCCTACCCTATGCCCTGAGCAGAGTGCAATGGTGTCATAGTTCACTAGAACCTCAAACTTGGGCTGTAGGCATCCTGCTACCCCAGACTCCCGAAGCTGCTTGGATTACATGTGTTCGCCACTGTGCCCAGCTAGGTTTTCGATTTTTTCCATGAATTGGGGTCTCACTCTTGCTCAGACAAGTCTCGAATTCCTGAGCTCAAGCAATCCTTCCACCTCAGCCTCCCATCGTGCTGGGATTACAGGTGTGAGCCACCATGCCCCCAAAGGAATTTTTCTGATGCTAAATCAGATAAGTTAGCAATGGCAAAATATATTTAATTTAAACTTTAATTTAGTCATTAGGTACAGGAGGTTAAAGTACACAGCACATAATATAAGCCTTTTTTAAACTATTAATAGATATTGATGTCAACTCTTAACTGGAAGCTTCATCAAGCCTGAAGGGGAAAAATACATATATACTATCATCTACATAGGGTCTGACCACTACACAAATGTACTAATGTGAGATACCTGCTGGAGGTTTTAGTTTCGGTTTTTTTTTAAAGTTTAGACAAGGTTGCTTAGAAGTGCCCACTTGTCTAAGGTATCTGTGGAGGAGATCTAGGAAACTTTAGTACATTGGCAAGCTGGAAATGGCTGGTACAGTTGGAAAGGTCTTTTGGTTAGAAAATATGTATAGAGACAAGTGCCAAAATCAAGTGTAAGTAATTATATTGGAATTCTCCTGGACAAGGCGAGACTTTTGCTTTATTCTGGATATCACTTATAGAATATAGCATACAGTTACAAATGCTTCCAATTTAGAAAAACTGAAAAACTATTTTTTCAAGCAATGCATTTTTAGAGACTCAAATGTTAGCCTTTATTTCACCTAGACAGCCATGATTAAGACAGGCAAGAATATCAAAGCCAAGAGAATTATTTAGTGCCATCTTCCTAGACTTAAAAATTCCTAAAATGTGTTTGATAATCAAAAACATTTTGAAAAATTTTTTTAATACTTATTCTGCCAAATCGTCATTTCAGGAGTTTTCTAATAACACTTTATTTTTTTCTTTCATTCTTATGACACTATATAAAAGATAATTCAAATACAAAATATATGTCAGCAGGTAATTTAAAAAACCTGATAGAATGATTTTTCCTTATTTCAATCTCAGATAGTGAGTGTTAGAATTAAAAAATGACATCTTAATGCTTTCTGATTTGAAAAGGATATTGGTTTTTCTTGTACTTAAAGATTTGATACATAGAATGATAATAGGTCTTATAACAAATTTAACTCCCTAATACAATAATTTTTCCCCAAAATAATATAAGTAAAATATGTAAAGGATTTAGAAGAAAAGAGAGGATTATACTCAGACCAAACCAAAGTTCTTGTGGGAAAATATTAAAAGATATCTGCAGAGTGGCACCTGTGGCTCAGTGGGTGGAGCACCAGTCCCTTATACCAAGGGTGGTGGGTTCAAATCTGGCCCAGCTGAACTGCAACAACAACAAAAAAATAGCTGGGCATTGTGGCTGAGCACATGTAGTCCCAGTTACTTGGGAGGCTGAGGCAAGAGAATCATCTAAGCCCAGAAGTTGGAGGTTGCTGTGAGCTGTGGGACACCATGGCACTCTACTGAAGGCTATAAAGTGAGACTCTGTCTCTAAAAAAAAAAAAATATATATATATATATAAAAATATAAATATATATAAATATATATATGCAAATGTAATAGAATCACTGCTGAACAATTGCAGATGAAACAATAGTATGTTTATTTCCTTCCTTCAAACTTTGGAACATAATCAAGCTAATATAAAGTAATTATTTTAAATTTTTAAGAAGAGATTTTTACATATTTAGTAGTACTCTTTATTTTTAATCACTATGTCTCTGAAATCTGTGATGAAAATAACTGAAGTATCAAGGAATGAAAATGTTAGGTTTTTATTCAGTGACCTATAAATTTAGTGGTTGTCAGAATCATTGATATTGTAGGTAAAAACAAAGCTTCTCAAGAGACCAAATCTATCCATCCTTACTGCTGAGGTTCAGTCTCTACACATATTCCCAGTTGTTGCTGAAATCAACTTGCACTACACTATTTGGTTGTCTTTCAAGGGAGTATATGTTCTTCCTTCCTCATTGGTACTGAGGGAAGAAACAAGACTATATTGAAGAGAGTGATTAGTAGCAGGTGAGGCGGCTCCCTTGATATATGAAAATATGCATGTCCGACCCGTAATATATTGGAATCCATAAGAAATAATATAAATCACTGCCAAGGGTCTAAAGTCAGATTAATTTATCTGTCTTGACATTTGGGTGCTACTCTCTCCTAAATGAGATTTTGATTAAAAAATATTATATCTTAAATTCTTTTACTTCATCAATTATCTCTTTCATCAATGCCATCTGAAAAACATGTGTTACAAGTTGTATAGAAATGTTAATGAGATTATAGTTGCACCAGCTCTAAGTCCAACTAAAACTGGACCCAAGAACATTAAAAAGTTTTGTGTAATTTTTTTTCTGAGAGAATTCATCACATTTTTAAAAAAGAAATATTTTCAGCTTGAAGACCAATGGCAGCTTTGCAGTGAAAATTTTGGACTCGATTCTACTTTCTTTGAATAAACGGTTAATACAAGATTTCATGGATGTTTAACCAGCATCACATTCAAAAATGAGGGGGGGCAAAGGAAAGCTAATGGATTAACCTTTTGAAAAGCAATTCAGTGGGTTAATTGCGATAGCACCATTCACTTCAGGGCTGAATATATTTATGTGACTGTGTCCCTTGGATTTCATCCAAGGAAATTTAATATTTGAGAACCAAAATTACAGTGGGATGGATCAGAAGGACAACTATATAGCATACCACATAGTAAGCCTCAAATATACTTTTCATAGAAGCAAAGTCATGCTCTAAATATATTTTAACCTAATAAACCAATTTATATATGACATCTAGAAATACTGAGACAGTGTTAACATTATCTAGCATTTATGTTGAACAATTTATATTGGTTATTTCATACACTCTTCACAGTACCCTGGTATTAGATGCTATTTTATTCTTATTTTCTAGATGAAGATACACCTGCATATTTATTGCCCATTCTTTGCTAAAATAAAATAGTTATTTATCATTCTGTTTTTTTCAAGGGGATTGTTGTATATCTTGCCTTCCTCATTGATACTCAGGGAAGAAACAAGGATACATTTAGGAAAGTACTTTGTGGTAGGTGCTGAGGCTGGTTTGATATACATACATATGCATGTCAGAGGGGTTTGAAAAAAAGTTCATGGCGGTGCCTGTAGCTCAGTGGGTAGAGAGCTAGCCACATACAATGAGGCTGATAGGTTCAAACCTGGCCTGGAACTGCTAAAATAACAATGACAACTCCAACAACAACAACAAAAAGGATCTGGGCATTGTGGCAGGCGCCTGTAGTCTCAGCTACTTGGGAGGCTGAGGTCAGAGAATCACTTAAGCTCAAGAGTTTGAGGTTGCTGTGAGTTGTGATGCCACAACACTCTACCCAGGGTGACAGCTTGAAACTCCATCTCAAAAAAAGGAAAAAAGAAAGAAAAGTTCATTATATTCCATAGCACATCATATTAGGAACTGAGACTTGGGAACTCAATCTAACAAGACCTCAGTCCCCAGCTACTCATCTATAATATGCCCATACAAAGGATTTTTTTTTTTTTTTTTTGGTAAGGACTGGGTTTGAACCCACCCCCTCCAGCATATGGGGCCTGTGCTGTACCCTTCTGAGCCCCAGGTGCTGCCCCAAAGGATGTGTTTTTATTCTGTTTTTCTAAAATGTTTTACATGTAGAAGTAGCCTGAGTTTAAATTCAAGATTAATAAAAGCATTCCTCTTGCTTTTACACCTACTTTCTAAAAATACATTTATTAACACATTTATATTTATGAAAAAATTACAATTTATTTGTTGCAATATAGTATAGGATAGTACTAACAGCTTCCTATAAAGGGGGGGAAGATTAGACCTCTTATCAATGATAGCTATGGCTAAGGAATTAAACTCTTGAGTGCAAAGAACCAGGTTCTAGTTCCATTTGTGCAACTGGCTTTTGAAGCAGGGTAAATTCGTTAGGTTAATCAACTATAAAGATTTGCAGGTAAATTAGATTCATAATAGTTTTAAGATGGTGTGGTCCTCAGTAATATTCATTAGGCCTATGTTTCTGCAAACACTGCATTAAATACTGTGAAGAGATTCACAGTAGTTGAGAAGACATGGGTCAAGTGCTGAATAGGTTTGTAGTTTGGTGATTTGGGGACTAAGAGAGAGTGGGGTAGAGAGTAGAAGAGGAGCAAAAATAGATGTTCTTTAACAAGAACATTTGGACACACTACGGGTGTTCATACAATAGACACGTATAAGTTGTATCCAGCCATGGTTTTGCAAGGATTTGTACAAAGGTTTGGAGAACAGCAGCAAACATTAGCAGGTGGAGAAATGGGATTTCATAGTATAAGGAGACTGGTTGTCCAGAGACACAGAAGTGGGAGTCAGAGATGTTGAAATGGAAAACAGTTTACAGTTAGGTAGGTAGAGAAATTAGATATGTAACGTCTCATGTCTCTACTTAATTGCCATGCTGCTATAAGCAACAGAAGTCTTTATTTTCAGGAAAGTGTCTAAGGAAAATGAGGTGAGGTTAGGGAAAGTAGGTGGGATACACAGTGTGAAAAAAGAACACATGAAAAGGTAAAATAGAAGGGAAATTTGGAAATGTTTGGGGGTGCCTATAGTTTTAAACATTTTCCTAGAAATAACAGCTTTTTAAACATTTACAGGGCAAGAAATTTCACATCCATCATCTGTTGTAGGGTTTACATTCACCTTGCAAACTAGGTTATAGTTTTCCATTTTATGGATGCTTAAGCAGGTTAAGCAGCTAGACCAAGGTCATCAACTAGTTAAATGGGGAAGCCAGGGAGAGACCACAAGCATTCAGCTAGAACCATTCCAATTATTAGTCCCTGACGAATTTTGCAAATGTGCAAAGGGGTTACTTTAGTCTATTTGGCCTAACTTCAGGCCAGATCAAACTGAGGATATTTCATAATGCTTTCCTAGAAATTGCTACTGGCTTTTTCTCCCTGGTTTGGAGGTAGATTATCAATCTCATTATTTTCATTATAGGCATATGACTTACAGATATGGCATAGCAAGTGGATAAAATACTTCCCTAGAAAATACGTCAGTGAAGAAACGGGAATTACTGATTACCGTTTATTTGTTCACTTTAGCAAACTCACCTTTCCACCATTCCGAGCCCACTACCTACCTATAAACCATTTCCTGCAAACCATTAAAACTCCAAACTCAAAAACCACAATTGATGTCTTAAATTTAACAAGGGATGTGATTTTTCTCTTTGTGACTAATTAAATATTACTATAGCCAAGGGAATTAGATTATTTTGCTTCTTTTTTAGATTATGGCACCGGGAATGTTCTAATCTCTGTCTCCTCAATGGGGAAAATTTCTACCCCAAACCCTTTGCTCACACAGTGCTTACCTCCGAGGATAACTTCCCTTATGCTCATTGATCGGAATTCTACTCTCTACAAAAGACCCTTGCTTTAGTGGGTCAAACTCTTCCTCTAAGTTTGTTGAATTAGTTTTCTAAGGGCTGAGATTCTGTCTTCGAGATTTTTGTGTTTATACCCCTTATGCCTTGCAAAATGTCTTGGGAATAACAAGTGCAGAGAACACAGGGTTAATGCAAAGTGAGGGAGGCCGTGGAAAAAAAAAATACCTATTGGCAAATACAGAAGTTCCTTTGCCTCTCTCAATCTTCTTATTTCTTCCCTGGCCATAACCACATAAACATTTTACTAGCTGTTCAGAGAGAGTTTGTTCAGAATAAACCATTAAAATGTTCTCTTTAAAACTCTCTTGTGGAGATAAACTGATTGATGGAGCTGTTACAATTCTATAAATATGGAGAAATGAGCACCTATTTCTTCTCTAAAGACTTATTTTCATTCAGTCTTTCCAACTATCTAATAGTAAACATCAAGGTACCTTAAAACAACAGACCCAGATTCTAAAATAATTATGTTCTTTTTTATATTCAAGATTCCATGGGGAAAAGTGAAAGAATTCCCTCTAAGAACTGGAACAAGACAAGGATGCCTATTGTTATCACTTCTATTCAACATAGTGCTGGATGTGCTAGCCAGAACAAATAGGCAAAAGAAGAATATTAAGGGTACCAATATGGAGAAAGGGGAGGTCCAAATATTGCTCTTTGTCAATGATGTGATCTTTTATCTAGAACCCCCTCAAAATTCTACCAAGAGACTCCTGGAATTAATAAAGAGGGGGCGGTGCCTGTGGCTCAAAGGGGTAGGGCACCAGCCCCATATGCTGGAGGTGGCAGATTCAAGCCCAGCCCTGGCCAAAAACTGCAAAAATAAATAAATGAATTAAGAAAAGTCTCAGGACACAAAATCTATGTACAGTAGTATTCCTATACTCGAATAACAGTCATGCTGAGAGTTGAAGACTCAGTACCATTCACATTAACAACAAAGAAAATAAAGTACATAGATAAGTACTTAACCAAGGCATTGAAAGATCTCTATAAGGAGAATTACAAAACTATGAGGAAAAAAATTACAGAGGATACAAACAAATGGAAAAACATATCAAGCTCATGGATAGGTAGAATTGATACTATTAAAATGTGATTTTGCGAATTCAATGCAATCCCCTTCAAATTTGAAGATCATATTTCACAGATCTAGAAAAAAAAATTCCACACTTTGTTTGAAACCTGAAAAGAGCCTGAATAGACAAAGCAATCTTAAGCAAAAAGAATAAATCTGGAGGCATCACATTACCACATTTCGAACTATACTATAAAATTATAGTAACCCAAACATCGTGGTATTGGCACAAAAATAGAAACATAGACTATGGAACAGAACTGAGAACACAGATGTAAAACCATCTATCAACAACGAATTGATCTTTGACCAAGCAGACAGCAATGTACACTGGGGAAAAGAAGCCCTAATCAATCACTGGTATTGGGAGAATTCAGTAGCCACATGCATAATAATAAAATAGGATTACTACCTGTCACCACTCAAAACATTAATTCAAGATGGTTAAATGACTTAGATCTAAGACATGAAACCATATGAATGCTAGAGGAAAATGTAAGAAAAATTTCTGATAGTGGCTGAGGCAAAGATTTAAGCTTAATATCCCAAAGGCAATCATAATAACAAAAATTAATAAATGGGATTTGATTAAACTAAAATGCTTCTGTATAGCCAAGTAAATAATCAACAGAACAAACAAAAAACCTACAGAATGGGAGAAAATACTCCCAAACTATGCAGCTGATAAAGAGCTAAAAACAAGAATTTACAAAATCTCAAGCCAATCATCAAGAAAGAAATAACAGTTCTGTTAAAAACTGGGCAAAAGACATAAACAGAAGCTTCTCAACAGAAGAAAGACAAACGGCCAACAAAAGAAAAATGTTCAATGTCACTAATGATCAGGGAAAAGCAAATTAAAACCACAATAAGATATCATCTTACCCCAGTTAGAATGACGTTTATTAAAGTATCCAAAATCAATAGATGCTGGCATGTACGCAGAGAGAAAGAAATGCTTACACAGTGCATTGGTGGGACTGCATATTAGTACAACTTATATGGAACATAGTATGAACATTCCTGAAAGAACTTAAAAGAAGACCTACCATTCAATCTAGCAATCCCACTACTGGGTGTTCACCCTTCATCAAAAAGATACCTGCACTTGAATGTTTATTGCAGCATAGTTCACAGTTGCAAAGATATAGGATCAACCCAAGTGCTCATCAATTAATGAGTGGATTAACAAAATGTGGTATATGTATACCATGGAGAAGTACTCAGCCATGAAAAAGATGAACTAATACCCTTGGCAACAATATAGATGGAACTGAAGATCATTCTCTTAAGTGAAATATCTTAAAATTGGAAAAGCAAACACCACATATGCTAACTATTAAATTGGATCCTTCAGATGAGCACACATGTGTACAGAAAAAAATAAAAATCAGCCTAAATCAATAGAGGGGGGTGTGTAGCAGGAAGGGAGGAGAAGAAAAACAACCCAATGGTTGTTTACTGGGGTAACGGGCACACTTACAGCCAGGCCTCAAGCATTGAAAAAATGATCCATGTAACCTAAAATATTTATACCCCTTTAATATTTTGAAATAATAAAAAGAAAGATTCCAGACATAATCTTACTGAGCTTCCACATCCTTGTGAATAGGCATATATAGTCTCATTCCCTAGAGAGAGAAAAATAAACAACATAGTGTGTCCTACTGAATGTTACATAAGTTTTTGATAGCAGAATTAAAGCAAGGGATGCTCGCCTCTTGAACCATCCTCCACCCATCTGAAAAGGCAGCTCCATAGACACCACCTGGACAGTATTTTCTGCACATTGTTCAGGCCAGGGCAGAGGGTGTGCAACAAATGAGCCATCGAGAAAAGCATATAATGAAAGGCCAGTAGGTTGTATCCAAAAGTATTTGACACTTACTCCTCCTTTTTTTCATTCTACAAGTCTAAAAACTGATAGTTTATCCTGGACACCTAATTGCTTCTTTTCTGACAATGGTTATATGAGGTAAGGTGGGGTTAATGGAATAATCTTGGAATCTTCAACTGTAATCAGTCGAACAATG
>NW_003852419.1:8240515-8253708 GCF_000181295.1 Otolemur garnettii
TCTCTCCCCCTCTACCATGTGCAGGTCATATGAGCACACAGCAGGCTGGCGGGTGCACACAAGTAATGGGAAGAAGCCTCAGAGTGAAACCTACTATACCGGTCCCTTGATCTTGCCCTTCCCAGCCTTTGCAACTGTGAGACGAAATTTCGGTTCCTTAAGCACCCAGTCTAGAGTATTTTGTTACGTCAGTCTGAGCAGACTAGGACAGGATAGAGCATACTGGACTCTGAATGTAGCTCACATAGGTTCAAAATATAGATTTCACTACGAATTAACTGAGTAAATGGAGGAAATTTCTTACTTTTAGCCTAAATAGGCCGCAAGGTCTTCTTCTGAATAAACCCTAATAAGTAGATACCACAAGGTATTATCGTGAATTTTAAAACACTATAAAGTGCTCACTGAGATGCCACACATGTTCAAAAGATGTACATGCAAGTCAGTATATAACGTGGCTGGGCAGCTACGTGTGAAATGGTAGAAACAAAATGTGCTACAGAATTTTAGTTGGAAGAATTAAAGAATGCCCAAGATAGCCTTAACGTTTCTCTCAGCTTGACCTATCTATAGACAGGTTATTTCCTATCAGTGGGGCCGTGACCTCTTTCTTCTTAGAGCATTTACTTTGGAAAACTTGAGATTAAAAAAAATTTTGCCACTTTTGAAATGTTTATGAGTTTCCTTAAACTCCTCTTGCCAATTTTATGACCTAGGGAATGTCTTTCTCCAGGATCTGGGAACCATGTCTTTGAAAGGTAATTATCAGGAGTGATAGCGCCCTTATATCACATTCTCTGTGGAAGAATAGGAACTAATCCTGGGTGAACACTTAGTAACTGTAAAACTACCTCGTGACATGAAAATGTGAGAAAGTTTAATTTCTTTTTGCATAAAGTCAATCAGCAAACACAGCTGATCCCCCACCCCAGCTCTTACACACTGCCAGGTCTTTGTTCCTGCAGAGTTTAGTCTCTCTCCTCTATTGAAATAGCCCTGAATAAAGTCCTCCTTGCCTTTAAAACTCTGTCCAATACAATTGCATTTACTTTTACAAGAAATATTCACAAATAATATACAACTTGACATACGCTGCCAAGTGTGGTTCAAATACTGGTTGAGCAGTGCATACAGCTTAGAATGAAAGTTGCATACATTTTATGGTAGTAGTAAGAAGCTATGGCAATGGCTCAATGCTTTACTAAAGACTTTGCTTGAGGTTTTTAAAATGTGTATAAATTCAACAGTTACTACTGTGTACTAACTATGTGTCTTTTGGAGTTTTAAATTATGAAATTCCACAATAACATCAGAAGCTATTTATAGCACTAGAATCTTATATAGGTTTTTAGGCATCCAATCACACAGGTACATTTTTGCACATGGGGCAAAAGTGGGGAAAAAGAGTAACTGACTTAAAATTTAAGAGACTACCTATGGTAGGATTATTTTCTAATGATTTCTTTAGCCATAGCATATATACTAACATAGAAAGCACATCTTTCCCACTAAGCAAATGTAAAATTACATGACTCTTCTAATATCCAAATGACTTTTAGGAAGGTGGGACATTAACACTGTAACTAAAAGTGTAAAATTTTATGAATCTCTGTCAAGAAACCAGTATGCTTGGAAGGAATTTTCTGCTTAAGCACAGATTATTTTATTACACTATTAGTTAAGATTTTTTTTTTTAAATTCAGCATATTTTTAATCAAACACTATGAGTTACAAATGGAATCCAAAGTGATATCTCAAATGATTACTTCTCTAAGTTACCTTGCTTATTATTATACTTTTGGGATATTTTTCTTTATCTTTTTCTTACCCATACCTACCTTAATTAATATTCTCAATTTATCAGTATAAATTATAAGTGAATAAAATCTGATTCTCAGCCTTCGAGTTGCTTTTTCCAATAGAAAGTACAGTGACTTAGGCAGTCACAAAATATGGATTTAGAAATCTTTTAACTCAATGAGGTTGAAAAAAGTAAATAAATTTCATTTTGCCAATTTTCCAGGAGTCAGAGGCTAATCTCCTGCTTCTCTATATACCTAATTGCGTACTTAGAAAATATCAATGCACAAGAAAAAGCAACGTAATTGTCTCATCCAAATGCATCATATAAAATGACCAAGTGCTGTTAAGTGCTGGAAATGTGTCTCAAAAGACTCTCTGTCTGCATCATTTTGGGGTTGTTTGGAAGTTCAACCCTTTTAGTAGGAAGTATTGGAAGATATATCTAGTTCTCAGCCTGCAATTCACCACTCACTGGTGAGGCCGTATTGTCGGCGAGCATGCCCCCGGTCTCATTAGTTCCTAATGAACATCTCTGGCCTCCCTTAACAATGTCCTAATTCAAATAAAATGAAAGTTACAATTGCCCCCTACCCGATTCTGAAAAGAGTGAAAACATCCACTTTTCTCACAGACGGAACGCGTTAAAAAGAATTCAATATGAGGTTTAAAAAAGAGGAAATATCTACCATCCATTTTGAAAATTCCTTTTGGAGAATAATAAAACTAATACATGTGCTATCTCACTGTCACTGGCCAGCTACTATTATTAGGAGAAGTATGATTTCTAAGTAGTATATTAAACATCCGATGTATGACATGTGGGAGAAAGGAAAGCACCTTTATTCAGTGGTGACGAGAATTAGCTTGCTTATGCCCTACGTCAATTAAAACAATCAAAATTTTCTTTTGGCTTTCCTGGAGAATGGGAAATTTGGCCTGCAGCTTTCTCTACTGGGACTAAGTGTCGGTATTAACTAAGTGGCCGTATTCAAGACCCACTGGAGACAAAAAGACTAGCCGAGAGATGGTCTTGGTACAAATGGAAGTGGAGAAGTAGTGTCGTGGTGACAGGAATGGAAAGGAAACTCAGTTGTAGAAATTTTACAAAGGAAGTATGATAAGGTCAGTGAGGTTGAATATGCAGACTTTAGTAATATATACTGAGCTCCCAAATAAAAGTCTGTTTCAAAGTCAGAGTGTGCTATGAACTAACTGGGTTCCCACCAAATTCATCGGTTAAAACACTAACTCTCAAGGTGACTGTACTACGTATTTGGAGACAGAGGCTTCAGGAAGTAATTAAGGTTAAATGAGATCATAAGTTTGGGGCCCTAATCTGGTATCCCTGGAGTCCTTATAATAATAGAAAGAAACACCAGAGAATGTGGTTATGTATGTCACTCATACCCATATAGAGCTGTACCCTACCTATTTTCAGCATATTTCCTTTTTTTTCAGTTTTTGGCCGGGTCTGGGTTTGAACCCGCCACCTCTGGCATATGGGGCTGGTGCCCCACTCCTTTGAGCCACAGGCACCGCCCCTTTTCCTTTCTTGATTTATCTGAACACTGTTATTCTACTGTTCATTTGGATAATTTATATGTAGTCTCATATGTAAGTATATTTTAGCAAAGATCACTCTTGCATTAGAATGTAATTCAAAATTGGAATTCATTATTTTAAATTGAAAGTAAAAGCTTGGTTGTATTTGTATTAATAGAGCGAAAGTCATATGCCTTTCTTCTAGTATTTCATCTCTCCATTTCATCAGGCTACGACAAAAGGTATGGGATGCAAAAATGAGAAGAATTTATTGACTGCACATCTCAGGAAAAAGAAAAGCTAAATACAACTTGATGATTCGCCGGAGGAGAGTTAGATCAAAACTTGCATGTGGGGAGTTAAATCAAAAGTTTAGATCATTTCAAAATCATATTTCTTTTGCTTTGAGAGATTCTTCTCTGATATCTGCATTTTAATATAAACATTTTTTATGTTCTTGGAGGTCATAGTACTTTAATTAAAAGATGACACATTCTAATTCTCACTAACTGGATTTTCCTTCTATATGAAGTCGTGTTTCATCTCTCTACCTATTTACTGCAAAGGGAAAGTTCTTTTTTCTTTCTTAAAATGTTTTTTGGACTGTAAAACAAAACAAAGACCAAAAAACAAGCTGTTGACTCTGCCAGATGTTTAATTAAGCAGATTTTATAGGAATGTCAAGAACTGAAAACAAAATTCCGGAGCTATATTGCACGCCAGATATGATTCTATTCTTCAGAGGGAGAAACAATGACCCCTGAAGTTCTGACATCTCTTCTGCGCTTGACTTAGTGAGGAAACTTGGTGTAAAAGAAAAATGATGACAATAGAAAAGCATATACTTACAGAAAAATAGACTAGAATATAAAACTAAGGACACCGTAGGGGTTTCTGGGTTACTGTGCAATAGACAGACAGACACGGTGGCTATGGCTATCTTCTTTAATCAAGAGAGAGGAATATCTGTATTTATTTTTGTATCTGTCGACATCTGTATCTCATCATGAGTATTATAAAGTGGTGTAGCTCTTCCTCGGTGCCAAGTTATGTTCTGTTCCTCAAAGTAAATTCCCGTACCTTGTGGGGGAGTGATCTTTGAATAATGTGATCATTGACCATTACCGGCTGCTAATGAACACCTTCAGGGAGGGAAGATGACGAGGCCACCTACAGGACTTAAACGGCACCTGCTGTCAGCTGAACAAATGAGCTGCTCTGATCCTGCCCCTGCGTGCCCAGGAAGGAAGGAATTAAGCAACTTTTATCCAGGAAACTGTCTTTAGAGGACAGTGAATAGAATGAAAACGGCCAATATTTGAACTGTTATTCCAAATTTTTCAGATTTTGACAGGTCTGTATGTATATTTATCTTTGACATTTCTGCTATTAAAAATATATGTTACAATATATTTTATTGTTTAGTAGGCTAGTCTACAAAGGGTTATCCATGTTTTACTTTACTTCTTACGAGGTGACTAAGATACGGCCACAATTTTTACAATGTTCTCCTTGAGTCTGAGCTGATACTGTGATTAGTTTTGTCAATGCCATAGAAACAACATTCTATGAGATCTGAGCCTGGTCCTCAAAAGCAGGGGTCCTCAAACTTTTTAAACAGGGGGCCAGTTCACTGTCCCTCAGACAGGTGGAGGGCCCGACTGTGGGCCCCTGGATGAGTCGGCTGTTAAGCAGGACAGGCAGTGGCGGCAAAACCACCCGGTGGGCTGGATAAATGTCCTAGGTGGGCTGCATGTGGGCTGCATGTGGCCTGCAGGCTATAGTTTGAGGACGCTTGCTTAAGAGGCTTTGCACAATTCCTCTCTTACTTATAGAATTCTGTGATTAAGCTGGCCTCCTCAAGGAAGAAGAACGCATAGAACATAGGTAAGTTGTCCCAACTAATCCATCTTAAAACAACCAAAAACCAACCACCTAAGCGTATTCCAAATTGCAAAAGCACAGAATCATGTGCTAAATCAATAAGTGCACTTTTAAGCAACTAGGTATTAAAGGAGATTTCGACACACCAAAAATCAAATGATACATAAAGTAAACTGAGAAAAGTTTTCCTGTAAAGAAAGATAAAAACAAAATTTATTTAAATCCATCTTAAATAAATAAATGAAATATTGTTCTTTGGGTAGGGGGAAACAATTAAAATAACAAAAAGCAGGCAATGATAGCTACCTAAATTGTGAAAATTTCACACATGGTTAAATTTGAATGTGAATTTTTTCTCTTTGCTGTTTATTTGTTGGTCTCTGAGTTCTTTGTAAGCTCTAATTATCACCAAAATTAATACAAAATGATTTGAAGTCAACATTAAAAACCTGAGCTGGCACAGTGGCTCACACCTGTAATCCTAGCACTCTGGGAGGCCGAGGTGGGTGGATTGCCTGAGCTCACAGGTTCAAGACCAGCCTGAGCATGTGCAAAACTATGTCTCTAAGAAATAGCCAGGCATTGTGGTGGGCGCCTGTAGTCCCACCTACTTGGGAGGCTGAGACACTTGAACACAAGAGTCTGAGGTTCTATGAGCTAAGATACCATGGGCACTCTATCAAGGGTTACAAAGTGAGACTATCTCAAAAAAAAAAAAAAAATTAAAAACGTGAAATGTTAGAATATGGCTAATAACAAAAATCCTCCTCTTCTTCCAATACTAATATCTCTAAAATTTCTCTTCCTTACTCCCTGGAACAAATTGAAGTGGGATAACAAGATAAAACTATACCTGGAGTTTCATTTGGGGGTTTCTCTACTGATGAATAGAGGATTATGAAGTCAGAAATATGAGACCATTTTCTTCTAAGATTTCATTAAAGATAAGATATGAGGGAGATTGAAGGCTATTGTGCTGGCTTACCGCATCATCTCCTTCCAACCATCAGAAATGAATGACAATGCAATAACGCAAAAGAACTCAGCTCTCATCAACCACAGAGTCATTTAAAATCTTTGTGATTGCTCTTTGAATCCAAATGATTATTGCTAAACTTTGTCAAACTGGAAATGTTAAAATATTCTTTGGAGTTGTATAAGTGCAATACCACAAACACCCAAGGAAGTGGAACCTGCCTCACTAGCAGGCTAACGGGGGAAACGCTACAAACCTCAGAGTTCAGAAACGGCACCCGCAAGGGGTTGTTTTCTTCCTACTTCACAAAGTGTTAAAAGCTGAAAGCTAGATTAATTGTGGGCACAGAAAGATGTCTCATCTGTCATTTGAATGTGAGAAGAAATTACTTGGAATGCAAATCGTTCTTTTCTGTGAAGGGAGTGAAGGTGGCACCAGACCATCTAAATTCCTCCACCTTAGTTGTCATCTCATGTCCATTTCAAGATAGGGGGAAGTCAGATGCTTTGGTATCTCTCCCTCTTGAGACCCCAGAAAAATAAAAGCTAGAAGGACCAAAGAGTGTTGCAAATCTTTACCATTATAGAGAGTGAGGACTTAGCAAAATCAAAGGAATTTCCACACTCTAGTGGAAGAGTAGAGGTGGATGAAAGAGAGCTGACAAACAAAATAAACAGAAAAAGGCAAAGCTTTAGAATATGGTGTGCAGGGAGACCTGATGAGAAAGGGACAGACAGGGAGAGCCTATCTGTAGAAAATCTGGAAGATTAGCAGAAAATGCACATAAAGATCATGTTAGCTGGCATCCCCCTACTCTGTGACATTTCGAGGGACTCTAAGACGGTCCCCAGTGTTCCTTGGCTTCTGGAATTCCCGCCCATGTGTGATGGCCTCCCCCTGTGTGGGGTACAGTTATAGCAGCAATGGAGAAATGTCACTTCTAAGATTAAGTTATCAAGAGGCTGTGGCTCCTACTCTGGTTTCTCTTTCCCCTCCCCCTTCTTTCTTTTTCAGATCATTTGCCTTAAGAGAAAAGTGAGTTGCCAGCTGTAAGACATCCCTGAGCCCACGTGTGTGAGCACAAGGCTAAGAACCATGGAAACCCCCTCATTTGGGCTTCAAGTGGGACTGTAGGACATGTCACGGCTTAACTCCAGCCTCAACAGTGACCTGGACCCAAAAACACCCAGCTAAGCTTCACCCAGATTCCTGACTCATGAAAACAGCAACAAAATAAATGTTTGTTTAAAGTTGCCGGATTTTAGGATCATTTCTTGCACAGAAATAGATTACTACATAACCGCATAGGATATAGAAAATAATAGCTCTTTTTCAAAGTCAAGAAAGTGACACAATCTAAACTCCAGACAGTCCTTCTCTTAAAGGCAAAGAAACGTTCCTCAGAAAGGCGAGGAGCTCAGCGTGGACGCCCTCTCCATCCTCCAAGAAACGTCAGCAGTTCGGCAAACTCTGGCCACTCTCACCACGGATACGGTTTCCCATCACACAACCAACCAACCAGTCCAGATCGCTGCCTAAGATCAGAAGGTACAGACAGCAGATCTCTTGACGGGGGAAAGGGCGAAGGAGGGAGGGAAAGTTCAGTAGAATTAAAAGTATGACTGAGAGTTTAAAATGATGCTATAATAAGGACAAGACCAGCAATATACGAAGAAAAGATGCTGAAAACTTACGGGAAAATGGAACTATGGAAGACAGGTGTGATTTAAAGAAAAAGCAAAATTAAACGGTGTGAGTTTGAATAATGGATAAGGGAAAGGGGAATCCACCATTTGGCCTTAATCCTGGAAAAAAATTCTCCTTTGAGTGATCCAGGTAATATGATATTGGGCCCACAAAAAAGAAATGTAATCTCAACATATAACTGATATTTGCATTAGGGCGGTGCCTGTGGCTCAAAGGGTAGGGCGCTGGCCCCATATGCCGGAGGTGGCGGGTTCAAACCCAGCCCTGGTCAAAAATTGCAAAAAAAAAAAAAAGATATTTACATTGGGAAATATTTATATAGTAAGAGTAATCTAAATGCTCTTTATTGGTTTTCCACTTTCGAATCTTCATAGATGAAATATAGGTTTGGTTGCAGTTGCCAGACAGAATGTTAAAGTTCACATCTCTGGATATATAATAAGATCATAAGATGTGAAAGAAGGGAAACCTAGAGGGACTGGGGGGAAAACAGGTAAGTTCATCTTACTGATGTGGCCACTTAGGAGGTAAGAGACACTGTCACAGATCAATGAACAAGAAGTGAAACGCAAATACATTATTTAAAGTGAAGAAAATGATATATCACTTATATATGAAAATATATAATACACAATATATATAAATTTAATAAATATTGTACGATATAAAATAGATTTCAATAAATATTATATGTTAATATGTTATATGTTAATATGTGACATTTATTTCACATATATTCCAGAGAGAAGAAAAGGCAAAAAAGAGGATTAAAGTCTAAGCTAATCCTCTGCTTTCACACTGGGGATTGCATACATATTGCATAAAAGAGAAATAAATTAATTGAACATAAGTACACTATTTGGCGATATGAAACTAATTACCAAAAGGAATGATTAAAAGATATTATCTCTGGGGAATAAGATTCGAGGTAGAAAGGGCATGAATCTGAGAACAGGCTCTTTCTATACCATCTTCTAAACTATACTGATTTGCTTTTATGTGCTTGTATTATCTTAATGAAAATAATTTAAAATAATTTAACACCTGTTTTCATACATATAACAAAGCAGAAAAGTGAATTTTGAGAGTATTCTGCTACTATTCTCGAAAATAGTGTAAAAGAGTAAGGTACAACTAGTGTTATTATTTGCAATTTGAGGTACTACCCATTAAATGTATTGTAGTTTCAAATTACCCACATGGTAAGAATAAATTCCCCTGACCTTTCCTAGGCTTTGTTGAGATTTGTCTGTTGCAAGGAATTCTTTCCATTCCGCAAACTTCATTTAAGTCTTTGTATCCAATTAGTTTAATGCCAGAATGTCGCTCTAATCTCTTCTTTTGCTTTTCTAGTTCTTTGCATTCAGTTCTCATTTTAATTTGCCTCCAAAAATATCACTGCTTTTTACAGGCTTACACTCCAGAATGAATGTCTTTTTCAAAACGCTATCCATTTTCCCCAGTTGTAACTGGTGTTCAGCCATAGACAGCATCTAAGGATCAAGCTTCTGCAAAGCTTTTCTTGAAGTTTTTTCCCAGAGTGGTGGGTACAAACTGGTTCTGTAATGAACTGCGTATCATTAGCCTTCCTAGAGATTTTCACCTGTTTAGTCCACTCTCCAAAGTTGGCTAAAGACATCAAAAAACCAGACAAACTGCTTGAAAATGTGAATCCCTGACTCTTCAAAATGGGCCAGCTACGTGTGAAATTCTGAAGTGCGTGCTGGCAATTTGACTGTGGTTCACCACAAGCAGCCACCACCACCACCGATCGGTGCAGACAGTAAGGAATGCTTTGCTGTAGAGAATTATAAAAACAATGATAAAACTGACTAAAAGCCAGTCTGCTTTTTATTATTAGCCTGTACCAAGAATTCTAAACAATGCCAGTGATAAAATATTCCTCCTGAGACAGGAACGTTAGCACTGCCCTTCCTCTGCCTGTGACTAAACCAACATCCCCCAAATGAAGAGACTGAACTAAACTTCCAGGGCAGGGTTTGACACCTGCCAATCTATGTGGTGCGCAAAATGACACTAATTTGTGCCCTTCGTCTTTCTATTCTAGGGACAAATATTGGAGCTTCCTTCTTGGTCTTTGGTGAAGAATGTCAGTAGCATAACCTCAAATAGGAATTTGTCACATCTATAACATTTTTCTTAAATAGTTTGTATACAACGAAAACTATAATTTCAAAGTGTCTTTTCTCGTCTATCACCTGGTTACATCACCCTCTTTATTCTCCTCAAATATTGTTAAATCCAGGCAAGCTCAGGACTAGGCAACACACAATATTTATCTCAGCATGGGATTATGTGCTCCGTGTGTTCATTAATTTATTTATTCAAAACAAATTACCAAAGTTTCCACTCCGCACGAAGCAGTGTATTAGGTGCTGAGCACACAGAGATTAATAAAGCAAAGGTCTTGACTTTAAGATGTGTGTCGAAAAGAAAATCAAAGGTTAGGAGCTCAGATAGGTAAATAATTATCTATGTACTGACACGAAGTATCTATTCATCTATGTTTCCAAAGTGCTAGAAAGCAGGAAACAGGCTATATTCAGGGTTGATCAGGAAGACATCACCTCAAATGAAATGCAAGGTCTAAAATTGTCCTGTGCCATTAACAGTAACAACGCTTTAGTATTTACAAATGCAGAGTATATTATCAACAAGGTCACAGGTACAGCTGCAACACAGAACAAAGAAAGAAATAGGAACATCTCTGGTAAAAAGGACAGCATATCAGAAAGTGGGAAGCTGTATTTTGCATTTAGGGAGCAGTAGTAGTTTATTATTGCCAGCACACCAAAGAGAAATCTCAGACTAGATCAGTGGTTCTCAACCTTCCTAATGCTGCAGCCCTTTCATACAGTTCCTCTGGGTTGTGACCCACAGGTTGAGAATTGCTGGACTAGATGCTTTAAATATGTCTTTTTTATTTTCTTTTCTGAATCAAGTTTCCAAGCAATGTAGAATGCGAGGCCACTTACGAAAGTGATGAAACCATGTCTGAAACTACAGTGATCATTCTCACTTCGGAGAGTGGAAGCCTCAGGTCCTAACACAGTCAGTGGGTCATCTGACCTCCCTGCCATGTCTCACCTTCTAACTGGTTGGGAAAGGCTGCCACAGTGACTCGCTTTGCAATCATTATCAGTTGCTAGTTCAGGCTCTGCATAGAAGTCAGACGTCCACTGTCATCACAGAATTTGAAAGAATATTGATGGACCCTCTTCCTTTCTGAAAAAACAGTCATTAGAACCAGAAATGTTTCCTTTAAGTAGAACAGTGTTTATTTTCTCTTTTCTTTTGAAAGAAGTTTATAGTCCCTTCAGGTCCATGGACACTGTCCCTATACCATTTTTCTGCCGTGCACATTCTTTTGATACCTACCCAGGGGACAGCTGCTTTAGAGACAAGTTAGGAGAAATAGAACATATAAAAGAAGTTTCTGTCAAGCATGCCAGGGTGAAATTTTTACTGCAGAATTTAAAATGCTGGGCTGTATTTACTAAAGACCCCATAACAGCTAGCAGAGCATGGTACACCAGGCAGAGACTCCTCATTTGATTCACCTGCCTGGATCCTGAGGAATCTGTAGTTGAATGTACTTGCTACCCATTCCTGGTTCAGAGTTGGCCAAATCGATAACCATTTCTATTACTTGAGATTCGGCTCATCAAGTGGGTGAATCTTCTGTACCTGGGATAAGGCCCCTAGTACATGAAAGGAAGAAGGAAAAAAAGAAGAGAAAGAAGAAAGGTGGTGGCAGAGTAGGAATAAAATACTAAGGAAGGAAAAAATGATCACCTATTACATGCCAGATGCTATGCTGAGAGCTTTCCTCATGCCAATGTGCCATTCCCAAAGAATCGGCCAAGACAAACATGCTTCTACAGTTCTCATAACTATTGCCTCATAAATTGTTCCACGTCACAAACAGGGACATTCAGAGTTGTAACAAATACTCCTGGGTTTCTCACTAGCATGGCGTTTATTCCATGTAAAGATGAAGATGATTTGGCTGTCCCCATAGCCTTTCAGGGTACTCTATACATGCTAAAAGAGATCTAAAGGGGCCAAGGCCACCAACTACCCTACTAAACCTTCACATTGAATGATAACATTTATTTTAGAAGTTTTTCTACACACTAACGTAGATTTCACACATACCACTGACAGAATGTGGGCAATTTCAAAGTCAGGCCAGTGTCTAGCACATTGCCAACACTCAGGACATGTGAAATACCAAGTGTGCTTCTCCAATATGCTTGTTATTAATACAAGACTAAAACAGCTTTCCTCCTTCAAATTTGTCTCTGAGTTTCAATTATGTTAGTGATGCTGTTAATTATAGGCTCTAAATCTCTGATGTCCAAAACATTGTTATCGTGAATGCAGGACACTTTATAATTTATGCACAGATTCGCCAATAATCCAAGTATGACAAATGGTTCTTCTAAAAATTCTTAATTAGAAGGGATCTTATCCTTAAGATAAGGATTAACATGCACTGGTCTTTATACAGCAAAGGGTGTTAGGTGCACGAAAGATATTTACTAATTTGCAATTTTAAGTGAAAGTATTGTGGTTTTCCAGGCCACGTACAGCACGGTAAAACAAAATACACACCCGCACACACACACTTCCTGCTTTGCTTTGTTAGATTATTGTTTAGAATTCTTACTGGAGAAACCATTGGTCACACTGGGGCTGTGTCTGTGCTTGAGATTTTATATAAAGGGAGGAGCAGAGACAAGAATACAGTGAAAGTTGTTGGGTAAATGCAAAGGCAGGTACATTCGTTAAACCTTCTTTTGAGTTTCCAGCCCGATGATGTTAATCTCTTTTTTCTTGCTGGAGATCTTTTTTGGTGATACCAACACATATAAAAATCTAACACAGGCTCCAGATAAGGAAACCTGTAAGAAATTATCATAGGGATTTAAATTTAATCTTGACCTTATTTGTTGAAGAAAGTTTAACATTTTATACATATCATGAAAGGCAAAGACACACATGTACTGTGTATACGCAACTTCCTTTTGCCTCTGCATGCTTTCGATGATTTGGCTTCCGTGCGTAAATGATTTTTACACGTAGAAGAAGAATAAATCAGCAGATGTAATGCAAACATACACATGCATTTGAGAACCAGAAGTTCACAAAATATTATGGCATAATTTGTAGTACTGATTAAAAGATAATTAAGGCTACATACTTGCTACTTAGACAGTAACTAATTACATAATAAAAAGTTATTTCTGTTTCCTGT
>NW_003852419.1:8254058-8277282 GCF_000181295.1 Otolemur garnettii
AGTCACCAGTAATTTGATGTTTATGAGGGGGAGGCGGAGAGTAGATAGAGCAGGGTCTGGGGTCAGTAGATAGTCATTGTTCAGGACTGTCCTGCATTGCAGTATGTGTAGCACTCACCATCTGCTCCCACTAAATGCAACTGGTAACTCTCCTCCCCAGGTCACTACCTGCCTTCCACTGCCCAGCCCCCACAAACACAGCCCCTAGGGCAATGTTGTGCCTCCTTCCTGGAGAATTCAGCTTGTTATGCACCTTACAATTGATGCTTTGCTGTAAGGGTTTAAATTAACAGCTAATCTTCAAGGACAAAGAAAATAGCTTTAAAGATAAGAAAGATGCTTTCATTTATAGTTTGCAGCTGAGGGATGCTTTTCAAACACAACTATTATTCACAAAGTGATCACATGCATCAGGCACTTTTTGAATTTCTTTATATGTTAGGATGAACAATACAAAACTTCTGATTGTTTTTTAGTAAGAAATTAGTCAAAGAGCCATCATTTTATATGATTTTCATACTATACTGACTTGCCTTAATTCTCACAATAACCTTATGGGAGCATGGTGTAGTGGCTCATGCCTATGACCCTAGTACTATGGGAGGCCAAGGCAGGAGGATCCCTTGAATTTAGGAGTTTCAGAGCAGCCTGAACAAAAGTGAGATGCCATCACCACTAAAAATAGAAAAACTAGCCAGCATCGTGGAGGGACCTATTGTCCCAGATACTCAGGAGGCTGAGGCAGGAGGATTGCTTAGACCCAGGAATCTGAGGTTGCTGTATGCTAGGCTGACACCATGGCACTCTAATCTGGGCAAGAGTGAAACTCTACCTAAAAAAGAAAAAAAAAAAAAAGGCTTATAGGGCTTTAATCTCTATTTTATAGGAAGGAAACTGATGTTGAGAAGCTAAGTACTGATTTAGGCAGTGTCCTGGCTTCTGGCGTGCCACTGTGCTACAGTGTCCCCTAATACTCCCCCTCAGTGTTGCCTCTTCATGCTACTACAGGCCCCCAGAACACAGGGGCTCATCATCTTGCCTCCTGTTCATTGTCCAGCATGGAACCCTATCTATAGGCGATGCCTAAACAGATACTATTACAAAGAAGAAGGAGTAACACGACATGCTACAAGCTAAACTTCACTCGCAGTTCCAACATTTACAAACACTGCGACCCTAAATAAACCTTTCACCTTTCTTAGGCTCAACCTTCCCAATCTAGAACATAGGAAAGTAATTGTATGTGGATACATGAAGGAAGAGAATGGCATGATCATGTTTGTATTTTCACAGGAACAGTCTGATGCCTCAGTTAAGACTGTGAGAAGGCAGGAAGTGATGAGATTCTGAACCAAGGCCACATATAAGGGCAGAAAACCAGACATCTTCAAAGTACCCTGAAAACGTAGGCTGCATAACTTGGGTAAGTTATTTAGCACTGCCATGTCTCAGTTTCCTCCTGTGTAGAATAATAATAATAATACCAAAAGCGTTTCCATCACTTCCTCACATACATACATATGTACTTGAGGATTTGATTGCATTTCTGGTTTAATTAACAAGACACTTATTATAAGCCAGAGGACCCCAAAGGCTAAGAGCAGAGAACGTATACCTTGGTGTCATTTTTTTTTCTTTTCTCTGGCTTCTAACAGACTTCCCTAATAGCTAATGCTGCCACTGGCGCTGTCCTGGCAGGGTGCAATTCTGCTGGGTCTGAGAATACGTCTGAATGTTAATATACCAATGTTATTTTATAATTGATGTTTGTATCTCTAATAATCTATGCAATCTATTAAAAAGGGATTTCTATTTCATGGTCCCCTCCCCATCACAGGATTCCCCTCTTCTTTCTTCTGCTTTTTTCCTATAGCAGAAGAGACATGCTATACCCTGTATGTTATTTGTTTTCTTATTGATTGCCCATCTTCCCCTACCAGAACATAAGTTTGGTGCATAAAGGTCTAATGTTCAATGTTATATTTCCAGTAACTGAGACAGAGCCTGGAATACAGCAAGTACTCAGCAAACATGCTAAGTGAGTGAATGAATGAATGGACAGATGAATAGGTGTATTTGTCTAGGACTAGCTTTGTCAGAGGACATCTCAAAACAAAGGCGGCATCTACCAAAAGAGCACCTTTATACCCAGTAAAAACACTACACCCCAAAGAAAATGTACTGTGCAAAACTTTCTCAAAATAAACCCTTTAAGATATATATACCCTGGCCCTTTTTGTTTGCCAGCAACAAGTACTAAAAAACATTCTAAATTGCTTATACGCATATAAAATTACAATGAATTACACTCTTCTCACCAGGTACCATTAGTTTCAGGAGCACTTGCTTTTATACATATTTTAAAATCTATACCCAAGGGTTTTGCTTTCTAATATACACTAGAATTTGCTGTAAAAATGTACATTAATTTAAGTTCAGCAGAATGATTGGGCTAGGGAAAATAAAATTAATTATTCATGTCACCAGCATTTTTTAAATGCAGAATGGTTATCAGGAACGTACATAAGTCTAAATAATGCTACTATTTTTTAATAATGAAGCCACAGCTAAGGTTAATTAGTATTCTTAATAAAAATAAAATTTTGTTCTTTGAAGATGCAAAATGTATTTTGCTAGCTTTAAATATTTTTCAGGGGAATGTGTAAGCTCTGCTTACATTTTTCAAACAAATACTATTCATTTTTCATGAACACCTACAAAACCTCCAGCAAGCAACAGCGGTGTTCAATATATTAAAATACTCTTTTCTTGCTTGAACACTAATTGGGTTTCGTTTCAAAACAACCCCCGTGGGAATCAAATGCCATTGACTTTAATAGGATGTCTCATATGTGAAATACACGTCTCTGACAATCCACCACCACATTTTCTTATTCTCAGTACTTCTTTTCCTTGAGTAGGTTTCCTTACACTACCCCGAAAAAATGCCCAGCTGGAACCAGAGAACTGTTCCATATATTTCCCTCATAATTACTAATTCTCTCTCTCTTTCTAATTTAAATTCTTCCCAAGAGTTGCACCCTATCATTCCTCCAATCAAAAACCAGATTCTCTCAAAGCCTCACTTTCTCACTTTTCTCATGATCTGTGAAATGAGATGAAAGAAAAAGATGATGAAGCTTGGGGATTCTACAAACTCAACTGGGAGACTAGAGTCGCTTTCTGCTCTAAATGTGAAGGATAGGGCTTAATGTTTATTATTCTCATGAAGCATGATTTTCTTGAAGAGGCAAATTTTGTATATGATCTAAAAGTAGAGCACAGGATAACTTGGACACCTAAACTGGATGCTTTTGAGAGTCAGAATGGATACTGTTATTAATTACATGAGGACACCAGGAACACACAAAGACTATCCAGGCCAACTGGTATACGTGGCCACGTACATGATGCAAAAGTCAGAGATGAATAGGTGGCTGTCCTGAGAGTGGAGACCAGGTCTTCTCCCCGACTATGTGCTGTTATACTACACTCTAAGTAAAGAAATTACTAAATAATTAATATTCTCCATGTATAAAGCTGGTAAAATATTCTCAAAGGAAAAAATGAAAAGATCATAAAATATGCTTCAAAGAATATTCCAGAAGAAATTTCAGAATCCTGATCTTAAAAGAAACAGCACAGTTCCACTTTCCTTTCTAGACACTGGCAAACGAAAAAAGTGACTTTTGCCCTTTGCATGTTGGCTTACCTTTGCTCATTTCTGGATAGGCACATACACACTATCAGACATCGTCAGATTATTTGGAAGAGGAAGGAACACTTAGCAGCCAAAAACCTTGCATGACAGTCTAGCCCTGTCCCAACAAGCTCTCAGGAACCCAAAGAACATTATGCCATCAATTATTATTTTAAATTTTGCTTTCTGAGATTAGCTTTATGGAAACTTTCTCTTTTTTAAGATGTGTCTTACAAATTTTCAAAAATTAAATATTCTGAATAAAACAAGATTTATACACTCCATGTAATCCATGTAATATACTACCAATATGTTATAGTCATATTAAAAAGAAGTTATTAAATCAGAAGTGTTGTCAAATTTCCCCATTATTTCAGGATATAAATCATATCTTTCAAAACCAAACATCAGTCTGAAACTTGGTCATCATAAAAGAGAAACTTCCTTTCTTTTTAAATCATAATTACCTTTAAGTAAAAATGTAAACAGGATTTTTATGAGGAATATTTTGATGAACACCCCTGTATTCTGTGAATCTGTGAAACTGAAATACATTTTTCCCCTATTACTAGCCCTGCAGGATGGCTGAACAAACCTCATCTCATCTATTTGAAATGAATCCAATTTAATTCTGCTTGACCAAAAATCTGTTTCCATAGTTTTAAAACATGCAATCACCTGAAGGTACATTGCCATTGTGGCGTAAGTGGACCAGTGTTATCACTAAGGAAAATACACTTTGATTGAGAAAACAGTCCAAGGTGCCTATTGAAAAATGAAATGACCCTTCCTGGAACACAATTTAGTAAGGCAGTTGATGAAAGCAGAAAGATATGGCCACTGTGAATAAGATTCAAAGGAAGATGCTGCATCTTATCTGGATTAGCATTACTAATCATTCTTACATGTAAACGCCCTAGACTTTCAGCAATTCTAACAAAAAAGCACTTTAAATTTTATGTATATCAATAATCTGTATCTAGAGAACAATTTAAAATTCAGTTGAGAGTTAAGGAACAGTTGCAGCAGACGATTCTGTCTCTAAAATAAATAATTTACTTTCTTCTCCAAAGGTTTTACCCAGTAAATACAGGTATTATTATTGTAATCCTATATACATCATTGAATAGAAACTTTTAAGAACTGTTAAGCCTAACTTTAAAATACTGTTGCCACAATTGAATATTTGTAATGTATTGTTCCAAATTATTTAATTGTTGTTGGTCTATTAAGAACTTAAAGATTAAAAATCTCTCTTTTTAAATGAACCTTTCAAGTCAATAGTATCTCCTCAAATGGACCAAGTAATCACTAATGATTAGTTCAGTTACTTTCATAAACTGCTGTGATATTTAAATATCTAACAGTTCATAATAAAGCAGACTCTTTGTTAGCAATTAATGAGAAGTTCATTGTTTTCCTTTTGCATTATTACAAAATATATACATTTTTGTTTCTGCATTTACAAATATTTATCTTTTAAACAAAACATCTATTTTGCACATTTAAAAAATTTTAAAAATATATAGCAGTTACTAATTGATAAAAATACATGATAAAATGCTAACAAGTTTTTTCTTATTTTGGGACACATCCGGCTGGCCTAGGAGCTTTAACAACCATAATTTCATTATATGAAATTAGATAACTCTCTACCGTGATAAAATAAGACTATTAATAAAAATATTGATTATTTCAGATATTTACAAAAATATTCCTAAATGTGGATGGCCTAGAATATCTTCTTATAAATAACGTATATAAAGGAAATAGTCTATCAATTCTTTTGAATTTCATTTTCTTGTATCAGATTCGCTCTAATAACTTGCTTATCATAAAATGGACCGTGAATCGACAACAATAACAAATCATTAATGAACTATTAGGATAGGATGGTAAATGGAGCTACTGAGCAAGTATAAACCTGTGTAAAGTCACATAAATCTGTCTAGAGTCATAAGTCTTTTTTTTTTTTTTCTTTTTTTTTTCTTTTTTTTATTGAACAGTAACTATGTACATTAATGCACTTCTGGGGTACAGTGTGGGGTTTTCACATGCAATCTGAAATACTTCCATCAACTGGTCAACACAGCCTTCATGTCATTTTCTCAGTTATTGCTTTAAAACATTGCAATTCCTTTGTTGGGTATATTCCCAGATGACCAAAAATCGCATTACAACAAAGATATTTGTATCAGAATGTTTATTGCAGCCCAATTCATAATTGCCAGGTCATGGAAGAAGCCCAAGTGCCCATCGATCCATGAATGGATCAACA
Source organism: Otolemur garnettii (assembly GCF_000181295.1). NCBI lineage: Eukaryota > Metazoa > Chordata > Mammalia > Primates > Galagidae > Otolemur > Otolemur garnettii. The sequence goes on from NW_003852419.1 coordinate 8,260,037, forward strand.
AACTGTGGTATATGTACACCATGGAATACTATGCAGCCATAAAGAAAGATGGAGACTTTACATCCTTCATGTTCACATGGATGGAGCTGGAGAATGTTCTTCTGAGCAAAGTATCACAAGAATGGAGGAAAAAATATCCAATGTACACACCCCTATTATGAAACTAATTTAAACTTTTTTATATGAAAGCTATAACCAAATAGCCTAAGAATATGGGGAGGGGGGAGGGAGAAGGGAGGGGTAATGGGTGGAGGGAGGGAGTTTGGAGGGATTACTTCTGAGGTTTACCTTATAGGGGTACAGGTGAATCTTTCTAAGAGTCATAAGTCTTTATGGAAGGTGCTAAGTGCTATGATATTATCGACAATCTTGAAATTCAAACAAGACGGAGAAAATTAACAAGATGATCACTCCATGCAAATATTCCTGCTATAATTATATTCCATGAGCGCAGAAGTTTCTGTTTGTTTTCACCAACATATCTCCATGGCTAGAACAGTGCCTGGCACCTGTAGAGAGCAACCAGTATGTACATAGTGACGGACGGAACCCTGTGAGATAGCCCACTTCACTTTGTTGCCAAATACGAGCAGGAAAAAAAAGGAACAAGAGGAGAACAAGCCCCTCTGTACGTGTCAAACATGCAACATTACATTTAGGAATTTATAGTATTTACAATATTTTGGTCATCTCTCTTCTTCCAGAACATTATCCTGTCTTCTATTCTGTTCCTTTCACCCATTCCTCGTCAAAGTTAAAAGCAGGATCTGTATTCTTTTTATGGGAAATCCATGTTAATTAGTAGACTCGGGGTGCTGATATAAACAGAATTTGCCTTTGATTACTTTCCTTCCAGCTCTGATACGGGTCTGTTTCAAATACTTAAAGTAAAAGCCATTTGTTGTTGTGGTCAGTCCTGCCCCTTTAGAAGGCTGTTTTCTAGAAATGTACGGGTCACGTATTTGGAAAAACTGTATGTGGCACCTACTGGAGACATTCACTGATTATCAATAATAAAACGAAACAATTTGGATCCAGGAACATACGCGATTCTTAAAGAACTGACAACTGAATAGGCACAAAGGCTGTTAAGTGTAAATAGGGCTAATAGCGTATAATAACATTTCCATAGCATCTAACATTTCATAGAAGATTTTTTTCCCCTGTGTTTATCATGGCTATAACACCGATACCCAAACCAGTGCCTGACACATAGTAGTCAATCTGTAAGTATATCTTGGTTGTATGAACATACTTACAAGCTGTATGGATATCACACTTAAACGTTCTACTATTTAAAAATTTTAGGTATAAGATTGAACAATCATCTCTTTGAACTTAACTGTAGTTGTGGGCAGTCAGTCACAAAATATCTTAGCACAAGACGGTTGTAAATATCACATTTTGGGTTGCTGTGCTCAGATAAAAGTAAGGAAGCATTTTTCTTACACACAATAACAGAGTGGACCTATTATTCACCAAGAAAGCCACATGCCTACACATTCAAAATTGCAAAACTTCAAAATACAATAGAAATAGTACTGCAGTATCTCTTTTAAGATCTTTTTTTCAATTTTGATGAAGCATGGAGCTGAAACAAACAAGATCAGTCAAATGAATCAATGAATTTCATTCATTTACTTGTTAGCCTAACTTAAAAATGAAAATCCTAGGTACTGAGCAACAGTCCCGTTCAACCCAGGCTGCATAAGCTTTTGAATCAAGACTATCATCTAGCAACGAACAAACCCAAACAAAGCCTTTTATAAAAATCCACAGACCTCTAATCCACAGAATGTACACTTTTCATATTCAAACTGAATGCACTGTGTTAAAGAATTCTCAAAGAAAGCTATAGTGCCAGAGATTAAGAAAAAAACAAAGCCAATTGTAGCAATACCACATGTGTAGAAAAGCCCACTTTCATAATCACAGGTCCAAAATGAAGAAACGAAATCCACGAACTCACCTGGCTAATGGGTTCTTTCGTGGGGGGTTTTCCTCTTCTGGCTGTGCTAGTAGCCAGGGTCGTGGTGGTCTCCATAATCGACGTGGACATCTCTGACTGCATGGCAGTGGCTGTCGACTCAGTTGTCATAGAGGAAGGCACTTCACCAACCAGTCTCACATTTCCCACTATGGCGATGTTGGCATCATTTTCGGCTGCCATATTCAGAACTTTCAAGCCATTGTAGTAAAGCCCAGAGAGCTGGCCCTGGAAAGGCTGGCCCTGCTCTTTCCCGCCAATTATTATGGTTGCTTGGCTATTGAAGATTGTGAGCTGACGCCCTGTAAAAATAATATTACATACATGCAAAAATGTTGATTGTGAACTCTACATCTACAAAGGATGATAAAACAAATCTTTCATGGGGTGGATAATGAGAGCAATAAACTATAAGAGAGGCATTTGGCTCATAATTCATTGCTTATAAATGAGGTGTCCATGAAATGCAGAACTGTTGGTAAATACTAGTCAACTCTTAAATTATTGTAAATGTAGTGCTTTTGCTAAAAGACCAATCAAAGATATATATTACAAATAAAGTTTTGGTAAATCCCTTTTCCTTTTTACCTCAAGATCTTATAAGGTGGGTCTCTAAGGTCTAAATTGTTAAAGAAATGTGAGATAACTATGATTTTTAAAATATTTGTCCTTCTGAAATTACCACTGAGAGAAACTAGCATATAGCAGCTGAAATCTAATTTTAAAGATGATAAAAATTTCATATTTCGCATAATGTCCACATGTATCTGCATGCTATTCTGTAGTCATGTTTAGTTTTTGAATGCAATAGTCCATGGTTCTTTGAATTATTCTATTTTTCCGGCAATCACACTGAAAAGAAATGCATGGTTTATACTGAGCATGTCAGAGACGAAAAAATTCCAAAATATGTTTCTGATTGGCTTTCAGCAAGTCTATCGAAACAAAACAAAATGAAAAAAAAAATAGCTTCAGATGTAAAAAGCGGCTTCAGGAATGGTACACAAACCAATGGAGAAATCATGGCACATTTCCATCAAACAGCAATCCTTAGCAACAGTCCCATTATCATCACATTGAGTATCCAGTTTTAGCAGATTGCTCTCTGCTCATAAAAAGCATGCACACAACGTTAAGTTCAGTTTTAATTAGGGCTTGTTCCCAAATGCTCTTAGAAGGTTGCAAACGTTAAAGGGACTTTGTTTTGACTGGCAATCCATATTGCCCGCTATTTAAGATTCCTAGAGTTTAAACAAAGAGTTTTTTTTTTTTTTTCAGGACCATGATAAAGATAATAGAACTACATATATTTTAGTTAATAATTTAGAGGCTGGAACATGTAATATAATCTATGAATGATTTATCATTTTGGGTTAATGCTTGCTGTGAGTACCTTCAAAGATTGAGTTAGTGGATTATATTTAACAGTCCCTTTAACCTTAAGTTAACTGGGTAAGATTATTAAACAGCTGTACGTCTAAAAATGTATAGAAATTATTATACAAGGTATGCAAATATTACTATCTACATTTTACTGTTTTAAATTTGTTTTTAATTTAGTTTTACGGAAAATTTATTTTTTATGTTTATTAGTGTTACAATGAAGTACTACTTGGTTATGTTCAAATTATTTTTTTATTTGAAGTTTTAATCAATGTTTTTTACCTTTGTCGAGTAGCCATTCATCAACTACTCGACCAAGTCGATATGGAATTCGCTGTCTAGCAATCGCCAGGCGCTCGTTATCATTGTTTCCTTTAAAGTTTAAAGAGACATTTCATTGGTTAAAATCTGTAAGGTCAAAGGTTAAAAGTTAATACTTAAAGCTTGAGCTATACAGTTGCCACATGATTTTTTGAAATTTGGAATTTTAAAAAGTTCTACCTGGAACATTTCATGTTTCAGACTTATCATTCATTCATTTATTTTATTTTAGCAAACAAAATTATTCCTATGTTAATTGAAAATTAGAAATCTGCATTTGAGCTAGGTTATTAAACTTATGTTATAGACAGACCCGAACAACCCGTTTAAACAGCATATAATAGCTTTACAAAAAATGACCATTGACCTCAGGGTTTTGTCTTTTGGATGTTTCTTATTAACTAGTTAAACATGTTCAGGTGAAACAGGTTTAAGTTCTCAAAATACATTCGACCTCTTATTCCAGATTAGTAATTTATGAACACCAGACTTAATAACAACTTTGGCACACTGAAGCATCTAAAATAGGGCTAGCAGACTTTATTTCCTAGTCAGAAAACAGAAATTCTTATTCGCCTCATTTAAGAAAACCACAAAGTCCAAATAGTTCTTGTATATTCCACATAAATCGGTTTACTCAATCACTTGGACATCACAAGAGAATACATCTTGCAGCATCCAAATATGTTATTAGAGGAAAAGGCTTTGACAAAAGTGACTCTACAGAGTGCCCTCGAATTCCATTTAAAGCTTAACAAGTTGAAGCTTATATTTGAAAAAATTGTATGTATGTCATACTTTTGCTTTTTATTAAGGTATTCTTAAAAAGGTGTGATAGCTGAAGGAACAAATATATGCCACAGACAACGCCTCCTATTCTTAGATCTAAACCGAGAGCCTTGCTTCTTTGAATAAAAAATTATTTGCTAGAAACTCTTGTTTAAATTGACCTTGAATAATGTTTGCAAATATATGAGTGTTTTCTTGATCTATAAAGCACTTAGAAAGAATCGCAGTCGCCATCTTAGTGCTCAGTATTGAAGAAGAGTTTTTCTATTTCATTTAAATGAACTAAGATGAAAATTTGAACTAGGACATTTTGGCATAGTTCAGATGTAAACTCAGAATGCAAAGAAACATTGAATCTAGGACTACTTAAGTAAAAAGAGACCGGAGCATTTTGCTAGGGAAGATATTAGATATACTTTTTTTATTAACGATAATGGATAAATGCTGTTTTAGGCTAGTTTTATGATATTTTATACTTACCACCGTAAACCCATCATAACATTGGTCATATACTTTTGGATAAATAGGAAAGAGCTATCCACAGACCTTGTCAATGTATCAATGTATGCCTATATGATTGAAAGTATTTCACACATTAAAATTTAATTTAAAATTTAATATTGCATTTTGATATTAAAATCAAAATGTAAAGTCTAATGAAAACATTGATGTGCATTTCTCTCTATATGTCACTGTTAAAACATTGTAAAATGATATTTTATAATACAGAAACACAGTTTCAGTAAACAGATCATTTTTTGATCTGTTTAACCCTAGTCTCATTTTTTGAGTGTGCACAATTCATGTTCTCTTTGGTGTGTTTTCACATATAACTACATATATTTAAAAACAAGCTCAAATTTAATATTGTTATGTTAAGGCAGTATGATTATTGATGAAACATTATGTGTTTGGCTTTGTTGTGATTTACGTAATAAACATTTTACATGCATAATTTGAAAACCTACCATGAAATATTTTCCAAAAACACATAGCTTTTGCTTTAGAACTAACTTCTTTGTCACTCACCCAAGTATGGATGTTTGCCATTGTAGGGTGCTTCCGTCATCAAAAATGACCCACATTCCCTCAAAGATTATCCAAATCTAGGTCAAAAATCCCTCTTGTCCAATTTTTACTACACTGTATTCACAGATCTCCCTGCATCCCTTCTGCAGTCAATTCCACCCATTTTCCATCTGTCCCTCAATATTTACTCATGCCACTTGCCTATATAACTCTTTCCATTGTGTTTAGAATAAAATTTCAGACCCTTAACGAGGTTTAAGAAGACTTCCATGACCTGGTCCCTTCCTGACTCCCTAAGCCCCTCTCCTGACCGTGATCGCCTTGCTTTCCAACTTTTAGCCTTGTGAGGCTCCTTTCAATTATTTTAAGCTCTTCTCCTCTCCAGGCCTTTGCTCTTGTAGCTTCTTTTATTTCAAATACTCTCCCTTGCTCCTACCTCATCTCCTTCTCTCTTTAGCCAGTCATCCTTACTTAATGGAATTCTCTTGACAGGAGCATTACCTTCCCAGGAGCTGCTCCCTGTTGTCCTCAAGTTACATCAGGACCCTTCACTATATGCTTTTGTAGCTCCTCAAACATGCCCCTTTGTAACAAGCCCTGACCTTATAATCACATATTCAATAAATAGTTTTTCTTTAAACTCTGAATCTCCATGAGGTCAAGTACTATGTGTCGTGTTTGTTATTTCTTTGGTGCTTGCTTGCACAATACCTATTGCATAACCTCCTATGAAATATCTCTACAATGAATTAGTGAAGAAAATTTTAGCTTTAGATTTTACAGTTTCCACGCTACCATTAACTCATCCCCCAGCCTAACAACATTCAAATGAAAAGAAAATACTTCTATCCCGAGAACAGGACACTTAAAGCTAAGCTTCCCTTCGTACTTTTCAAAGGAAACTCCACATATTTCAATTATAATTTTATTTTTTTAATAGTCACTGATTTCAACATCTATATCATCAAGCAGTTCACTATTTGTTTAATAGTTTCTCCCTGCCAAAAAATAGGTAATCATAGTTACGATTAGTAAAGGAAGTCCTAAATAAAATAGGTGGAAAAAAATGAAAACTCTATGTATTCTTATTTAATGACTTTGAAAAAAAAACCCATAAAACACATCAATACATACACATCCCATCCACTGGCCTCTATTCCTTTGGTACTAAATAGAAGAATGACTTTGATTGGTATGATGTGACTTAAGTCAACAGTAGCTTTTGAGGATGCTTGATGAGATTTAGCTAAAAGTACACAAAAACCATATTCCCAATGATTAACAAAGAGGTCATCTATAAAGAGATTTAAACTATAAAGAGATTTAAAAAACTGAGTAGGCTGCAGAGACAGGTGTGAAAATAGGTGATAACTTATAAAGAAGGGAGCCACATAAAGAGACTCATACACTCCCATTATCTGTGAATATCAGATGTTTGCTAGTTTAGAGAACTTTTTTTTTTAACTGAAAGACTTGATTTTGAAGTCCAAGAACAGACTTTAACATTTACAGGGGTAATGGATGAGAAAAGAGATGGCAATTACTCAAATTCCCAGTATGTCTACTTTGTTCTCTAAATCCTTTGTTCTTACACTTGAATAGAAAAAACATAATGACTTTTCTGTGGCAAATTCATATATGTATATATGAAAACATTGCTAATTATCATATATACACACATACATGTTATATATATGTGTGTGTATATACATGTATACATATGAAAACATCCTTAAGCAGATTCCCTTCATACTTTTCTACTAGGAGATATGAAATAGTTTAGATTATTTAGGCTCACCAGGACTAAGCCAGCCTACATTTTAGCTCTATCTCCTGATTTTCTCAAAAAGTTGCATATTAACAGTACAATTAAGGTATATTGCTTCCAGTAGTTTTTCAAGATGCATTTTATTTCATCACAAATTCATGATGATATTTACTTGTAAAATATCATCCAGTAGCTTTGTATGATTTTTGTTGACTACATTTAATCCTGTCCATAGTTCTGGACCTTATCTGAAATATGAAGGACATGAAATAATCCATTTGACTTGAAAGGCCAAAGACAAATATAATTTCCCATTACCTTTTCCTTTCTATGGAAAGGTTCAGGTTTTAACACCAAGCAGGCCGGGATATAGAAATATTATACTGAGCTTTGGTGAATGGTCGACAGAAGCAGGCTTAAACTTATGGGTATGATAAAACATAAATTGAACATAACTGAAAATTCAAATCAAAAACAAAGGTGAACCTTTGGGAGGAGACATTTTCATCTTTGCCTTTTTTTAAATCAGAGGTAAGGATAAAGCAATAATGACCTACTTCCAAAAGATTCATTCATTTTGGATTATAAAAAGGGTCTGTGAAGAATTTCAACTGTTTCTAAAAGCATCAGACTCAATTATAGCCATCTGTCGAGTACATAGCTTAGATTTATGAAAACAGAGCCTCTGGGTGAATAGTTAAAAGATAATTTAGAATCATACTTTCCTTCCTCTAATAAAGAAAGGATAAGATTTTTTTCTTTTGGCTTGTTTTCTTTTTCCTCTTGATTCTGGGTTCTATACGTTCATACCTTTATTGAAAATGGCACCAACAACATGCATGTTTCTATCAAAGTTATTTTCAAGCCATGAAATTGCATAGAAACTTTGGTTTCACTTTCCTTTCAGCTGCTATAGGATTGCACATTTTTGGCAGGCGGACCCTCACCTTGTATAGTAATGCCACCACAAGCACGTGTTGGGTGCAAACTCTAAAAGGAGTGGCCACTTAGGCATAAGGTACTAAATGTAAAGGATACTTCAAATAAGGCTCCAGAGAGAATGAAAAGGAAAATATGATTATTCATACTTGGAATGTAACTCCTTCCATTTTGATTAAATCTCAGATAGTTTTATTTTCCCACCTGTATAGACTGAATATTTGTATTCCTCCCAAATTCATGTGTTGAAATCTAATTCCTAATGTGGTGGTGGTATTTGGAGGTGGAGCCTTTGGGAAGTGTTTAGGTCATGCAGGCAGAACCCTCATAAAAGGATTAGTGTCCTTCTAAAAGAGGCTCCAGGGATCTTCCTTACCTCTTTGTGCCATGGGAGGACATGTGAGGAGATGGCCATGGAACCAGGATGTAAGGAATAATTTATTTCTCCCCAGTTGTGAGAAATAAATTTCTATTGTTTGCAAGCTACCCAGTCCATAGCAGTGTGTTATAGTGGTGCACATGGACTAAGGCACCATTCAACAAACAACATTTGGTCACACTTTCGCGCATTAATTCTATGTGAACTTGTAGGTTTCTAGGAAACAAGAGTTAATTTCAAAGAATAAGGGTAAACAGCAAGGAGCAATGAAACTCGGATCCTCGAACTGGAATTCAATTTCATAGTGTGACTCAGAGAATGAGAGGATACAAGATTTTACTCACAATTTTATAACTATTAGTCAGTAGACAGACGCTATCCGAATAACACTGATGGATAGTTTTCTCCTCCCATTATTGATTCTCCCCCTTCTTGCATAATTTCTCCTCAGAAATAAAAGTGTCAGTGCTTGATGTGACACATTAATATGTTTGGAAAAAATAAAGAAAAGCAAGGGATAAGCCAAGAATTTGTCTAGAATGTGAAAGGAAAATGACAATAAAAAGATACTTGCTTCTTTTGAAGGTTTCTTATTTCCTGAGTTTTTAACATTCAGGAAAAAAGAAAAAGGGTTCTGACAGCTATGTATACTCTGAGAGATTAGGAGTCTGGTTTTAGACCTTTGATTTTAAGCGAAAATATGATATTTGAACACCTAGGCCCAGAGGCAAAGTAAAAGCTTATCATAGTTTTGTAAAATTATTCTAGTTTTAAAAGCAGCATTATAATTTTAAACTAAATACTGTCTATGTGTGGTGCCCTAGAGACCATTCATAATGTTCCAAATAAGGGAATTTTGAACACAATTGACATTTTTTCAGGAACAAATTTTTGAAAAAAATACAGCTGTTCTAATGAAAATATTTATACCCTGTATTATTTAATCTTCTATATCATTAAGATGTGCATGTAATATACGTGTGTGTTTGCATATCTGGCTCCTGCCTACATCTCCGTCTCATGCTGAACAATTTATGTCTGACTCTAAACTCTAATCACTTTATAGTTTCTTTCAATTCTGTTAGCTAAGCCAATCCACTTTAAACATATCGTTCTTCCTTGGCCTTGCAAATTGTCAGCATGTGTGTACTCCTCCATGTCCATATCCAACCCCAAGACAAATACAAACACTTATACACATGTCTTAAGTCTGGCTAATTTATTTCTCTTAACAGCTTATATGTTTCTTAAGGATGAATGCCCTCTGTCACTTGCTACCAAATTATAACACTTAATGGCTCCTTCTCCCATTATGCGTTCTTACAACACTTAGCAGCAATATCTATAATCACGACCAAATCCTGGATTTTAACCGACAGGTTTCTCATGTCCCAGGTCTATCTTGTCATTACTGGGCTCATGGTAACTATTTCACAAGCAGTTTCTAAGTGAAGCTGAACCCACTGGGGTATTTGTAGCATATCAATATAGTAGTTCAAGATTCATAAGGCAGAAAGGTTGTTAGTGCCTATTTATTATGTATATGTGTATACATGTATAAAATGACTCAGTATTCCTGCTCTCTTTCAATTATGATTTTGCCATTGGAGGATATAACAGGGCAAACAAGTCTTTAATAAAATATTTTATGCCTAAATATAAACCAACAATTTATAGCTTCGGGGGGCTCTACTGTAGTGCATACACTTTAAGAGAGAAATTAATACTACTTGGAATTTTTTTTATTAAGTCAAATACACATAAATCATGAATACATTCATGCATATGTGGGGTACAATGTGCTGATTTTTTAATACAATCTGACGTGGTTACATCAAACCAATCAACACAGCTTTCATCTCATTTACTTGATTATTGTGCCAAAACATCTATGTTCTACACTTGACAGATTTGACTTGTATTATGGTCCATAGGTGTGGTCATATGCTCCATAGGTGTGGTCCTGCCTTTTACCCTCCCTCTGTCAAGCTTGGGATCTTTTTGTTTCTAATTACATAGAAAGCTGATGGTTGATTTAGTTGGGAAAAATTTCTGCAAGTGCTTCAATTATCTATTGAATTGTGTACACAAGACAGTCTTGAACTCAATACATCTTCAGAAATATATATCCTTTTAAAACCTACCTTTTTCTAAACTAATTTTAGTAGTGATTTCTTACAAAGAATTTATATTTATTTTCCTTTTTAACATAAACTCTCCAAGAATACTTTGCTTCCAATAAATATATCAAAGTCCTGCAAGTAAAAGAATTTACAGGTTTAACTAAGGCAAAAATGATACAAAATTAAAACAAAATCGGGCAATAGAAGTTACGGATCTTCTAGTCCTTGTATCATGAGGGCAGAGCCCTTCGGGGTATGCCCAATTCATTGCTGTAAAAATGAGGGATTTGAATGGTCTTCTTGACCTTTATGACCTCAGTGAATGATTCACACACGCTATCAGAATCTAAAGCTGATTCTTCCCTGACAACAGGGTTAGCCAGTCAGAATACATCTAAGTTGTATGTATCCTAGGAGATAGTTTTTCACCTTGAACATGGTCTGCAGGTAAAGAAAACACAGGACCACCAGGAAGTAGGAAAATCATGCCCTGAATAGCTCTATGTTTCATATATTGTACCACTGGCTGATATCAGTCATCTGCTTTCATTCTGATCTCGATCCCAGATCATAAGTACTTATTTTACAGATGGAAAAACTGAGGCTCAAAAAGATGTAACTAGTGTTTTATCATGAGTAATAGAAAAAGAAAACCTTTGAATCAGAGTATTTCTGACTCCAAAGCTATTCCATGGACTAGTTATTAAAGCAATGTTTTATAACAGTCTGATTCATAAAGGCCCAACATTTTTCCTTTATTCTTACAACATTCTCTTGTGTAATGGAAAATGTCATTGTCCTATCTATACAGTTCTGCCTTATCAAGCTTGGGGTGAGAAAGCCCTTGTGGGTACATCAAATCAGTAACTTTCTCTAAATCCTTGAGGATTTTTCCAGAGGATATTTTTAACATCTCCATCTAACAAATTAAGATTGTGAAGCAGAGGTAAGTAAAATGATCAAAGACGTATTATAGTGGCGATCCCAGTGAGAAGCAGAATTTAATTTAATTTAATTTTTTCTTTTATAATGATGTCTCAAGCATAGCCACTTGAGACATAGAATGTTCCAGGAATTCCTTTTCTTAACCTCTAACCTATAAGAAAGGCCCCAGGCATAACAGTCTATCAAGTTTAGTGCTTGTTTTTTTGTTTTTTTGTTTTTTTTTGACCTTCTCTAGAAACAAGCTGGTCATGAGGAAAGGGTCATGAGGAAAGGGTCTTAGTTGTAAGTTAAAAGATCACTGTAATTCACTAGCTTGTGAGAGCAGGGACAGAACTTTACAGTAGGCAACAGTGAATTTTGTTTGGACTTCATATTTCCTCGTTTCTTCTTGTCTATGTCTTATCTCTGATGTTCCCTTTACACATCTCTAGCCAGTAATCCGGTGCTCCCATGACACCTGTCAATAACCCAGGGTAAGTATTTACATCTACCCTCCCTAGGCATATCTCATGTTCTAAAACCCTTCACCTCTCTTCTTCTCTAGTGCCAGTAGCTGATTCCCTGCTTCTTTGGCATAGCTTAGCTAGATATTAGAAATGCAGTCTGACTCAGGGAAGCCAACACACAGACACTGTGCGCCCTGAAAGCTCTGTGTCAGGCATACGTCAATGTGTCACATGGATCCCATTGCTGGAGAGCTTAAATTTGGGGGAGCCAAGGGGCAAAATGAAGAAAGTTAGACAATTAAAGATTCAAGTGAAAATTCAAGATAAAAGATACCCTGGCATAAGTAGGCAATTAATCACCCATGTAAAGTGTAGAGAAGACAGTGGATTAGGGGAAAGAAAGGGTGATGGAACACAAATGATTTCCCCTACCTCACTAGATACAAATGGGCTTTAATGTGGTATTAATCCCTAAAAGACTGATAATTGGTCCAACTCTTCCACTTCATAAGGCTATTGGCCCCATACCTATTTTTTCAATATAGTCTCCAATACAATACATATATCTAATCTTAAAAAAAAGAGTATGAACAATAATTGCTAAATATTCATGCCATGAGACATAAAAAATTACCATACTTGATGTTAAAACTACTAAGTAAAATGCGATGCAAATTGGCAAAAATTTTAGGGTAATAGGTAAAACTGAAAATATTTATGGGAGGATAGCGGAATTATGGGTGATCTCCTTTTAAGTTTAAATTTTATATTATTGATACTATATCTATACATATTTTATTTTGTTCCCACTCCTTAAACACACATACATACACTCTCTCTAAATTAAATGAGGTATCTTAATGCAATGCTGTGGTGAGAGGGGGTGGTGCAACCCAAGAGCCCAATCGGTCAGTCTCACAGCTGGAGAGAGCACACGTGGCCCACACAGGCAATGGTCTGTTCGTGACTAATGCTTCAGGTGACATCCAGTCCCTTTTGTGTAACAGCAGGCCTTTGCACCCAGTGAAACAATGTCTGCATGAGAGCCTGCTGTGATGTTGGGTATTGAAGGCCACAGGGTACCTACCCCAGAGTCCAGTGGTGCTTTGGGGAAGAAATGAGAAGCTTAGTGCACGTCTAACTTGCTTACGTCATTTCTTCCTTCACGTTCCTCTTCTGTGTATCTACACTAAGATATCTAGTGTCCTTTCCACAAAGATCTGTAGAAGCACTTGTTCCTATTACCTACTTACATTAAAAAAGAGATGAACTAAAATTTTTTTATCAGATTAAGGACAAATAAAGGTAACCTTGTGCATGTTAGCTCTCCCAGTCTGTGTGCAATGAACAGCTCTGTATACTTTCTTCCTTAAGCCTTTGGATGCTGTTGGCTTCCCCCTGCAAAGAGGCTGCAATATCATATCAAAACCAGCAGCAAGAAATGAAAAGCATCAGGGACAAGCTGATAACAAAATACAGAACCTTCTCTGATAAATTAAAGGTCATACCCTGTTATCATGCATACTAAAGAGTTCTTTTGTGCTAGTGGTGTAGCATTTAACACAGAAGAATGGTTTAACAGCTACAAAACAGGCAGGGCCACTGATAGACATCACTAAACGGTGAGAATACGGAAAACGAAATGTAAGAGCAGCCCCACATTACCTTACAGATGGCATTTTGCCATTTTCCCAGCTATGAGAATCTGGAGCACTTTTTAAATCGTAATGTCATAACATTTAAGCTAATCTACCCTACTAAGAACTTAAACATATATCCTCTTAGGCATCTTTTCCTCTTCTTGATTTTTTAAAAATCAGAGAATTACGTGGTAGTTAGAATTTCTACCACCTCACACCAACTTTGACTTTTCATCTCCTCCTCTTAATATGCAGACCGGTCCAAAGAGATATAATGAATCCTCACATAGAGTCTAATAGCCCTGTAAGGGTGCTGAGAAATTTTTACTCTCCAGTGAAGAAAAATAAGGCTGATTACGATGTCATTCTAATCTCATTTTCATTGGACTTCAATCTCTCTCTTCTACTTGTAATTGGAATGCAGGAAGATTTTTTTCAATTAGAAAGATGAGGCTTGTCAACTGCACACAAATTATTTAAGATTAAATGCTCTGGAAGTGCAAAGGATAGGCTGAGATATGGCTATTGGACCGTGGCTATCCCTTTCCATTTTATAAAAGGTAAAACTTCTTCAATAAAATAACCATCTTTTTACTGCTGTAGACAGATGGAACACTATGGATTTGGCTTAAATTTCTAAACTCACTTTTCCCTAATAAAAATTCGTTTTCTCCTCTCATAATTATTTCTTGAAAGTAAGTACTCAGGCGGTCTGATTCACTTTAGAAAGAGAACTCTTAATGTTTAAGGTAACGAATTCTAAATTCCTGGGTTTGAAACCTGGTTTCTCTATGACTACCTGGGTAAGATCAGGATCAGTAATATACCATCTTTAAACCTCAGTTTTCTCCTCTATAAAATAGGCTTTTATTATTTTGTAAAAATAATATGTATGTGTAAATCTCTTAACATGGTGCCCAGCACACAATAAGCCCTCAGGAAACATGCAGTATTAGCCATTATACACGTATTGTGGTGTGTCAGTTTATTCTCTGGTTTGATATCCCTTACATATCTGGGATGTATAGATTACAGAAATTTCTTTCACACAGTTGATCATGAGAAGTGAGTTGAGGTAGGTGTGAAGAAGAGTGGAAAATAAATCTATTTATATTTCCCAGGATGCACAAAGCCAGGGAGCTAGCCTTATTATAAGTGATGTCCCAAACCCCGCCGGTGATTTATCAAAATCACTGCATTTTCTCCCAAGCCACGCCAACTTTATTGTCAAAGGTTTATGCACGGCTACCTGTAACCCGAAGGGAACAACTGAAAGGAGGTCATTAACTGGTGGAGGCCTCCCAAAAAGAAAAATCTAAAGGCACCTGCCCCAAAGAGGAATGGAATTCAGGGCACCACCGTCTTTGCTGTGTCAGCAGTATGGTGGCAAAAGCTGCTCCTGCAGTGAGAACACTTGAGTATCAGTGGTCTCAAAATGGCATGTCACTCTATACAGTGATGCTGCAAAGAGATCCACTTCAACTAGAATGCTGTAATCTCTGCCTTTCCCACCTGAATGCACTTGGCAAAGGGACACAGAAGCTGTAAGCAGAAGCAGGCACTGTGGGGTCCATTATCTGCACAGTTAAGTTGAGGGATCTGGAAAGATGCTAGTTTGACTTCCAATGTTAATGACCCACGGTCCTGAGCCTCAGATAACGCTGCATACAGAGAATTAGGCCATCGTGCTAGGATGTGGTATCTTTAGGTTTTCATGAGGGAAGTAATTTTAGAGCCACTAAAAACAAAATACCATAAATGTTTAGTCAATATCTTTAAAATCTTTGGCGTGGCGTGTTTTCTGTTTGTTTTTGCTTATATTTTTAAAAAATATAGTGCCTTGACAATGTTATGAAGACTTGTGGTCAGCATCTGTGCAGACCTTTATAATTAAGCCGTAACATTTTCTGATATGCCATTTTCTGACTGTCTTCTTTCCTCTTCATACTCTGTAGACACACACATTTCTCACCGCTCAGACGTTTCTCTGGATTCTTTCTACCTATCCACTGAAGCATGTCATAGTTCTCACAGCTATTTTAACAAGAGAAAGCAAACATAGGTTAGATTTTTAGGAGATTTTAGTTTTATAAAGAGTGGTGAAGAGGATGGGGGAGAAGGCATTGTGATGCTAGGACAGAGCTTTGTAATTCTTTTCATTTTAAATTTTCAGCACTACAGAGATACAAGTAGACAAATTTAAGAGGGAATCTAAGGTCTTCAAGTCAATGGCTACTCTGTGCAAACCCCCTTTGTCCAAAATATATCAAAGTAAACCTTTTCTTGGATTACTCAAACACCTGGGATGGCAGAGGACTGTACTTTGAAGGTATTTCTAGTCCACGAGGCATCTTTGTGAGAGTCTCTATCCAATCAAGCTTGTTAAAAGTGGACTTAAAAAGCATGAAGGGGGTTCAGCATAACACTCAGCCTGGGTGCAGATCACCCATGAACATCTGGACAGTCTAAAGAATGTAGTAGGTACAAAGGAGAAAGTTCACTGCCTCTTTCAGAATAAAGTGACTTTCACTGCTGCCCTCAGTATTTCCCCTGAAAGTTAAGTCACTCGTAATTTCTTGTGTATTTCTAAATGCAGAATAGAATGGAGAAAAGAGAAAAAATTCAAAGATGTCCTCCCAGGTTTGAGTTGAAGCTCCTTTAGTGGAAACAATTGCAATTGATCCACACACACACATTCCTCCGTGTTTATCTTCTAATCCAGACTATCTATAGTTAGAGCGTTTCATATCCTAGGAAAAAGCTGAACTAACTGGCACATGCAACTCTAGCCTGATTATCACTTCATCTAACATTCGTCCTGCAGTCTTTTAAACCCAACTAGTCTTGTTTTGACTTCAGCGAAAATAAAACAGTTTCTTGGTACCCTGCACACAAAGACACTAGAAGAAGTCAGAGGCTCTCAGGGACTGAGTTGATTTCCTCCCCCCTCGCCCCCAAAGTCATATGGCAACACCCAAACCCCACTACCTCAGAATGTGACTGTGTTTGGACACAGGGTGATTACGTTAAAATGAGGTTCTCAGGGCAGACTCTAATGCAATCTGACTGATGTCTTATCTAAAGAGGAAGTTTGGACACAAAGAGGAAGTTTGGACACACAAAGAGAGATAAGGCATACCTGTGCACAGAGGGGAGAGTGTGGAAACACAGAACCTGGCCATCTCCAGGGCACAGAGGGGAGAGTGTGGAAACCCAGAATGAACCTGGCCATCTCCAATGCACAGATGGGATAGTGTGGAAACACAGAACCTGGCCATCTCCAGTACACAGAGGGGAGAGTGTGGAAACACAGAAGCTGGCCATCTCCAGTACACAGAGGGGAGAGTGTGGAAACACAGAAGCTGGCCATCTCCAGTGCACAGAGGGGAGAGTGTGGAAACACAGAACCTGGCCATCTCCAGTGCACAGAGGGGAGAGTAGAAACTCAGAACCTGGTCATCTCCAGTGCACAGAGGGGAGAGTAGAAACTCAGAACC
>NW_003852419.1:8277391-8278457 GCF_000181295.1 Otolemur garnettii
ACAGAGGGGAGAGTAGAAACTCAGAACCTGGCCATCTCCAGTGCACAGAGGGGAGAGTAGAAACTCAGAACCTGGCCATCTCCAGTGCACAGAGGAAAAAGAAAAATTTTATTTGATGATTATGCTAAAGGATCATAACATAGTATACTATCAAGAATAGACAGCTTTTTAAACATTTTACATTATCATAATACTGTAGGTGAAAAATATAGTACACCTAGCACTAGATGAAAAATTCATCACCAAAAATGTAAAAAATATCCTTACAAGGAAGAGTTTCTAGTTGAACATTTGAGAAATCTTAATGTTTTTAAATACTTGGTATATGACCATTAAGATGTATGTAAAGAGACAGTCAAGTGTATTTAATTTTAAAGAAACTAAAAAATTCCAGACTCAGATACCCTTAATACCTTCATGAACATGCTACTAAATCCTCCCCTGTTGTATCACATCTGTAAAATGGGAATAATGTATAAAGTTACTCTCAAGATTCAGATGCAGGCTTGGCGTCTGTAGCTCAGTGATTAGGGCCCTGGCCATATTCACTGAAGCTGGTGGGTTCCAGCCTGACCTGGGCCTGCTAAACAACAATGATAACTGCAACCAAAAAGTAGCCAGGCATTGTGGCGGGCACCTGTAGTTCCAGCTACTTGGGAGTTTGAGGCAAAAGAATCACTTGAGCCCAAGAGTTTGAGGTTGCTATGAGTTGTGACCCTACAGCACTCTATGGAAGGTGACATAGTGAGACTCTGTCTCTAAAAAAATAAAAGTTTAAAATGCAGAGGTGTGCAACCTATGGCCCATGGGCCATATGTTGATTATTTAAGGACTGTTTTACCTGTGGTGTCAGATATCGCAAAAAGTATGCACGGACCTTTATTTTGGTTCATCAACTTTTGTTATTGCTTGTGTATTTAATGTGCAGCCTAAGACAATTCTTATTCTTATAATGTGCAGTAGATAAAAGGCTGGAACCCCTGAATGTGTGGAAAGCACCTGAGAACAGTTTCCAGCACACAACATAGCCAGGGTTAAATGTACTATGGATACTATTGTTTTTATA
>NW_003852419.1:8278567-8294853 GCF_000181295.1 Otolemur garnettii
AGCCTTGTAGAAGTAGAACAGAGTCTGAAAGGTACCAGAGCTTGTTAAGAGTTGAGGTACCTTATTAGATTTTTCTTGTTACATGTATATATTGTATAGTGGTAGAGTCGAGGCTTTTGATATATTAATCACCCAAATAGCGTATGCTGTACCTCCACAGGTAATTTTTCACTTCTCGCTCCTACCACCTCCTCCTCTTTTGAGTCTCCAACATCCATTATACCCTGTGTGCCCATGTGTGGTCATAGTTTAGTTCCCACTTATAAGTGGGAACATGTGGCATTATTTTTCTGTTTATGAGTTATTTTACTTAGGATAATGGTCCCCGCAGTTCCATCCAAGTTGTTGCAAAAGACGTTATTTCATTCTTTCTTATTGCTGAATGGTACTACATAGTATATATCATTTATACCATATTTTGTTTATCCATTTTTAAGTTGATGGGCATTAAGGTTAATTCTACATCTTTGGAATTACAAATTGTGCTGAAATAGACACGCAAGTTTATTTTTGACATAATGATTTATTTTCCTTTGGCTAGATGCAACATAATGGGATTGCAAGGTCGAATGATAGATCTAATTTTAGTTTTGAGAAGTCTCATGCTAATCTCCATAGAGGTTTTACTAATTTATATCCCCACCAATAGAATACAAATGTTCTCTTTTCACCAAATCTGTGCCAACATCTATTGGTTATTTGACTTTAACAATGATTGTTTTGATTAGAGTAAGATGGTATCTCATTGTGATTTTAATTTGTATTTCTCTAATGATTAATGATGCTGAAGATTTTTTCCTATGTTTGTTGGCCATTTGTACCAATGTCATTTTTCAACTAATTAGGAAAAAATACAAAATTCATACAAAAAACAAATGAAAAAGAAAAGAAAAAGACTGAATAGCCAAAGTAATCCCAAGCAAAAGAAATAAAACTTTTGAAGTTTTATGAAGACATTATATGTCCCAACTTCAGACTATACAGTATGTTCCAAAAATCTCCTATAAAGTCATATACAATGGGAAATTGTAGCTAAATGTGCATTTGTAAAATATTCATTACAAAATTTCATGAAGTATTTGGCTATATGTTCATAAAATAGAATAGAATACCCAGAAATTAAGTCCTACAACTATAACCAAGATATCTTTAACAAAGCAATTAAAAACATACCCTGGCGGGAAGAACCCCCTATTCAATAAATGGTGCTGGGAAAATTGGATAACACATGCAGAAGAATCTACTGGATCCTTGGAATCTCTCTCCATAAACAAGAATGAACTTAAGATGGGTTAAAGGCTTAAATATAAGATCTGAAACAATACAAATCCTAGAAGAAAACTTAGTAAAAAACTCTTCTTAAAATTGGCCTAGGCAAAGAATTTATGACTAAGTCCTCAAGCAAATGCAATAAAAACAAAAAAATAGACAAATGGGACTTAAACTAAAAAGCTTCTGCACAGCTAAGATCTAATCAAAAGAGTACACAGAATGAGAGAAAATATTTGCCAACCACGTGTCTGACAAGGATTAATATTCAGAATCTACAAGGAACTCAGCAGGACAAAGACAAGCCTAATCAATGTGGGCAAATGACATGAACAAGTATTTATAAATCTATGCTCATTTACGTTATTTCCCATCTAAAGTAAACATAAAAAGTATGCAAAGAACATCATCTTAACTTATGAACAAATACAAAGGGCATTTCTGTTCCTATTTGTTCTGGTTTAACTCTATAATTGTTAATTCCTTTTAATAATCATGTTTACTTTAGCAAGCTAATGGCTTTTACATCTATTCAATACAGACCACAGTGAAGTTCAAAGCACAAAAGTGAAATGACATATACAGTGAAAAAAACAAACACATCAATTCCAGGTTTCTTATTACAAGGGCCAGAAATTGACAACATAATACTGAGAAAATGTAAGTCAGGAAAATTAGATTTTTTTCAAGTAAACTTCCATGTTTAGAGACAAAACAATTAAAATCTGAAAAAGATTCCAAAATGTAAAATCTCATATTTCAGAGAAGGACATTGTATCCCACTATATGTCTTTATCAATAGAAATTCTATTTCTTCTGTAGTTCACTTTGATGAGTTGCTAAAGAAATAGGGGAATTTCCCTCAGAGATGGGAACTAAAGTAGTGAACTTCGGTCTTAGGATCTCAACACAACAAAAGTCTGCCCATTATCTGATATGTTGGGGACTACAAATAAAATTTCCTGATTTTTAAAAAATAAGAATAAATAATATAGGTGGCATTGCATAATTCTATACAACACTGGAGTAAGCTTTGGAATGTCTGACAACTGGCAAGTAACCCAATTATAAACTGCCTTTTAAAGATGTTGTGAGCATTAATGCAATAATGTTTGTAAATAATATACGTAAAATAACTAGCACAGGGTCCAATATAGAGTGCCCAGTAAAAAGAGTGCAGATCTAACTCACTATCGCTGGAATGAGATCCTACAATAGGCAGAATATTAAAGGGTTCTGAGAATTTATAAAATTTGGTCTGAGTTCTGTTACCTCTTGCCAATGCAAGACCAGTTTCCTTCACTGAGTCAATTCAAAGCAGTTGACATTCTATTTGAACTCAATTTTCGTAAAGTACAAGCCTCATCTAACTATCCCAGGTCTGCTTCCTACGGTGATTATGACCACTCCGTTTCTGTCTCTCTTTTTCTGTTTTAGGAAAGAATACCTTATCATTTAAAAAAAGGTCCTTTTTGTTTGTTTCTCCTCTCATCATAAAATGCACTCACATCCAAGTTCTCTGCCAAACTGGGCAACAAAAATAATACATGAGAGGACTGAAGATTCTACTTGGACTTTAAAATGCTCCAGGAAAGGTGACCCTGAAAAATTATTATGGCATGTTATCAATTAGTTGACACTATCTAGAAAAATGAAGTTAAATGTTCTGCTATTCTATTCAGTTTTATATCTCATAAATTCAGCTAAAATACTTTAGTGGAAATGCATATGGTAATGTCTAGAAAGACTTATGTTAGATATATTGTCTTTTAGATTCTCAATGGACATTTTACTTATTCAGACCACCAGTAGATATAATGCCCCAAATGACTAATTACTTCAATAATACTCAGCATGAGGAAAGTCAGTCTCAAATTTACAGGGTGGGGGGAACTCAGTTACTGTCCAATTCATAGGGCTAAAAACAAAACAGACTTTACAATGCTTAAGATGAAAGTTTATCTTAGAGAAATATTCAACCCATGAGGCTAAATTTGACACAAAATATTCAACATGACAATTTAAATGTTTACATAGGCCTATTTAAAGGCTCTATGCTTCAAAGGATTTTAACATCTATTATGTTATCCTGTCTTAATCAAGAACCCCCTATAATATCAGAGTAGTTTATACTCTTGGATTATTAGAGAAATCAGGGTGACATTACTTAGGAATGGATGTAATTTTCTAATAACCACAGGAATATGTCAATATACAATTGTGGCCAAAGAAATATATATGATTTACAAGTTCCAAAAAGACACGAAATTGTATTGGGTAGATGATTTTTTTTCTGAAATAATGTTGTAATATACAGAATTGAAGAAAAGGTGTTTTTAGACAAAAGCATTTTTAAAATGTTTTAAAAGAGAGTTTAACGTATGGAACGATTACGAAAGATAGTAACAAGAGTTCCACCTGCCCTTCATCCAGCTTCCTTCTCGTTAATAACTTAAATAGTCATTGGGCAAGTCTCAAAATGTTAACACTGGTAATAAGCTATTAACTAAAATGCAGACTTTGTTTAGTTTTACCAGTTTTTAACTAATGTCCTTTTTCTATTCCAGGATCTAATCCAGATCCCACACTGCATTAAGTTGTCATGTCTTCTTATTCCCTTCAGATTTGCCTTTCCTTATAATTCATGTATTTGGCACCTTTTAAGAATATTTGTCAGTTATTTTGCAAAGTGTCCCTCAGTTGGGCTTGTCATGATAAGATTGAGTTTATGGGTTTCTTGAGAATTAGTGAACTGCCTTTCTCAGTGGATCCTATCAGGAGGTTCATGAAGTCAATATTTCTTATTACTGGTGAAATCTAACTGGATTACTTAGCTAGTGTGATCTGCTGAGTTTTTCAGCAGACATTTACTATTCCTCCTTGCAGGAGATACTTTTAGGCTGCATAAATTATGGATCTATACTCAATGTTTTCACAAGCATTTTGGCATCCATTGATGCTAAAATGAATTTTAAAGGGTTCATGACTTCAGTAATCACTACTTTGGGATTCTAATGCTGATTTTTTATTTCCCTTATTTTTCTAGATTTACTAATTGAAATTCTTCTGTAGGATGAGTGATCTCTTTGTCAGTGTATCCACACTAGACTATCCTACCCACCCATTAGTCACTTAGTCGCTGTCTGAGTTATCACAATTGACAAGTCACAAAAAGAAGTGTGAATACAATATAATAAGATACTTTGAAAAGAGAAAGAAGAGATAGAGACTATTCACAAAACCTTTATGACAGTATATTGTTACAGTTGTTCTATTTTATTACTACTTATTAGTGCTAATCTTTGACTGTGCCTAAGTTATAAATTAACCTTTATCATAGATATGCATGCATGTGTACAAAAATAATTTATGTATAGGGTTTGGTACTATCTGAGGTTTCATGCATCCACTGCAAGTCTTGGAATATATCTATAGTGAATAAGGGAAGACTATTGTATTTTCCAAGGATTGTAAATTAAAAGGCTTCAAAAGTGTTCAACATATTGGACACTCTTATTTCACCTTCACACTCTATATCCTCAGATAGTTTACTCATGGACCTATCCAGAAGAGACTTTTAAAACTCTTCATTTGGTTTTAAGGGTATTTGTTATACAATGCCCTAAGGCTATAATCATATCATGAATTGTTTTAGTGCTCAAAATACATTTATTGCGATAGTGGCATTCTTATAAGCATATTGGTGAGGGCAATTTTTCTAAATTGGAAACACAAAGGTTGGGTTTATTCTATTAAAGAAAAAGAATTTTATTTTACCAAGTAAAAAACACAGTTATTAGTAGAAAGTTAATGAAGGGCAGCTAAATTTCATCGGAGGCACATTTCATTTGGGGAGAATGAGGTTCCTTGTTATATGTTCATTAAGTATACCTCATTTTCCCATTAAAATTGGAAATCACAATATCCTTAAAGATCACATCAAGCAGATGTTCTAAATCCTGAGGATGTTAAGCGGCAACCTATAAAAATTATATAATGTGCGTATACGTAGAGATACATATTTTTCTAAAGATAAGATGTCCTACTTCATCAGAGTCTTATGGAGGCAGAGATTCAAAGGAAGTTAAGAAAAATTGATCTAGATTAATGTCTAAAACTAGTTACCCACCTTTTGCACTCTACCCTGGCCCTGTCACCAGTGTAGAATTTAAACTTATATGATTCTCTACTACCTCTTGACCACATTGTCATTGTTAAATAGAAGTAAAATGACATTTAAAACCAACTTATTCCTGAGTTTTCAAATTGTAGGTGGATAATGGACAAAAAGAAATTGTCTGAAAAGCCTGAGCCTTGCTCATAGTTGGCATTCAAAGTCTGATATTAAAAGCTGAGTGGAGAAAAATCACATAGAAGAATTTAAAAAATTGCTTACACATACACAAAAATACTAATTGTTACTGGTATTCATCATAACAATATATAAATATGGCCGGGCTCTATAATAAAAAGCTCTTGAGAAAAGGAGAGTGAGAGAGTAGTAAAAGCTCGTCATTGAGTTGAGAACATGACTATATCCATGGAGCTCAGGTAATTATAAATGACATCATATAAGAATGATATTTTGGATGATGATCAAGCTATAAAAGCACTGGTACAAAACTGTAAATCTTACTAAAATCAACCAAATACTGCATTTGCAGTTTTCTGAATGCCTAATATTCTTCAAAATGCAATTTCTCTGGCCTTAGATCTTTTTTTAGGGGGGGAGGGCTGGGTTTGAACCCGCACCTCTGGCATATGAGGCCAGTGCCTTACTCCTTTGAGCCACCGGCACTGCCCAGGTCTTCGATCTTTAGCTATCCTTAAAAAGTTTTTCCACCTCATTTCCCCAAACACTAAATTTTGCAGTTGTGGTGACAATGTTTTTATATCTGACATGTTTGTAACCTGATTATCTATATCTTTGGACACAGACCATTTATTTAGAGAAGAATTCAAATCTTATGTATGGTTTATCAGTTTCTACGAGAGTTGACACTATAGGAAAGAAATAAAATTCTGCCTAACATTTTCTGAATCTATACATTAGAATATAGGCAAGTCTTCCATAAAGATACACTTTTCATCCCAAGCAATCCTTAAAGATTCCAATGTTCTTTCAAACCAGTCTCAGTCACTTATCTTAGGCCGCTCATCTAAAATCATGTTAACGCTATTCTGTTTGACATGAGTATTTTTCAAGAGTGGGAACAGTATATCCTTTTATAATGATAATAATTTAAACTGCTAAACAAATTACACACTGTAAACAATGTTGGCAAACAAGATGTTAAAGGCAGAAATTTTTGGAAAATCATTAAAAAATATACTGAGTTAAATTTCTTGCACAAAACATTTCTCAATTTGATTTGATTGGTTGGCTTCTAACTCATAAAATCTGAGAACTTGCCAAAGTTAAAAAAAAATCATTAAAAACAGGAAAAATGGAAAAAATTATTCATTAAATGTTTCAAAATATATTTAATGTATTATTTTAATAAGCTTGAGTTAATTTTGGCTTCAACTTGCAAGGACTCTATAGGTTGCCATCCTATTTTATTGGGCTCTCTGTTTATCATGGTGTTGTGAAGGCAACCCACCCCCTTGACTCAGCCAAAATAGGCTAACTTAGATGAAAAGCAGAAAGTATTAGGAAAAACAGGAAGAAAAATTGCTTTGATGTATATGTCTCTGCATCATTCATTACAAAATCAAAATAGTCAATACTCAACATATCTGAGAATCAGCTTTTTAAGATTATTTTGATTTTTTAGCAATAAATATTACTAACATTGCATTTGTTTTTAGGGTAAAAAATGAGCACGTTCTGAAACCAGAAACAACTGGCCTGCTAAGGTTAAACTGAGTTTTTAAAATCTTCTCATAATCAATGATGAGTTTGACCTTGTGCGAGTCTGGCCCAAGTTCTATAGGCAGATACTGATAGGAGGTAGATATTTTAGCTTGTGGCCCAAGAGAACTTTTGAAAGTCACTGGTAGGTATTATTGTCAAGTTTCCTAGCGTGGAACATGAAATACATTTCCATAAATATAACAAGAATAAAACAAAAAAAATGAAATTTGCAGCCAAACTACTAAGCAATGGACTAGTTCGGCCTAGTTGACAAAATACCCTTTCTCTTTACAGTGCCATGCATGATCTCACAGAAAATAATTCTATTATCTATGTTTGCCAGCCTGTGTGGTCTACATGATACCACACCTTACCAAACCATCAGAGAAACTTTCTCTTCCTTTTATGAGAAAATTAAAAAAAAAAAATCCTAATATGGTTGTCTTCCAGTACTGTAAAACCTCTGATTTAAACAACAACAACAACAACAAAAAACAGGTTATTGACTATGTAAAAAAAGTGACAAGTCTGAGAAAGTGTCACTTGTTTCCATCTCCTTGGAAATATTTCTTTGAAGCTTAGAATTTTAGGCTGATATTTTTAATGTACTACTTAACTACAGAAAGTTCATTAAGCTTCATCATTAAGAAAAACTCCTAAAATCCCAGCAAAATTGAACACTGTGAAAAAAATATTAATAACATAGGAAAAATTTTCTAATCTAACATAGCTACAATATTTGAAGCCTCTGATTTCTCACAAATGGAAGACAAACATTTAATCGAAATAAAGATTCATCCATGCATGAAAATATATTTTGGCTAAAAACTACCAACGAAAGACAATGTTTTGATCTAGAAGTTTAATGAGGAACTTAGATTTATTCAACAATTATTTAGTAAGTAACTACTATGTGTCAAACCTTGACTATTATATTTTTGGTTGGACTCTATCCAAAATTGGCAATTTAGAGAAGAATCCAAATCTTATGTATGGTTTATCAGTTCGTATGCGAGTTGACACTATCTTACCCTGGTAGGAAGGTAATAAAATTGTGCCTAACATTTTCTGAATCTGTACATTTAACCAGAACATAGGCAAGTCTTCCATAAAGATATACTTTGTATCCCAAACAATCCTTAAAGATTCTAATGTTCTAATGGTCCGTGATGATTTAATTTATTTGCTAATAAATTTTCTTAAGTGAAGTTAAAAAATAACCAGTGCCTACCAATGAATACTAGGGATTTAAAACTTCAGCAAAACCAAAATAACTGTGGCTTTTATTGTTATTATTTCCAAATATTAATGAGGTGGTTTTGTGTGTCTATGAATTTGTGTGAGTCAGCAGAAACAGCGGACAGTGATGTGGACAAATAGTCAGTTCCCACCAATCACTTAAGTCATGGTATTTTGTTATGAACACTAGATCATGCCACATTTAAGGATACATCTAATGCCCTCTCTGTATTGTGGTTTCTGCCTCCCAGACAATATAAAGCAGGTAACAGTGTGGTTTTGATTCTGACACTAACTAGCCCAGTGATCTTGAGCAAATCAATTGGCCCCTCCAAGCTTCCATTTTGTTGTTTGATAGGTAAAGGAGATGAAATAGAAGAACTCTGAGGTTCTTTAAATGTAATGATCATGTAACAGGGCAGATTTTCTCATCTAACAGCAAAAATTATGTTAAACATAAATTTGAAAGGACTAAAATCGTCAAACTAACCAATACTTCACTACCAAAATTGTATTCTCTAAGTAATAGAATAGCTTCAATAGATAATTGATAAATTAGTGATGACTTATATTAAAAATAAGCAATTAATCCAAACTAAATATATTAAATTTGTAGATAAATAATCAATATGATTTTCCAGAGCCCTAAAATATCTTGCCAACTTTCTGTGATGAACACAAAATTAAGTTTTAGAGCTAAGATTGTAAGATCTTCTAGCAAAATTGCATGGTCATGCAAAACATATTTACACTATCTCTTGGGACTCTTCCCTTAGACTATTCATGCTTTCAAATGGTTTTATCTCTAAAGGATATACTTTGGCACACTACTCTAGACCACCATTTTCTCCTTTCTTGAAACTCTAATAGCAATTAAGCTCCGTATGACAAATCTTGACTGTTAATACATTTAATATTTTTACAAATTGCTGGATCCTTTTTGTCTCTCTCTTTTTTATTTTTTCCCTTTTATTAAGTCATATACACATGATGAATACATTTATGTGTTTGTGGGGTATAATGTGTTGATATTTTTTAATATAGTTTGGAATGGTTACATCAAAGTAATTAATACAGCTTTCACTTCATTTACTTAATTATAGTGATAAGACATTTATGTTCTATACTTGGTAGATTTGACTTGTACCCTTACAATATTCTCCATCGGTGTGGTCCCACCATTTACCCTCTCTGTATTGAACTCCTCCCTCCCTTCCCCCTCTACTTCTCTCCTTCATCATAGGTTATAATTGTGATCTATCTTTCATAAGAAAATGTGAGCAATTATAAATTGGTTTCATAAAAGTATTGAGTACACTGGATACTTTTTCCTCCATTCTTGAGATACTTCACTAAATATCCTTTTTGTCTCTCAATCAGACTAATCTCTCAGCTAGCCTGAGCTGTGTCTTTGATTTCTCTAGTTTTTCTTATAACCACTGGGTACTTGGTGCCATCTGTGACACACAGTGGCATTAGAACCTTGCCTAATTGATGGTAAAGAGAGAGATGAAGAGGTGCAAAGAAGAGGAAGAAGGAAGAGGAGGTGGAAGGGGAGGAGAGGAAGAAGGTGACAGGAGGAAGGGGAGGAACAAGAAGGGGGGAAAGTGGGAGGAGAAGCAGAGAGAAAGACGGTAGAAGGAGAGGGAGAAGAAGAGAGAAGGAGGAGGGAGGGGAGGAGGGAGAGAAAGGAGGAGGGGAGGAAGAGAGAAAGTACTTAAGAAACGTGAGATTGTCTCTCCTAGTATTCAGTTGTTCACCAAGTCTTACAACAAATTCTGCCTTCATCCTCTTTATCTTCTTACATCCTACTTTAGTTCTTTATCTTTTCACACCTGGACTGCTTGATAGCTTCCTAAATATTTTCTGTTGTTATCTTTTCCTGGTAATTCTACCTTAGCAAATCCATGCTTGAAAAGACCCAAATCAAGTTTATAATTTTTTTCCAGTTTTAGTATATTGCTCACTCCAAAATGGTCTCTTCCTCTTTGGAACATACTTACTTTTTACATTTTATTAAGAAATGAGGCAAATACGATGTGATAAATCTGTACTTTCCCACGTATTACTAGTGTTGAACTATTTTTTTTTTAACCTATTTCTATAACCACACCACAAGCCTAGTGTGTTCCTTTCATGTAATACATTTCCTTTAAATATTGGTTGATTTGATGTATTAACTTGGAAATTAAGTGAATATTTGACCTTGTGCAGAATATACAAGACATCTTTTGATATTCTGTGGTAGGCAAATAAATTTAAAGGTTTATCCACAAAGGTAAATGAGATTTATCTGAAGCAATGTTTAGTCTGGGCAAGCAAGATGATGTTAGGCTATGTGAATTAATGTTATGAGAAGAGGAAGTCTATTGTTGTTGAGAGAGAAAATTTTGCTACGTAACTATAATTAGGGACAAATCAGAGATTAATGGTGCATTATATTCTAGAGCTTTAACTGATAAGCACCAAGAAATAGGCTTTTCAACTTTAAATGGTTTGTGAAATATTATTTCTGTATTCTGTTCCATGCACAGAAAATAATGGAGACTACGACCACTTCTCAGAAAATTCAATATTAATTCTAAAATGTGAATGATAGAGTTATAGAAATATTTCATATACTCCATAAGAGCATAAAATCTACCTCTACTAATTCGTTTCTCTATGAAAGCCTTCCAGACAATTACAGGGTAATACTACTGGTCAATGCTTTAGGTGCTTTTCATTAAAGGTATAGTGTTGCTACCAGATGGATTGCTTCATATAAAAGCACTTACCGCAAGTCCTATAATGGAAGGTTAAGTGCTATACTTAATTACTAATTTCAACTCTTATTACCTATATTTTGCAGTGTAGGCACTTTAAAAGGAACAAAATATTGTCTGCTAGTTCCTGCTTCTCTGATTATAGGATTTGGTGGTGAAAGCATTTGCTTTTCCAATGAATAATAAGCAAAAAAAGGTTTTAATGAAAATAGCCGTACCACAAACCGATATACTGGTAGCCTTTGCTATTGAATTTGTATTTAAAGTCACTTTGTTATGTAAGCTTTAATTTAGATGACACATGTTTTAAAATTTGTGTTCCTCTGTTACGGCACAGCTGCAGAAGATGCTTATCCAAGAGAAAAAGGTACTTGAAATTGTCATGGCTTATTTCCTACTTAAGCAATGCAGACAGGACAGACTATTAATGAAACATCTGATGACAACAGTGGTGACTCCCTGAGTTCTTTACATAATGATCATTAACTTTTTATATTTATTATATAGAAAATCCTCAAATGAGCTCCAATTTTCTTAAGAATAGATTCTGTTTTTCCTTGCTTATATATTTCAGAATTGCAAGTTTGCCCTCTCTTGGTTTATTAATTAGCACATTAAAATATATCTTGGTAAAGGGTGCTTGGAATCTTCCACTAAGTATTAAAAGTTGTCTTTAAAACAACTACTTCTAAGGACTTGCATCTTAATTATTAAGTTACTAGTTGCCTCTGATTTGTAAGTATCTTTTATATTGTATTTCTTATTCTGAACATCTATTTGATTAGTAAGATAGATGTGTTAAACAAGTATTAATCTAGAAAAATATCTACACATTTTTCATCAAATCCTTAATTAACACTTCCCCAATCTCAGCTATCAGTATTCAAATTGGATATTAGCTTAGCCTGGTAAAGGAGGAGAGGAAGCGTATCTTTCTTGGCCTATAGCTACTGTACAGTACCTGGTAGGTGCACAGTGAAATAAAATATAGTAAAATTGAGAGATGGAGAAAATTTCAAAAACAAAACATTTCCTAAAACAATACATTAAAAAGCTGTTTTAATAATCTATGCTTGGACACATATAATAACGTGTCCTATATTCCTCCTTTAGAGATGCATTATGCATATTCATAAAATTAAGTCCAAATATAGATATTTTTAACATAGCTTAACCCAGAATTTCCCCACTTTGCTTGAGCAGAGGATGTTCCCTCGCCCCGTACAGGTATAAATAAACTGAATAACAGAGTTCTTAAGTATACCAATTTGGAAAACACTGATAAGAGTAAAAAGTTACTAAATAAGGATCATTTTAAAGAAATGACTGCTAAAGTTAATCTTCAAGAGACAACTGCCCCTTTGCAACAGTAATAGGATTATGTGGTCAGGTCCACTACTCACAGATGACAACATCTCTTGGGCAAAGCCTGGACCTTACCCTTCTGTCTACCCTTCGGCATATGCAGGGCAACAACTTCCCCTCAGCAAACAGGTATGATCAGCCCATAGTCTAGGAAAGTTTCTAGTTGACTTTTCTG
This sequence comes from Otolemur garnettii, assembly GCF_000181295.1. Lineage (NCBI taxonomy): Eukaryota > Metazoa > Chordata > Mammalia > Primates > Galagidae > Otolemur > Otolemur garnettii. Next base: position 8,291,238 of record NW_003852419.1, read on the forward strand.
TAATTCTACAGAAGTTGAAGTCACTATCTTTAGAAAGCATATTTATACTAGGATTTCAGATTCTGCAATAAGGGATAAGCAGGGGCTAGGTGAGGGCACGTGTGTATTTAAGTTACGTTGCTTCCACCATTATTTCACCTTATTCTAGATGGTTCACCTAATTGTCGTATAAAACCGTGATAGTTCCCAGGGCACCAATTCAGCAAATATTTGAGTGCCTTCTATTTGCCAGTATTATAAGAAGACACTGGACATATTATCAATTTGCTTGCTTCTGAATTCCATCATAGAAGTTTTTATCACATTTAATTCAGCAAATATTTGTAGAACACTAGGGTGACAGCATAGGTTTGGACTGAGGCTTGAAGATTTAAAATTTTATAAATCACAAAAGCTCCAGAGAGCACCACAGCCATTCCCCAATTAGGAGTCAGCACTAGTGAAATTTGGTATTTAATTAATAAATTAGTTATTTTATTAAATTACTTCTTCCAAAACCCCAAATAATTCTAATATATATAGATATCGATACATATATATGTGTATAGGTTATCATTTCATTGTGCAAAATAAAAATTTATTTTCTACTTTTTCTTTACACTGAGTTATAAGTTGTGTACTGTGTCAAAAATAGTTCTATCTGAAAGGGAACGGAGAGAAATGAGACTAACGCTTTTTGTAACCTATTTTGTATTAAAATATAGTAAGGAAGATGATTAATATTTTACTTTAAAAAGCCTATTTTAAATTGAGAATTAAATGCAACCACAACACTGGTTTCTGTATCTTATCTACAAACTTAATTTCAATAATATAATATTGATGAAACTCACTAACAATAAACATTATAGTTTTATTTTGTTAATAATGACTTGCCCTTCATTTTATACACTTGAGTAGTACTGGTGTCACAGAATCCTTATCAAAGTCCATGATTATGAAAGTGAAAACACACTTCCTTTCCTCATACGTTATAACTACTGATTTACAGTACTGTTTTTTAAAACTAGTTCCCTACTTGTCTGTGGTCCTTCTGCACTTGTCATGAGTTTCAGCTGTGCATCACCACCCATCAAAGGAATGGTCAGGCCTTATTTTTGCTCCCCTCGTTTTAACTTTTAAGTTTGTTACTTTTGACAAAGCCTTTCCTTCGTTCCAATGCGAGGATCCAGTACAAAGAGCTTTGGCATGTTGTGCTTTTCGTGTGTGCATTTTTCTGGTTTCACTGATGTCCCGAATTTTGCAAATGATATCGTGTGCCTTCAAGTTCTCTTATAAAATGCCATTTGTACACTGTGGCAAGAACAGTTTAGGACAATATTACAATCACATGACTTTAAAGTCCAATAAATACTCGATGGTTTCTCAGAAAATCACAATTTGGCGAAACAGACGCAAAATTGTTTTCCAGTTTATCTTTCATATCATCTCCCCCAGATACACATTCACTTGCTTACCTGCAGGGTAGCGCTCAATAACTGGCCAGCTGTCCACCTGTAATGTGGCATTGCCGCCACTCCTCGTGAAACGAACTACGTGGTATTTCCCATCATTGATGATTGCATTGGACTCTTCAATGGCAATGTCATCTGTCCCAACATTAAACTTAACTCCAATTTTTCCTTGGTGCTGGGAGGAAAAGAAAAGAAGTGTATTAATTGGCATTCATTAGTCTACATTTAATAAAAATCATACACAAGTCCTCATTTGAGAACACGCTTTGAACAACAGCTCCTTTCCTCCAAATTTACTTCTAAAAAACTGCATGAAGTAGAGGCAATATTCTTGACATTTGGGTAAATAGTTAAGACATTTCTTTCATGGATAATGGGTATTCCCAAAGACAGACTTTCAAGGGGACTTGAGCCGCCTTCTTCCCAGAGGGGGCCGGGGGAAGGTGCACAGTGGTCTGTGTGGAAGGACGCCCCTTCGTGTCCATAGCTCCTTCAATCACTCTCCCCTCTTCACAATAAAAATGAGGCTTCAAATTCGTCCTTTTACTAACTGGTGAATTCAGAACAATGAAGTCCCTACAGCCGATTGGCAAATGGCTCACAATATAGAAAATCATTCTAAAAGGTATAGGGCACTAAGTTATTTAGTGGGTGCTTTTTCTTAGTTCACTATTCACAAGACTGTCAACTACTGAGGGCCTATTCAATTTCTTTATTCACTTAGGCCAGGCTTGCAAAGAAGAACACTGAGAACTGCTTTTCTGGCTCTGAATTAATGATCTACTCCAGTCTGTTAGAAAGGCAGGAAAAGCCCAAGGAAACCGATAATTAGGAGAGAAGTTTTGTGAGACTTGGGATATGAGGTGATTTGTACATACCTCCAAGGTGGAAGGCTAATTTCCCCTTATCTCAAGTGCATTGGAAAGCAACTTTAACGAACTATTTCAGAAGGTTTGATGTGTTTTTTGGAACTTGGTGGCTATGGCCAAGGTAGTCGGTAAACTGGGACTTGACTATACCTGAGAAATCTTCAAGATGAGACCATGGCAGGCTGATGCCCAATGGCCAGGCAAAGAGACACGGCTATACCAGAGGCCACTTTTGCAACAGAATTTGTTAGAACAACAGACACGTGAACATTACTTGTGGAGCTCTGCTATAGTGAGCCAGTAATCTGTTGCATCCTACTCAGTAGGGCCACTGAAGGGAACAGGCTTAAAGGTGAAGAAAACTCAACAGAAAGAACCTGAACTTGCAGGGATGGATGCCCAAGGGCTGAGGCGGGGCTCCTAAATGAAGTACCTTCACTCATCTCAAGGGACTTGCAGGTAAAGAAATCCTATTGTTGTGGCTCATATCGCTAAAGACCTGCCAAAGTATAGCACTTATGCAGAGGTAAGCCCAGCCAGGTGACTACAATAGTATTTTCAAATAAGGTCATTTCTTCCCCCTATGTGTCCTTTTTCCTGCTTAAGTGAATCAAAAAGGAGGAGGAGCAGTGAAAATTATGGAAATAAAAGGAAAAAAAATCATGTTTTCCTTCCTAGTGTAAATGGAGGCTCTGATGTGGCCAAAGCAGGGATAACGGAGGAGCTTCAGCTGAAGTTCTGCCGTTACAGAGCAGTGAACTGCAGTTACTTTCTGTGTTTAAAAGTGAACAGACCATCTTTTCACTAACCAAGAGTCACCGAAGTATTATTAAGACTTTCCTTGGACTTCCCTGGTGCTCAGGAAGAAATCCTTCTTTTCTATTTTATTTCAGGAAGGAATATTTTCACAGAGCAGGTTTAAATCTTTTTTTTTTGCAGTTTTTGTTTTTAATTTCTTATAGCATAACTGTGTACATTAATGCAATCATGGGGTACAGTGTGCTGTTTTCATATACATTTGGAAATATTCTCATCAAACTGGTTAACATAACCTTCACGTCTTATTGCATCCTAGGAAGCAGCTCTTTCAAAATAACAAGAACATGAAAGTTTTTTGTTACTCTGAAGTTGCTCATTGTTTTAGGGTCTCTGCCATTATGGATACATGCCTTATCTAGGATGGACTGAAACCATTCTTGAAGTTTCCGATCTGTTCTGTTGGAAGGCTATAAGAGTAGATTTTGAACAGAGTTCTAAATATTAATGAGGTCCAAGTTCTGTAAATAGAAGCAT
>NW_003852419.1:8296956-8297747 GCF_000181295.1 Otolemur garnettii
TTAGGTGTATGTGGCTGGCGCCTTAGCCACTTGAGCCACAGGCGCCGAGCCAGCAGATGTGTTTTAATCTATGTGCACATAAAATAGATAAAACAGAACACATATTATGTAAAGGTTTAATCAGAATATGGCAGACACAGCAGATTTTAGTTCACTGGTTTTCTTCCGCCTATTCTGGGTTTGTTAAATAGAAGTGTTTGGTTCAACTATGCTCAGGGAAAAAAAATAAAAACAGTAAAAAAATGAAAACGTCTTCTTTTGTATGTGTGTTTTTTTGTTCTGTTTTTGTTTTTTACTATACTCCCAGAGGGTCACACCAAGTAGGATGAACAAGTAGGCTTCTCAGGAGGAACTATGGATGGGAAAGGAGCCCTGTTTATGTTCTATAAGCTTCTATCAGGCAACATGATATGCTGGATACTCCGGGGACCCACTTTGGATAGAACTAGACAATGTTTTCAAATGTTCTACTAGCTCGTGATCATTTCAGAATGCAGACTGGCACTCACATGGTCTGAATCCACACTGCGCATTAAAACCAAGAGTTGGGTTGGATGTCATGGTTCTTTCATCTGGAGGCTAATCTTCTAGAGGGAGCAGGGTTTTTAAGACAAGACAGGGACTCTGGGGCCTGGAGTCACTGTTGTTAAAGAAAGCAACCCTGTAGGGAGTGTCCGAGAGCCACCTATTCTCTTCAACTTCAGAACAAACACGCTGATTCAGGTAACTGCTGGTTTAACCCAAATACATTTCCCAACTGAAGGTGTAGAAGGCCTACTGGCTGATGGTCT
>NW_003852419.1:8297813-8304207 GCF_000181295.1 Otolemur garnettii
CCACTTCAAAAAGAAGTTCCTGCTACCCTGTTTCCTATTTATTCCACTAAACAGCATCTTTTATTATTCATTCGATTAACAATAATCAAATATGTAACACACACCCAGCATGTGCTACTGCGGTGGGGGTAATGCCAACAAGTGGAGTGTTTTCTACATTTGGGGAAGCTTTCAGTCAAACTGGAAAGGTGAATCATGTACAAACGCACCCACAGGAGAGTTAAGGGAGTGACCGGGAGAAGCACAGGTGCTCCCAAAGGTCTCAGAAAACCGTCCACTGCGCCTCAGAAGCCAGCCAACATTTGGACAGTTATGACACAGGGAGCTGGCACCAAAGAAACACGAGGGACATAAGAGATATTTTCCCTCTGTCTTCTAATCCTCTTTTCAGGCCTCCACACCAGAATGCTCGCCACGGCCAGATACTGAGCTAGACACAGAGTATCTCCCCTAAAATTCCTCGCAGACCGCAAAGGTAAGTGTCATTGCCTCTATATCCCCAGAGTTGAAATAATCTGTCCCAAATCACATAGCTAATACATACGGGCACAGGTATATGACCGATTTGTGGGATATGCTACAAAAGAACAACCTCAGCTGTGTCAGTGTTTCACGTACAATTATAAAACCAAAAGAGAGGACTGAGTCCAGAGGACAGTGGCTGCAGAGGGCATGTTTATTTTTGGCTGGTTATAGTTGGTAGTAGCACACAGTAAGAAATCCTACAGTGATTTTCGGGATAACATATTTGCATTATTTTATTTCAAATTAACATGAGGGTACAAATTTTCAGGTTGCATAGTTCTCACTTCCAGAGTAACGTTCCAGTTGTCAAAGAGCCCCTCACCCAGGGACGTGTTATACACCCTCACACATTAGGGGAGATCCCACCTTGTGCCTTCCCTCCTTCTGCCAATCATCCTCCCCCATCCTCCCTCCTCCCAACCACTCCCCTCTGCCCTGTACTGAACTATAGTTGTGCTTTATTGTTCATATGATAACACATTTTTATAAAGCACATTGTTTTCCTTTTCCTGTGAAATCTTCATTTAGAGTAGCATATTTTTTTAATATGTCTCCATTCTACAGAATGTTATAGTCCTTTGGTTCCATAGCCCAGCAGTGATAATTCACCTTCCTGGAGGATGAATAGAAGCCTTGGTCCTAAGAATGCCTAATACAACTTTGCAAGCCAATGACAGTCCTTTGTCACATACTGCTGGAGGCCTTGGGTTTTAGGTGCCTGTTTCACCTCCTCAAAGATATTAAAAACAGCCTGAGGGCAGGAAAAAAGACTGCCTTATTCCTCACTGTATCCTTCATAGCACTTAGCAGACTACTTTGCATTTACAATTTTACAAAACTTTTTCACATCCAATTTTCCTTTTTTAATTGAAATATAATTCACATGTCATAAAACTTGCCCTTTTAGAGTGTGCGGTTCAGGGATTTTCAGCGTATTCACAAGGTTGTGCGACCATCATCGCTATTTAATTACAGAACATTTGCATCACGCTGCAATTTTCTTTTGATGAGAGAAGGCATATAAAGTTCTCAGCATACTTAACGGCTGCACAGCACCTGTGAGCTATTAGTATCATTGTTATTACTACTGCTATTGTTGTTATTCTTACTTTTGAAAAACAGTATTGAGCTCCATAGTAGGTTGACAGAAGTTAATTAAAAATAATGCTTGAATTATATAGCCATTGCAATTTTGCTCTAAGACATAATATCTCATTAATCTCCATAACAACTTGTTAAGAGAGGTATGTATTTTATAAATGAGGAAGCTAAAGCTCAGAAGGGCTGAGACTTGACCAAAATCAGGTCATCTATCGCTACCATTTGCATCAAGAGAGAGCAGTCTAAAATAAATTGTGCTCACCTACGGGGTAACTTTACTGCCACGGGCTGTACTGAAGCAGAACACGTTTGATTAGAAAAACCTCTATGTCCCTCCCATCTCAATGATAGTACAGTCCTAGGAAGAGCCTAAATGTAAGGAAAATTAGTTAACGTAGAAAACAATTAGAAAATGAATTATGAGTGGAGGTATTTGAAATTTATCCAAGTCACCTAAATTCGAGTTTGAGTCACTAGATTTCCCCCCAAATTTATAAAATAAATAAACTCTAAAAATTTTATTATACTTTCAACTCAGATATTCATTAATTTAGGAGTTAAAAGGTGATAAGCCATTAGGTTGATGTACAGTAACCTGCAACGCCTTTAGTAAACCATATGTCCCTTTATTAAAAAAGTACAGCCCCTTTCCTCAGGGGGATGGAAGGGCTTGTCCTTAACCATAAGAGCCCCTGCCTTGTCTGGCATGCAGGATTTGGTGGTAGTGAGTGAGGAAAAGACTCAATGAATTCTCCTGAACACACATAGACCCTAATCTCTGAGGATAACATCAAAGCTCTCGGTGCTTCCATTTCCTCACATTAAATCAAGAATTGAAACAATGTGGAGATGAAGCTAGGCCGCTAAGTGACTAGTTTTTGTATCTCTCCATCCTGCCTGTGGCACTTTGAGATCTCTCCTATTTTGTTTGTTTCACTAATGAGCCCGTGATGGATTCTCCTTTATTTATCAGACTTGAGAAGACAATCTTGAACATTAGGATGCTGCCCAGGATGGCCATGGTTCGGAAGTATCATCAAGCCTGTCTAAGGTACTTTCTCGGGGTCCAAACAGCACACCTCCACATGATACCATGACAGTTGAAGAATAAACTTTTCCTGTTGTGAATCAGTGCCATCTCATGGACATCATTTACTCCTATCATCACCTACTGAAACACCAAGCACCATGAAGCAGGAATACTAGTGGTCAAACATGTCTTTAGTAAGGATGTGTTTTATTTAACGTTTTCTCACTTGAATAATCAAGGAGCAGAAATAAAATGGAGCAAGAAATAAACAGATGTGATGGCTTATGGGACATTCTTAATTTTTCACAGGTAGTACTCCTAGTTTGATACTCAGCCTAATGTTCTGGTACCATAATGGATTTTTTGGGCTAACGCATGGAAATCTGAGATCCACATTGGCTTAAGGTAAACACAGTGGGCTGCTCATATAAGACCGTTTTGTTGTTTTTCATGATTTTTGGATTTTTAAAAATCCTTTGAATGTTAAATTAGTTTTGCTTGTCGAGAAACATTGTACACTCATTCTTGAAACTGTGTGCCACAGATATTGTGTTTCAGGTGCTGATTAAAAACCATAGCCTTTGTTTTCCTGTTTCTATCCGACTCCTTGTCTTTGGGCCATTACGTTGCTTATTACTTCTGCCAAGATCTGGACAGGGAAGGGACATGCTGTCCATTCTGCTAGTTGTTGGCATTTCCATGTGAAAAGGTTCCCCTATTATAAAAAGGTTTGGGATTATCTGTGGATTTCATTTACTTCTTGTATCCCAGTACCATCATTTTCGGGGACAACAGACTACATAATTACAATCTAACTCTGATGTTCCAAATTTCCATAGCATAGAGCACATTTTTCAAATAAATAGAAAAAACACCCTTGGATGGTAATTTTAGTTTTCTGCATGGAAAACATTACCTTAGTAACCAGGCCAAAGGTAAAACAAGATTAGCCTGTGTATTTTTAAAACAATCTTTAAAAACCATGAACATGTATCAAGAGATTACTGTAGTTATTTTCAATGCCTTAGTTAATATGTTATATATAGTAAATTGGAATGGAAATATTCGTTTGGAAGGGACACTGTTTTTTAATTCTGTGAAACCTGACTTGCAACTAGAAAAATAATGATGAGGTAGTGTTTTCAAGTGTATTTGATGGACTGATTTTTAAATAATGCTACCTTGGCTTTCATAAACCTCAAGTAGAGCTCTAACTTGAAATGCGTCACAAGAGAAAGGCTGAAAGTGCCACCTTTCTCCTCCCCCCCCCTTCCTCATTGAATTCAGGTTCAAGACTACCTGTCTGATATCCTTAGTTTTAAAAAAAAAGTGTGCATATGGGCACAGAAATGTATTCACCAATGACTTTTCTATAGAATCGCTAAAGTTCGATTCTTTACAAAGTGGTAATAATAATTCCTGCAACCATCAAAAATAAATGTATGTTTATATGTGGAATTTTGGAACAACAGCATTCAAAAGAGTATAGGGAATCTCTAAGTCTGAAGCACCTAAAAATTATGACCTTTCTTCATCTTCTTAAGACAATAATTCTACCACAAAAATAAAATAATGCCAATAAATCTTTATCAAACATCTTAACTACAGTGCATTTTTGTAAAACATTATGTCACTCTTACCAGGACTCAAAGTTTTAAATTGTATGCTGTTAGATGTGTTTACATACGTTCATTTTCCTCAATTGTGTGGTTGTATGGCATCAATGACCCTAAAATTTTGGAACTACCGTAATACCGTGGAGTTAAGTACTCACAAATATTTATTAAAAAAACACAAATACAGTTTTTACCATACTCCTAGCTTTCTATTAATTTCTAGATAAAGCATGATTAATAAAGGATATAGGGCTGCTGCCTGTAGGAAGGTTAAATATTACGTTATTTCTTTATACTTCAAAATCTATATCAGTATATGAAACATGCTAAGTGTCCAGGCAGCCAATAGTAAGGGTATCGTGGGAGGGACTGAGTGATTACGCGAAGCCTCTTTGAGGAGCTAAATATGCAAAGAAACCAATAATGAGCAGAAGAGGTTTCCAGGAAGAGGAACTAGTATGTGCACAGGACCCAAGGAGGAAAGATAAATATACATAGATGTTTAAAAATATATATATACACACATATATAGAAAGAGACAGATGCTTTTATGTGCCAATTCATATACAGATATAAATATATGGAGTATTTATAGAGATTAAGATGTGTAAATTATATATGGACATATGTAGGTTTTTTTTTTTCAATTAAATCATAGCTGTGTACAGTAATGCAGTCATGGGGTACAGTGTAGTGTTTTCATATACAATTTGAAATATTTTCAGCAAACTGGTTAACATAGCCTTCATGGCATTTTCTTAGTTATTGTGTTAAGACATTTATATTCCACAATGTACTTATTATTCAGAAAATTTGTGAGATAAAACTAGATTATGGAATTATGAATAATAAAAGTAAAAACGTATATATCATTTGCACAAATGATTGAAAAATAAATGGCTAAGCACATTAAAAATATTTTCAAGAATGGAAATTGTTGATGTGTCTGCACACCTAATAGTATGCTAATGATATGCATATTGACATTCATTTAACTGTTTGTTCCCGTGTGTCATTCATCAATATGCTTTACAAAATGCAATATGTAAAAGATTTCCTTAATCAGCAGAGACTCACCACATTTTTCAAAAGTTGTTACTTCTACAATGTCAAAAAATGATTCATCATTCTATGCTTACATATCAAAGCTAATGCAACATGTTTAGTTTATTTGTGGGGTAGATGTCTTGTTAACTTATTTCTCTGGAGAATCCTTTTATCTCAAGATGTAGCAAGAGCTTTTTATAAAATTTCCACCTTAAAAATACTGTTTGAAATCACTTAACTAGTTTTTCAAGTACTTTCCACAATTTAGTTGAAGAAAGCGAAGTTCTCACCTTTGGTCTTTTTACCTCCCTGTTTACCCAGAAGAATGGATGAACGGGGCTCAATGTCCATGTCCCCAAATCTTCTAGGCAATGAACAAATCACTTCAAGTAAGAGAAAGGATTCTTCATCTAATTCTACTTCCAGAAAAATTTCAAACAAATGAAGCCAAATGAGAACTGGCCCTGGAATTTGGTCAAGAATTCTGAAACCAAAAACTTACAAATACTCCAATGCATATAATTCATGAACATTTTGAACTTAGTTCAAGGTTCATTTCTAACTTCTCCAGAGCAGTAACCACTGGAGAATCTTTGAGATCACCCGTTCTCACTGTTCAGCTAGAAGAAGCAGAAGATATTTTGAGGAACCTTGAGGTTGTTTAACTCAGTAAATGTAGTCTTAGAAATAAACACATGAGCAAAGGCAGGTTAGCAGCCGTCTACCAAAAGAACAAACATTCTTTCTCTGTCTCTCTTTCACAGCTCTACCACACTGGCCTTTCATTTCCATGAATGTCAGAGGTTCTGGCCCATCTTAGGACCTCTGCTGTTTTCCCCTTATCCCAAAATAATTAATTCCACACGTGTGTGTGTCTTTCTGTGTGTGTGTATTCTTTTTTTTCTTCGTTCTGTTTTTGTGAAAAGTTTGTGAACTTCAGGGTAGATCTCATTGAATATGTTGAAGGACAATATGAAATGCCCTTTCTTGAAGCAAAAACTCATTAGAAGTTGCCCACTGGAGTATAGAAAACAGTTATTTAAAAGTCTGTTGACAGGGCGGCCCCTGTGGCTCA
>NW_003852419.1:8305004-8306775 GCF_000181295.1 Otolemur garnettii
TGTATATACCAAGCAAAACATCAAACCACCATCCCTTAAATTCTTACAGTAACTTCAGATGCCTTACGATCCCCATGTTGAGGCTGCTTGGAAGTCAAAGCTAGTGGGTACTTCTTCTGAAGTCATACAGCTAAAACATCAGTCTGTTACTCACATGCAACCCAGGCCTGTTTCCAAACTAATGTCTTTCAAACACATCAGGGTATCTCTCTCTTGACATCCTTCACGATTCCTTGGAAGTAGAAAAGGCCACAACACAGCATCCTGGGGCTTCAAAGCCCTTTTCATTTTAGCAGGCTTGTATACTAACACACTTTCCAGGATAGGGGTAGCCCTAGCCCAGAAGCTCCCTTCTCATGGACATTAAATTAGTCCTTATGTTAAGAATTAGTCACAGGCTAAATCTCCTCCTGCATTAGGGCCAGGACAGACTTTTTCATACTTCAAGAGCACAAGGATCATAAGTGGAAACAATTACCCTTTGGCATAATTAAAACTCTGGTGTCACTAGATGTTCAAAGGCTCCATAAATGAAGAACACTGGGAGAAATGGGCGATGGTTTTCTTCTATCACCCATTATCTACATCCCCACTCTTTTCAGGTACTTCTTATCTTTTTATGGCTAACAGATTTCTCTGAATCATTTATAGCATTGGTTGTCATTTTGGAAAGATGCACCTCATGTCTCCAACTGAATGCAATAGAATAAATAATCATCAAAACAAAGTCAAACATGAAGTTTTTTGCTAAACAAAATCTCTAACTACAACAGACAAGGAAATGAGAAATTTAGTTGTACTTTCCCAAAGGTAAGAGACTTGACATTTAAAGAGTAATAGTAATAAAAGCAGTTCAAGTCTTCCAAGTGTCATGATTAATAATCAAGTAAATACAGATTTTAATTTTGTAACCACTTTGGTTGTTTCAGAAAAAGTTATTGTAAATTATATGAAGCTTTTAAATGGGTTAAAATAATTGTATAAATAACAGAATAATTTAACAAGTAGAATTCCTGATATTTGAAATATGAATTGATCCACAAGAAGCATTTCTCTATGAAAATTTTCAACTTTATTCATCTTTCAGAAGATGACAACTTTAAATTTCTTTTTTTCTTTTTTTTCTCCCATTCATCCCTTCTTTGCAAGAAATAATCACTACTTCTCGGACCTTTTTAATATACTCCTTGCACAAATATTTCAAGTTTTCTATTTATGATTTGAAATTCTTTAAATTGTTTAATTTTTAACTTACTTGTTTGAAATTAACCTCTTAATCATTGTCATTGTCTCTTTTTCACTAAACCTGTAGGTATGGGCCTCGCATTTAATGATATAATTTTAACATGAGCTGATTTTATTCAAAATATTGCCCCAGAACGATAGCTTATGCAAGGAATCATAAATATAATATCAGTGCTACCCTGAAAAATTAACAAAAAGTAACCAAAACTCTTCTGGGGCTGTATGAAGATTGTTTGAGGACTGTTTTGCTTACCTGTGGTGTTGGATACCACAAAAAGTGTTCATGAAACTTTTTTAATGCTTATGGGCTGTTGTCGGGGTCTTTGTATTTAATGAGTAGTCCACAATAATTCTCATTTTTCCATGGAGTGGCAGAAGAGAAACAAGTTTAGACACCCAAAGCCGGGAGCATGCTTGAGTGTAGACAAAGATATGGAATATTGGCTCTGGTTGTACTTTAATTAACATCTAACAAGTAATAATTTATCATTAACTCACAAGACTCAACAATTAATGACAGGTGAGT
>NW_003852419.1:8309476-8316466 GCF_000181295.1 Otolemur garnettii
TTCCAAGAATGAGAATGCAAATGCATACGGCTCTTAGGAGTAGCCAAGAAATTCAACAGAATAGAATAAAAAAGTAAAATGTAAGTTTAATGAAAGTATATAAACACTTTCTGGCAAATGTTTCTAAATGTGGGCTTTGGGTGATGTGAACATTAAGCTCTGTTATGTTGCTTTCTCTATTTGTGTTAGAAAATTCCCATCAGAGAAGGAATGAACAATGGTAGCCCGAGAATCAAGACAGCTGCAGTTCTGTCCCTAACTATATTTGCGAACTTGAACAGATTACATAACTCCCCTCTTGTTGCAGTTTCCTCATTTAGTACATCTTTTTCTAGACCATCCTTTTCAGTTCTGTAATTTTATTCTATTTTCATCTGCCTTCTTAATTTCCATGTACTCTAATATGTTTTAATTCATAATGGGTCAATTTGTGATAATCACTAGCAAGCAATATATTGAAAATTTAGCCAAAAACCAATAAAAAAGGGCATTGTTAAAAATTCAAAATCGCATACTCTTTCCACCTTCTTTAAAATTTTAAGTCTTTTTTTTTTAATTTAGGTTGTGGGATTCTCCTAGGCTTATCATACTATTGAATTCGGCCTCACTTTAAGATATCCATAAAAAAATAAGAAAAGAAAATGCAAATAATCAAATCTGGCTTTTTCTGGGATGCTGAGATGCCTTGACAGCAATTACTGCAGTACAGCCTGGTGAGGCCCCTACATTCACAGCTGATGTTTTCTATCAAACTTGCAGCTACAGTCACTTTGGTTGAGGCCAGGAGGCTATATTTAGATAGTATAAATGTATCCATGGAGCAATCTTTCATGTTTATTTGTAGAGTGGGTTTATTTTTATTTATTGATGTCACACCAAATGATGTTTCCTGAAGTTCTGTATATAACCTATTAAAAAATAAAGACAGTTTAGAACACAAAGTAAGAATATATTCTGTGTGATTATATTGACAAAGGTTTCGATTTATATGCAATTATACTCGCATAAATGTTGATGCAGTTAACACAGCGAACCTCTGTTTACTATATAAAGGGAACCTTCATTAAACATAATGGAAATGGCATGGGGATATGGAAGTCACTTATCCTTCCTGTCAAGCGAAGGCCAATGTATTATATAATGCAAGAAGCAAGAAGGACACAGAAGAAAGTAATAACCATCTTCAAGAATCATCTGCTATCCCTTCTCACTCAGAAAGAAAGAATGTTGAAAAAGTAGATCCTTAATTTACGGAACTTTCAAAACAAGAAACAATAGTTTCAAGTCCAATTCTTTTCCTAACTTTACCTATGGGGTGTATATATGTGCACATATTAATAAATTTTAGGCAATAAAAATTGAGTGCAAATAAATGGAGGGGCAATTCCAGCACCCTTGGTGTCTTGTTTCTCTATTATTGGATAATGGTGCTTACCAACTAAAATTCGACAGCATAGCTGAGTAAATATGTCCTCCCTAGGTTTTAATTTGGACTACAAAATAAATACTGTACTCTTACGCATTACTAGTCGTAAAAATTTTCTACTGTTTTCTTATTGGTAGTTTGAAAGGATGCCCATAAACTGAGTTTCCTTTTAAAAAATCAGTACTCTGAAAGAAAAACGCCAACACCTTTTGCCTTTCATCTCCTTTCCCCTCAGACTTATGAATTGACGCCTATTAGGTGTAATGCTTTATTTTCATTTTACTTGCTCAGATTATTTAAAACTTTAAATTGCAAATGACTATCTTTGAGACTGTAACAAAGGAATTGTAAGAATTTTCCTTGGCCCATTTTTTTAGATTGCCCTATGATGCATCAGGGCAATGTGGAAAAAAAATAAGAATTTTCCATTGACTCTTAAAATGCTCCATAATAGATACAGTGGGGGTGGGGGAAGGGGAGAGCAGAGAAAGAAAGGAGGAGGGAGAGGTGGGGGAAAGGAAGAGCACAGAGAGGGAAGGAGGGAAGAGGTGAGGTCTTGGTGTGTGCCACACCTTTTGGGGATAAGACACAATTGTGAGAGGGACTTTACCTAACAAATGCAATCAGTGTAACCTGGTTTCTTGTACCCTGAAGGAATCTCCAACAATAAAAAAAAAAAAAGAAAAGAAAAAAGAAAACTATGCTCCGTAATAAAATAACAAAAATCTTGGAAGTAAACTTAGGCCCAAACTCTTATGATATACAGGAAGCTATTCTGTACTATCTCTGATGAAGAGTCACTTTAGTTCAACTCAAAACTTGCCAGTAATGTTACTACTTCTCAAAGAAGCCTATTCTTCTTAAATATACTTTCAAATTTAACATTACCTCTTTTTCACAGGTATGTACAATGGATTATTGTAACAATCAGTATATGTTTCCCATATGATGACCTTTTGCCTATTTAAAAACAATTACTACTTTTTTCTGTCTTATCTTCAGCTAAGGGATTCTGCCAGAAAATCATCTTTTATTCTTCATCAACCTTTAAATAAAGTTTTCCTAACCATTCGCCTTTCATATATCCAGTTTGTTGATTTCAATGGACCATAACACAGTAAACTTACTTAAATGAAACACATAAGATAGGCAGTAAACAGTGTACTAGCTTCCTTAATTAAAACATTATTTTTTCCATCAACATTGTCTACATTTTTTTTAATAGCCGCACTCACTAGCTGCTGATTTGAGCTGTTAATAAAATAATAGTTGTAGACCTTTGCATACTGTTCATTAGCTAGCTCTCTCTGGGCACTTGTTCTTGTAGATTTCAAAATCAGTTATAGGAATTTAATCACCCCATCTGGAACTTCCATCATTGTTGACCTAGCTCAAATCTTTTTCTTCCCCCCTCTGCTAAGTACTACCCTTTCCCCATTATCTGAAATGCTTTCTTGACAGAGCAATACCTGTATTTGTGTGTGCACACACGGAAGCATCTTTTTGGTTTTGCAGGCATCCTTTGAAATATATGTTTAAAGTACTTTAAGTTGTGAACTCTTTTATGGAGACAAGAATTCTATGAGGCTGCAAGGGCTTGGCCATGGCTTTATATGCAGTGTAAGAGGCAGAGTCAAATGCGCTAGAGGGCGCGTCTCAGTCCCATTAGAGCAAGCCGTTGTTTCCTTTACTAAAACTGGACATTAAAATCATATCTACCACAAAAGTCTAGTAAGGATTACTGAAGAACTTTTTAATGTTTAAGGTAACATCTATGTCAAAATTAGTTCTCTATAAATATGATCTATTAACATATTTAAACATTTATACCTTTTCTAGAAATAATATTATCATCAAAGGAAATAGCAATTTTTTTGGTTTGAGGCACAAGACATCTGATGCCAAGGCCATTCCTCCTGCACGTGCATCAAAAATATTGCTTCCCCTCTCACTGTTCACATTTCCAAATATCCAAGTCCTGTCTTGCTTCTGATGTTAAAGGTTGTTCTTCTGTCCACAGGTTGCCTTTCCCACAATATCTTCCCTCAGGCTTCTTTCTGGAGCCCTCACTCCCCCCTTTGATGCGACTCCTGCTAGGCAAGGATATAGAAGCTATGAGACATTTGAAACCCATCTGTGAAGCCTGATTATCTCTCGTGAGACACAGACCATAGTAGGGGCTGAAGACATTCTATTTACACAAAACTATTTGCCATGCCCTCTGTTTATGAATAAGCCTCTTCTGCCCTCTAAGACTATAAATCTTTCTGAGTATGTCTATGTCAAATTGGCCTTTGGCTATGCCACCACACCTCCACACATGGTATACCCTCAAAACTATTTTTAAATGAATTAGTATCTGCTTTTCATTAGTAGTTTTTGATCTATGAAGGTTTTGAAGTCTATACCAGAAAATGGATTAATCATAACCTGCCTCTGTCTGTGTTCTATAATCCAAAGACCACAACTCTGTCTACATAGATGATCTACCTGTAACTCCCTCAACTCTGAAAAGCCTATGGAAAGTTTATGTCCAATTCAAGGGGAATCCTTGGGCTATCTTTTTGGGAATCTCTTTGTTTTTGGTGCTCATATGTACTGCATCTTAATATGTTAAAGAGTAAATCAGAAGGATCATGTAATTTTCATCCTATAATACAGTCCTGCCTGATAATACTAGTTTTGAGTCTTCCCCTGGAACTGCTATGTTTCAGATATCACTATATGGAAAAATATTCTATTGGGCATTAATTATTCAACTAGTCAGTAATAATTATTGAGTAAATCTATACATGTAGGACACAATGTGGGATTCTATAAAAGATACAAAACAAACTCAGGTCTGTTCCCTGTTCTGAAGGTAAGGTCCACTTACACAAGTACCTACACTTGAATGCAAGATAATACATAAACTGAACCCCAAAATTATATATGTTAAGAAAGTACACCACTGACCAGTAGAAAATATTTGCGAAAGATGTATCTGATAAAAGACTATGATCCACTAATTAAAAAAAAAAGAAAGAAAAAGAAAAAACCCCTTTAAAACCTAACCACATAAGAAAACAATCAGATTTGGAAACAGTCAAAATACCTGATCTTACCAATGAAGATACACAGATGGCAAATATAACTGGGAAAGATACCCAACATTACATCGTTAGGGAACTGCAGATTAAAACAATGATATATTGCTATTAAGCTATTAGAATTCTCAACCCAAATCTGGAACACTGACAATACCAAATGCTGGTGAGAATGTGGAGCAATAGGAACTCTCATTCACTGCCAGTGGGAATGCCAAATGTTACAGCTACTTTGGAAGAAGCTGGCAGTTTCTTGCAAAACTAAATATATTCATACCATACCATCTAGCAATACAGATCCTTGGTATTTACCCAAAAGAGCTGAAAGCTTATGTACACACAAAACCTCTAAATGGATGTTTACAGCAACTTTATTCATAATTGTCAAAACTTGCAAGCAACCAAGATAACTTCCAGTAGGTGAATGAATGCAAACTATGGGACATCCGGACAATGAAATTGAGTTCCATGCTAAAAAAGAAGAAATGGGCTATCAAGCCATGGAATATATGGGGGAACCTTAAACGCATATTACAGAGTGTAAGAACTAATCTGAGAAAGCTACCGACTGTATGATATCGACTCTGTGACATTCTGGAAAAGACAAAACAACTGAGACAGTAAAAGGATCAATGGTTGCTGGGAGCTGGTGGGAAGGGACAGATTAAACAGGCAAAGCACAGAGCATTATTATGCCAGTGAAACTACTTCCTGAACATAAATCTTTATACATTTGTGAAAACCCCAAGAATGAACACTACCAAGAGTGAACCCTGATGTAAATTCTGAGTGGTAATGATCTGTCATTGTAGGTCATGTAGGTCATCTGTCATGTAGGTCATCAGCAATCTGGTGCTGGATGTAGATGCTAGGGGAGGCTACATGTGTGGGGGTCTGGGGGTATATGGAAAATTTCTGTACCCTCTGATCAATTTGTTGTGAACCAAAAACTACTCTAAAATATAAAATCTATTATAAAATACATATACATAAGTATGTATATGGACACATACACACACATATATATATATATATTTATCAATGTAAGTGGATAAGAATTCTTTTTTAAAGTACAGTAGAATCACAGAAGAAAACAAATTTCTCAGTACACTCAGGGGTTCAGCCAAGATCAGACGGTACAAACAAGAATCCATGTTCCTTGAACATTCACTCCGAGCCCAAAAGGTTTAAGCAGCTTATGTGCACTTTTTAATCTCCACAACAAACCAATAAAGCAAGTGCCATCATTATCTTCATTTTATATTTAGCTGGAGACTTATAATGGTGAAAAACATTTTCAAAGTCACACTTCTAGTGTGTGGCAGGAAGCCAGGCCTGTCTGACTGCACAGTGGGGGGCTACCCAATACTGTAAACTGCCTGGCTTGATTTAACAAGAAAAGCACGGTGCAGGTGGACAAAGGCAATGGAAAAGTCATATTCACTTCTGGAAACGCAGCTATATATGGCAGCTTTAGACTCACTTCCTATTATTTAATAGTTGTTCAAAACTGGTAGTGTATCTCCAATATGAACGTGACAGTCCTTCTGTCACATAAGAATTACACATATATGTATATTTACATTCAGTTGATAAGGGGTCTGTCTCATTAAGAGGACTTATAAAGGAGAATTCATTTTCATAATAATTTTTCATAGGGTCAATCTTGGGACTAAGCAATTATATTTGCTATCTTTTTAATACACATAGTTAGATTTCATGCTTAATTGATTTTTGAACCTTTCTAAATATGCCTGAGGACATAGCTTAACATTCTCCTAAGTCTCAATCTGTTTCTTTTAAAAAAGTATGAACTACCTATACTTAATTTAAGGCAGAGACATTGCAAGTGGAAGGAATAATTGCTTGTACCTCTTGCTGGGGCAGTGTAAAAGGCTATGCAATTTTGTTGATCTTCCACTGGCTTGTCTGCAGCAACTGAAGTTTATCAGGAAGGTTTATGACACAGCATTGCAGGCTCAAATAAATGACTTTGGGAAGCTGGGAAAACTCACTAACATTAAAGCTATTATCTAAACCTCACAGGGGTAATTATAGATTCAACCTAAAGTGTCAAGTCAGCAGTAAGAGACCCAACAAGTTATCAATTATACCCTGTGTCTAGGTTTGGGGGAAAAGGAGTCGGGGGAAGAAATTATTAGCAATGAAAAGAAATCATACATTCAGACAGGAGAGCCAAAGATTAGACCTCCAAAATATTTCATGAATGTGCAGGCATGTTCTTGGTGCGGTCAGATCGCTACCGAAAAGGATACCCTGAGAGATTCTCAAAGTAAATTACCAAAATTGTTTTGCAAGTCTAAAAGAGAAACACCTGAACATCTGCAAGTGTGGGGCTTCATTAAGTTGGGAAAACATCCTCTTCTTTCCCATATCGCCTCTTCTGAGGAAAGAGCAAAATCCTCTTCCCCCAACCTAACTTTCTGACATTGACATTTCAAAATACTTTCAGGCAAA
>NW_003852419.1:8316724-8342344 GCF_000181295.1 Otolemur garnettii
TTTTTTTTTTATCAGAATCTGTTTAGACAAGAAAATAAGAACTGAAAATAGACACACACTGAAACACTTTCAGCCCATATCCTGATGCTTTTGCATTGAAAATTGAGGACCATAAAACAATAAACACCCATTAGATTTATGGAGTTCCTTTTAGTCAGCAAAATCCCCAAAGTATTGTGCAAAATAACAGCGACTTTTGAATTCAAAATTATTAGTAGTTCCCATGAAAATTCTTGAACCTAGAGATAAGGCGTACAGGTCATAAAAAGACCTAAAAGGGATTCTCCACGGCCCGCTGTAGGGAATTTTGCCAAAATTTAAATAGAGGCATAAATAGTGCTTAAGCAACAGAAGCATTTGTGTACAGCACACATCTGAGCCTGAAAGGTAGACGGTAGTATTGGAAAATATGTTTTTAATAAAGCATATATATGACACGGAATAGACAAACCAAAGTAGAGATGAACTGTAAGACCAAGTAGTAAAGGATTATACTTTCTTCCGACAATGATTTCTTGCTATGTGGCTTAAAAGAAAAAAAAAAAAGAAGAAGAAGAAGAACAATCTGCTTTAAGTAGTATTTTAAGCAATAGACTGGTATGTACGTCTTCCCAAAGCCACCAGAAGGGTTTCAATGAGCGCTTCTCACCCATTCAGTGAGCCAGATCATAAAGCCTCAGGCTGTCAGGAGGAAAAAAAGAAAATCCAACTGTAAATTTTGACAAGAACGTGACAAAAATATATAAGATACATTTGTCGGCACTTCTATTGTGAAAAGTACTAGAATTTGCCCACAGCCTCTATTTGTGATAAATTTCATGTAATTACTTTTTTATGGTATTGTCTAGACTCTACGGTATTGGCAGACTTTTTATTATAAGTCGATGCCAGAAATAAATAAAGACCAAGGTGTTCTTTCTTCTGCCATATGAACTATGCTCCCTTCCAAGAGATGACTGTGGTTTAGACAAATGAATGTGAAGATAAAGGTGTTTATGAGAAAATACAGAAGCAAAGTGTGAGTGTTCTGCTGAAGAAAACACAAAAACGCAGGATGGTGGAGGCTTTAATATGTTTGTGAGTCACCTGGGGATCTTGTGAAAATACAGATTCCCACAAGTAGCTCTGTGGAGGGCCTCAGTTTCTGCCTTTCCTACAAGCGGACAGATGCAGACCAATCACGCCTGGAATGGTAAGGTAATAAACGTATGCGAAGTTTCATGAATAGGACCCATCTTACGAAATCTTTAGATACTCTGAATATAAATTACATAAGCTTCTCAAACTCCCATTCCTAAAATCATAGGCTGCGCATGATAAGTTTTTTTTTTTTTAGGCAAAAACTGGAAAACAATTTTGACTATGATGTATCCTAACTGGTATGTTTTTCCGCCAGAGAAAAATAAAAATAAAAGTGTATTTCTTCTAAATATTCTTTTCTCTAATTTTTATAAGTAGCTGAACTAAAAGGAGCGTGTTGGCTCTGTTTCATTTGGTTTCCTTTAAATTCAAACGTAGACTCTATAATTATTAAGGACCTGGTGAGCTACTTGTCTAAAGACATCTAAGGGGTTCCTATGAAATGAGTGGCTCCTGGGGCAGCATCACCTTCAGAATTTGCTTCCATTGCTGTACAAAGTGACGTAATCTGGGGCACACATCAGTCTTGGCCTTCTAAGGTAAGTCTGAAATACTCTTCAAGTCAATAGTTATGATTTCTTTTATGTGGAAGTTGGAATTTAAAGTCAATTTCATTTTTGTAAGGTAGAAAAATACCACATGTCAATAGGCACAATACCTGTAGGGTAACCTGTCTTTTTGTTTTATTATTATTATTTTTTAAGTTGGTCTTACAGACTTTCTGACAAGCTTTACATTTACATTTTCTAGCTACGCCTTCTATCTCTGTGAGAGCTTTATGCTACTCTCCCGATCCATCTTAGGATCCCTCCCAGTATTAATTTGAAATTTAACATATGAGAACTTGACTGTAAAATAGCTCCTGCCTCAGCTTATGTCTAGTTTACGCTTTGCCAGAATGGCCTCTGTTTTTATGTTTGGAAGGCTAGGTGTGTGCTGAAAATCTTTTTCTTTTCAAGAAAAGATTATAAATAATCCACATGTACTCCCTTTCCTATTAAATGTTCTGCCTAAAGTAAACACCTTAGGGCCATGTTTTCTTTGAGAAGTGTTAGCAGAGGCCACAATTAAGCAGGGGTACAGATCCACCTGAAAAGCCCCCAAAAAAGGAAAGTGCAGTTTTTTTCTTGTCTTTGGTCAGGGCTTTGTCTTGCGGAAGGCCCCATGGTAGGGATTAAGGAGATGCAAAATCTTACTGTAAACAAAGGTTGGTTGGAAGAGAAAGTTCTTTAAAAAAAAGAAAATCTATCATTTGAATATAAAATGGAAAAACTGTCTCCTCTAGGTTGAGTGGGAAAATAGAGTAAAAGAATATAACCCTAGCTCAAAAGATTTTCTTTTAAAATCCTAATTCAGCTAACAGGGCAAGAGCAACTAAAATGTATGCGTGTGTATAAAGCCTCCTGGTTTACCCCTCAATCCCCGCAACTGCCACCTAGCCCATCGGTTTCACTATTATTTTCCTATACTTCTTCCAATCACTTTTCTGTTTCTGTTTTACTCTTATTAATTTTTCCAACAGTATTCAAGAAGAATGATGTAAAAGAAGCATTTTCTTAAGCATTGTCAAAAAGGTTTTCTCAGGATTTGTTTTTAGAAAAAATTTCAGCCATGTTTTCGGCTCAAGAAGGGACTTGTGATACTTTTAAGATGTGCACACAATTAGTTGTTCCGGACTCCACTAATGTTCTGTTTAGAGCAGCTGTTAATAGATTCTTTTCCTATTCTTAATCTAAAAGGCAATAATAAAGAGGCAAATTAAAATGTAGTATTATACTTGTAATTACTCTGTTTCTCATGTGAATGTGACCGCAGTACATTCTAATTTCTAGAGTGCTTTCAAAGAAAATACATGGAAGGTAGAGGAAAATATCTATAAAATTTTACAATTTTAAACAAATGTAGTATTATGCCTTTCTAAAATTTGTTTCTGGCACTCCAGAAAACGTTCAAGGACCTAAATACAAATGTGCATCCAAAAATATATATTCAAACCTGCTAGGGCCAAAGGCAGACCCCAGGCCCACAAAGAAGATATGAGCAAACTATTGATCACAATACTGTTGACAGTTCATGTTAGGGATTAGTGAATTAACTTTACCTTCAACCTTTTTAAGAATTACTTTTTAAAAATAAACACTGCTCTGTGACAGAAGTACAAGCTATCCACATATGAAATGAAAAATACATATATCCCTTCCCAGAGTCTTAGATCACTGCTTAAATATAGATGTCTATTTCATTTAAAAAATAACTTAAGTCATGGAATTTGTTAATTTGATGATGGAACTTATTCTCTATTCTCCTCAAACATTATCAACCTTATGGAATTTATTATAACACAGATTCAGGCTAAGTTATACAAAGTTAGTGTTCATATTAAACCTCTCATTTATTCTATCCTGATTGTAGTCACCACTGATGCCACAAAAGCTACATCTCTACTGAAGCATTTTAAGGGAATTTGGGGTGAGTTACTTATCATTTGATAAGATCCATTGATGATCTGTGGCTTCCATGAATTGCTGGTGTCTGATCTTAAGAATGTGCTAACAATAAGAAGGTCGATTTTTATTGAGCTTTGATGATATGCCAGACAATGTTTTAAATGCTTTACTTTTCTCACTTTATTTAATCCTTAAAATTACTGTAAAGATAGGTCATATAGTAAATCCCATTTTACAGATGATGAAACTAAGGCAAAGATACCACAGTTTAGCAAAGATACCACAGTTGTCCACTGGGGTGGGGGTGGGGCTCTGAATTCTGTGGCTGTGGGTTCTGCATCTTTAGGAGGAGGTACATGTGTTACATGCAAACACTAGGCCATTTTCCAGAAGGAACTTGAGCAACATGGACTTGGCGGGCAGGGGGGAGGGGGCTCTGGGTATGGGGAGGTCCTAAAATCAATCCCCTAAGGAATGGTGTAGTATATGTCATATACTGCCTTGTGCTGCTCACAATAAAAGCCTCTTTACCAGTAGAGCACAAGGTAAGGCACAAAACTGTAGGCTATAGACTATGACTCTTTTGATTAGAATGGAAAGAAATACCCCAGTGCTTTGTTATTAGGGCTTAGTGAGCTTGAATCATTAATGTCCTTAAAGCAAGTCTAAAGCAAACCATACAGAAGAGAACTTTCCTAAAGATGGCCAGAGGTCAATAAAGCCAGGGGTTATTTAAAGTGCAATATGAAAGACAGCGCCATAGGAAGGGAGAAGGACACGCTAAATAACAAAACCTGTAAAGGCAATTTCCTTTGGAGAATAGCCTTACGTCCAAAAAAAAGTCTTTTAG
This sequence comes from Otolemur garnettii, assembly GCF_000181295.1. NCBI lineage: Eukaryota > Metazoa > Chordata > Mammalia > Primates > Galagidae > Otolemur > Otolemur garnettii. Next base: position 8,321,162 of record NW_003852419.1, read on the forward strand.
AAAGAAGTGATGTAGCCACTTCATTTTCATAAAAAGTCTGTTTGGTGATAACATATGCTGAACACCACTAAAGGGAGTCGTTCAAGTCCAGACAGCTAAGCTGCATTGGGGCTGATACACTTGCTATTTAAACATCCCTTCAAAAAATAATATACGTTTATCGAAATTATTCGCACTTATTGAGAAGCATCTTTCCTCACTTGTCTGAATGTGACAATGAATCAAAAGTACCTTCTCTTCTTTTTCCAAAGGTGATAACGGAGAAACTCAGATCCTCACCACAGAGGCTGGAAGATGCCTTTTCAGTGCTATGGAGAGCACAGGCTAACTTTTCCAAATAAAAATCTCAACCTGAGAAGTTGTATTAATGAGATGCACAGCAAGACTTGACGCTTGACTACTGGGGTTATCTCAAGCTGACTGGGAGGAAGTCCTTTTCCCAGTGGCCTGTGCAGAAAAGATTGCCCAAGTACACCGTAATCCTGGCCTCACCTACAATTTTCACAAAACATGGGGCTTGGTCCTTTGTATTTGTCCTCTATGAAGACATCTGCATCTTATCTGACATGACCTGCTTAAATGGGAGAAGCGTGCAGCACATCACTCAGCAGCTGACTGCTTGTTCCAGTGTTCCATACTGCGTGTTAGAACAAAGACTCATTTCCAGTTGCCAGAGATGGAACCCCTTAACATATGTTCCTTGAGAAACCTGACTTTTCTTTTCAAAAATGAGAAGAAGTTTATATTTGGTTTGCTTTTTTTCCAAACACTTATTAAGTTATGGAGTAATCAGGCCTAGCTATATGCATAATCCCTGGGTTTGAAGGCAGATATATGCAATGAATTCATTTATTTGCTGATTTGTCCAACACATCCATGGAGAGCTTTCAAAATGTCAGGTATCAGGCTACTTTCTTTTCATTAAACCTTGACTAAGAACTGAGCCCAGAAAAAATTAGTCTTTCCCTTATCTTCTAAAGAAAGACTAAAGTATCCATGGTGCTAAATTCATTATTAGTAATTTGAATATCATGTATTCATTCATTCAACTCATATTTACTGATTACCTCCTATATGCCAAGCACCTCTGTAGATAACAGGGGTATAGTAATGAAACCAACAGACTCAAATCTCCACCCTCCTATAGTTTTCATTCTAAAATGGGAAAACAGAAAATACATGAGTGACACATCCACTATAAGAAGGGCATAAAGGAAGGGTGAGCCGGTGGCACTAAAAGACAAGGGCCAGGGAAGGTCTCACTAAAAGGGTATTCTTAGAAAAACCAAAGAAGGTTAGGTAGAGGACCAGGTTAATGTCTGGGGTAGAAAAGCATTGTCGGTAAGGAGAAACCACACAGAAAGGCTCGGGGGTGGAACAAGCATGCATGTGTTGGGCTAACGTAATCAAGGGCAAAGTGAGGGAGGGAGACAGACGTCATACGATCACCTAGGAACTTAGAGGTCAATGGAACAATCTGGGATTTGACTCTGTATGAGACAGGCAGTGATTAGAAGATGCCAAGCAAATGACTGACGCAATCTGAGTGGAGCTTTCAATGTGCTCATTTTCTGATTCTTTGGAAATAGGTTGAAGGGAGCCTAAAACTTAAGTACAGAGAACAATCGTAGACTAGTAAAATTGTGAGAGATGGTCACATTTATGCATTTTAACTATATTAAACTCCTATTAAAGTACAGCCAACAAGAGTTGCTGATAGATGTGGTTATGAGATTAGGAAAAAAGAATTCAAGATGATTTTAAAGTTTTGGAGATGGAAATGTGGATTGCCATCTTTTGAGATGGATATTGTAGAAGGAGCAAATTTTAAAAGGAACATCAGATTAATTTTTGGCAACTAAAGTTTGCACGAGATCAGGTAATAGGTAGGTGAGATGATTTTGGAATATGAAGGTAAATTTAGAAGCATCATGTTCAGATGGTATTTAAAGCCATGAGGGAAAATGGTGTCATTGGGGCAGTGAGTATAGCTAGCAAAAAGAAAAAGCCCAGATACGAGCTCTAGGATTTTCTAATAATTAAAGAGCAGGGAGAGGAGAAGGAGCCACAAGGGGATGCTGAGGATAGATAACAAGAAAAAGAAAAGAAAACCCAGGAAAGTGTGTGGTTTGGGAACTCAAGTCAACAAGCAATTTCCTGAGGAGAGTCTGATCAACCATGTAAAACGCTGCTTACAGTCTGTGACCGTGAGGATTGAGGATCGACACTACTATTCTTCACTTTATAAGAATATTGAATAAATTATTGCCTTAAATAAATCCTATACTCCTGGAAGTCACAGGTTGTCTGTAGGCAAGCAATTAAAAATGAGTCAAATTCTAAAGTTATTTTATTCTTACATTTTTAGGTTTCTGAACATCAATTTTTAAATAATTTATTATATTTCAATCAAGATTATAGGTGGCTCTTTGGAAACTCCACTTCCTCCCATTGTTAACACACAGAATCAGACCAAATCGATAAAACCATATACTTTTTAAGCATCCAAGTTTACAGTTATGACAAACGCAAACAGTTGTGTAACCACTAGGGCAGCAAAATATAAAATATCTATCACCCCAAGAAATTCCACTGTGCCCTCCTCTTCTGGTCAATCCCTTCCTCCATCCTGGTGCCTGACCTCCAGTCAGTAGATTTTTCTTCCTGTAGCTTTGACTTTTCCAGAATGTCTTATAAGTGGAGTTATTTAAAAATGTAAATTTTATATTTCTATTTAAAAAGAGTGTTATGGGTAAATACAAACATAATTTAGCTTAAAAAGTTTGAAATATAGGGTGGTGCCTGGGGCTCAAAGGAGTAGGCCTCTGGCCCCATATACTGGAGGGGGCGGGTTCAAACCCAGCCCTGGCCAAAAACTGCAAAAAAAAAAAAAAAAGTTTGAAATATATTTTTTCCTCCCACAATCACATTTTTAGTCACATCTTAGGATGTTCCACAAAAGCTCCATCATAATCACCTGCTCTGACCTCAGTATCTAGACGTCCTTTAGACTGAGTCTATACAACCATTAATTCATACTCATTGTGGAGTTATTAATCATTGATTGTTTTAGTAATATTCAGAACCCCTTTGCTGTTGTTACTCATGCACATATATAGACAAATACAGACATTTCTATTTTGGAATGCTTTCTCACAAATACAGACATTTCTATTTTGGAATGCTTTCTCATCCCTTAAACACTGAACACTGACACAATATCAGAAAATGCAATAGTCCCATAATCAATTATGCATTATTGAAAACGTGGCAGCCATATTAACTATAAAATCACAATGTTTATTCTCAGCAGTCCCAAATTTCAGTAGTCGCATTTGAATATGAAATTAGCATCCTTGAATAAAATCTAATCTTTTTTTTTTCATTTCAAAATCTCTTAGTAGCACAGAAGTGAATTTCCAGAGCTTTCTCTCTCAGATGTTTTTAATATATAAGATTATACATCTGACCTTGTACCAAAAATCCAGTAACAGAAATTTAGCTATTCCTTTTCCAATTTTTTTTTAAACTGAGACAGAAACTGAAGACAGATAAAACTGGGACAACCCGGTGACAAGAGAGCACAGAAAACTCATGTCTCCCTTCCATGAAAACATATTAACTAAGATTCTGGCTTTAATATTAATATTTGCAGCTACAGTTAAGCTTTCAAGTTAATGAAATTCTCATTTGTATGCTGATCTGGGGATATGAATATCAAATTGTAGATGGGATGGAAATTAGCAATAAAGAAAATTAAAGACAATGAAAAATTTCCTAAGAGTTCCATACATGTACACACTTGTTTCAGGGGAATATGAGAGAACATGGGTATTTGGGGGGAGTGACCTTTTGAAGGAGTTTGTCATTTTTGCTTCACTTTCCTATGGTATAAGCTAAGATTCTTTTTTTTTTTTTTTTTTTAACCAAATGTAGCTTTTGGTTTTGGAAAATTTTGAGTGACTTATGCATGGCCTATGTACTGTATTAGGGAATACGTTGTTTTATTCAAGAGACCACGGGAACAGAACAAAGCAAAAGAACAATAGCAAAAGAGGAACATTGCAGTCTGAGGAATGAAACTGCCTCCTATACATTTTTGCACCAGGACTAAGTATTCAAATGCTGCCACCAGGCTTTTAAATACACGCCCTTGTCAGCATACAATTTTTGTCCAGAAATTGATACATTAGGCATGCAGTACATATTAGACCATTGCTCTCTCTTTCGCATAGTTTGGCCTCAAATAAAGGTCAAGAAAAACACCTTTCTTATTTTTTTTCCTAACTATATTTCACCTTCCTTCCTATCTAACTATGGGTCCATTGTTTATAACAAGCCCTCCGTCTAAGTGTAATTCAGCAGGTAAAATCATACAGCAATATAGTAAATGTAAGGGAGATGTTGGGTTAAACAAAAAGATTGGCACTACTGATGGGACAGATAAGGGTGTGTTTCCTATAGACTTCCAGAAAGTACAGTTACAGAAAAGCAACTAAGATACAATGAAAACAATAATAGGAGATAAATAATTTCCTGCCTTTGGAGTCACTGTATTTTAATATTAGACTTTGTTTTCAATAAACATTGGAAAATATTTGGAGCAGATAAGGATGGGTTTCCCTTTCATTTTTCTTTTCTTTTCTTCAAGAGAACATCTCATTAACATTAATGGAAACTATGCCTAGAAAAAGCCCAGGATTAGCTTTCGGTCTTTTAGAGAGTTTATACATTGCTGCCTGTCCCCAAAAAGACAAGATGGGAAGATACGAATCACATTTTGCCTCGTCTCTTTGAATTATATATTTCATTAGATTATATTTAATAAATCTTGAACTGGTCACAGCACAAGGAAAGTCAAGCTGCAATAATATTTACTCTCCCAATAAAACAGGAGAGTAAACCGTGTGTCTTTTTTGCTTTTGCAAACCGTGTGTCTTCCTGAAAGTCATTGGGCAGTTATATGACCATGATTCTCATGAGCACCTTCTTTGAGCTTGCAATTAGGCTGTCTTCCAGGAGTTGAAATGATTAGCAGTAAATATGAATGTAATAGCTCGGCTTTGCAGTTCCCCAGTCACTCTTGGTTCCTCCATTCACCGGGGAGATAATGTGAATCAAAGTTTATCAGTTCAACATGTGACAATAAGTGAATCTAAACTGCAATGTGGGGTAACCTTTAAGGCGCAAGGTGAAGTAAACAGAAAAATTGGAATACATTCTTTCTTTAATACCCACCACTGGATTTTTGTGCTGAAATGATGATCTAATTTTTTTAAAAATGAGTAGAACTCAAAGAACTAGTAAATCACACGGTATAAAATGTTTAAAATAACGCATGGAAGGGTGTGTGTGTGTCTTTTCTTTGTTGTTGTTTGTTCTTTGGAATGAGCTTGTAACAAACATTTACTTTTCAAATAGTACTCTGCCTAGCTATTTGAGATCCTCAGATTCGGGCTTTCTAAGATTTACCTTTCTCACGCTTTTCCAGATCATCATCAGGATTCCCCAGAAAACAGGCAACAGGTATCAGTTTTGTGGTTTCTTTTCAAGGCACCTTACCCCGTGTCTTATGGGTTCCTCGATATTGAGGGCGAAAGAGCCAGAAGACAGCCAGCCCTGGGGAGGCCACGCCGCGGCGCGATGATGAAGTAAATAAAACACGAAACGTCTTTATCTTTCGTATTTGATCCCATCGGAAAAAACCCCTAAATCTTAGATTGCAGCCAAATATTCCTTCACATTTTCTTCTAGGCACAATAAGGGTCATATAAGGTCAAGAGCAAAAGAGAACGAGTCGGGGAAAGGAAGAGTTAAGTTTCGACGAACAGCAAACCAATCTGAAGCCAATTAATCCTGGACGTAGAAAAACTCCAAAGAAACTCTGTGATTTTTTTTTTCTTCCTGATCTGATGCCACAGAAAGACAAAGAAACAAAGGAAATTATCCCACCTGAATACCTCAGGTTTATGATATTTATTTAAATAGGCCATTATTTTGTGAAATAAAACTCATACCTAGTTAGAAGGAAGCAAAGTAGCTTTCTTTGTTCAAAGCTCCTCTTCCCTCTGACCTCTGCGTAAACTAAAATAATGGGACACAGTTCTGACGACTCCACCTAGATTCTGTCACTAAAATTGGACGTCATTTTCTGAAGCCACTAGAATATGATTAAAAGCATAGTTTTCCTCCCACATAGAAAATAAATTATAGAAAATTAAATCCAAATTTATATAAAAATATTGTGTTGAAATAATTATCTGGTAATCCGAAAAGAGAGGAGAACTAACACGTTGAAGACAATTTTGTGATTGAACAATATGCTAATGTATAAACCGTGCCCCACGTGTCCTAATACAAAAACAGAGTTATTAATTCAGAAGTACAGAGCCATGAAATGAAATAAGGAAACCAAGCTGACGAACCAATTTGGTTGCTTTAAAAAAAGACACTCTTTACACACTTGCCATGCACAGAGAAGAAAGGCCTGTTGGAGCCACGCTGGGATCATGTCCAGCCCACATATTAAAGAAGCCCACTGTGGCTACTCTAGAAATGGCTGAAACAATCAACAACAAAAATATTTATTTTAATGATAGGGAGAAAGTCTTCATGCTAAGTTTCAGAATTCATACTTGACCTCAAAACACAATTAAATTAATTATTATTGAAAGTTAAGTGAACCAAAATATCATTATATATACATGTGCATATATATATATACACACACATACATATACACACATATATATACATACACACTTCTTTTTTTTTTTTAAGACAGAACAAAGGTTACACTGTCACCCTGGGTACAGTGCTGTGGTGTCATAGCTCACAGCAACCACAAACTCTTTTGCTTCAGCAATCCTCTTGCCTCATTCTCCCGAGTAGCTGGGACAATAGGCACATGTCACTATGCCCAGCTAGTGGTTCTATTTTTAGTAGAGACAGGGTCCTGCTTTTTGCTCAGGCTGATTTCAAACTCCTGAGCTCAGGCAATCCACCCGCCTCAGCTTCGTATAGTGCTCGGATTACAGGTGTGAAGCCACCATGACAGCTTACATTTTTCCTACATGGTTAATATTCTAAACAACATACGCCAGGCCCCATGATCAGCACACAAGTCATCTCAACTTTTTTCCATAACAACTCTCTAAGCATGGTATTATTCCCATTTTACAGATAAGAAAACTTAGGTTTAGAAACAGTAATTAACTTTTCCAAGGCAACATAAAATTTGTCCTTTACACCACTAATGTCCTCCCAGTATTGCTTTGACATTTCCAAGAGCAGAAATTGTTTTCCATCTCAAAGATATTCTTTGTTTGTTTTTTGAGACAGTCTCACTCTGCTGCTCTGCGGTTGAGGGTCATGACATCATCACAGCTCACAGCAACCTCCAACTCCAGGGTTCGAGTGGTCCTTCTGCCTCAGTCTCCTGAGTAGCGGGGACTACGGCTGCCTGCCACAACACGCGACTCATTTTTCTATTTTTAGTAGATATGGGTCTCACTCTTGCTCAGGCTTGTCTTGAACTCCTGAGCTCAAGCAATTAGCCTGGCTCAGCCTCCCAGAGTGTTAGGATTACAGGCTTGAGCCACCGTAGCCTGAAAGATATTCTAAATGCACACTCTCGGCAATCTGTGCAGAGAGCGCAAAACTTTCCTTAATCTCCTGCTCCACCACAAAAAATAAGTAATGAATAAATAAATAAATAAATCTAAAGATAGTCCTAGAGAAAGCAGAGCTTTGAGTGAAAGGAATAGCAATGTTTTTTTGCCAGGCTTCCTTCTCTCAGAAGGAATAAAGATGTGGCCACCTAAAAATAGACCTCTCTGCCCCATCTCCATGACCTCTCAGAGTTCTGAGAACCATTCCACCTCTTCAAGCCTGAGAACAGCCAAAGATTCTAATTAGAAATTAAGGGGAGTATCCTCTGCTTAAGTAGGTCCAAACTAAGCTCCAAGGAATGCTGTGACATTGCATGCCCTCCCATCTGACTCAATGGGAAAGAAAAACATGACAGCAAACACACCAAAGCTCAAGGCAGGTGGATGAGGAGTCAGAGGCTTGGATCCTGGTCAATTCTCTTCCAGATATAAGGACTAACAATAATTAACATAAAGTGACCAACAGTATTTCTGCATGAGAATGGTCTAATTTATTTAACTTAAATATGTCTTTACTGGTTTCCTCTATTCTTGAAACCACGCTTGGGCATCAGCTAAGCACATCTGAAACCCCCTTTAATTTTGCTGGACTCAGATTATTTGGAAGCAAATGTTCAACAGGTAAACTTAGACAAGATCTCCAAAACTGAGTTCCTCAGCTTGGACTGAAGCACTGTCACAAAAGGGTAGTATTTATGCAACTTTTCCCACTTAATTAATTGGTAACACCCTTGTCCTGGAGCATCCTGAGAGGCTAGCCTTTTAAGGACTGTCAATCTGTTTGAATACCACTGACAAAACATTACTGTTTAAGTTTACTCTTATTATCACTAATAATTAGTTTTCTTTGGTCAACTTACATCTTCAAGATACAACCAAGTTCAGTATTTATGGTAATCTCTAAGCCCAGTGTTCAATTAGTTACAAATCCCCAGTTTCAGAGCTTTAGCCGTCATTATGAAGATGACAATGACTCTTTGAGAGGACGAGGACCTTGTCTTGTATGTTTTTGTGATCTTCTAAAGTGCTCTGCACAGAACTGACACTAAGTTCAATAAATGTTTTTTCAATATAGGAAGAAATGTTCTGTTGCCACTTAGAGTATAGAGCAGTTTTCATCTTCAAAGCACTTTATTCACATTAATTCAGCTATTTACATTTTGCTGATGGGTAAATGGCTGAAGAGGGTAAATGGGCTGTTAAAGGCCAAGGAGAGAAAACTCCGCCTGTCAGGAATAGAAATTTGCAATCACTGATTAGCAGTCACATGTCCCTGGGGTGTTTTTTTTAGGAGGGGTTAAAAAAAAAAAAAAAAAGGATAAACATTTCCTAACAAAGGCCATGCAGGGATTGTCATTCTACTGTCTGGATAAGTCAACAGTGGTTAAAGAAACAAATACTCTAGATCAGGGGTCCTCAAACTTTTTAAACAGGGGGCCAGTTCACTGTCCCTCAGACCTGGAGGGCTGGACTGTGGGCCCCAGGACAAGGTGGCTGCTAAGCAGGACACGCCATGCAGCAAAAAAACCTGGCGGGCTGGACAAATGTCCTAGGCGGGCCATAGTTGGAGGATACCTGCTCTGGATGGTCCCAACAGCTGTATTGAACACATAGGAACAAAGTGTTATTTTTACTGTTGTTTTGGGTGAGAGAGAGAGTTTGCGTGTCTGTGTGTGTGGGGTCAACAGCTTTGATACATACTGCGATGCAGACAGACTGCTTCCATTTGCAGTTTTATAAAACTACGTCCTGTGCTGTTAGCACAGGAATTGAAATACATTTGGTCTAAAGTTTATTTTGCACTGGCAAAGTGGGCTAACCATATAGTTCCAAAAGGTAGCAACATCGTAATATCAAAATAGACATTAAGGCAACTTAAAAATCCAGGGAACCCTACTGTAAATTAAAGTACACATAGAGATTCTTAGGTGTGTACTGTTATGCTGTTTCAGGTGTTTCTTTTTTTTTTGAGACGGAGCCTCAAGCTGTCCCCCTGGGTAGAGTGCCATAGCATCATGCTCACAGCAACCTCCAACTCCTGGGCTCAAGCGAGTCTCCTGCCTCAGCCTCCCAAGTAGCTGGGACCACAGGCGCCTGCCACAACACCTGGCCATTTTTTGGTTGCAGCCATCATTGTTGTTTAGCGGGCCCGGGCTGGGGATTCGTACCCGCCACCTTAGGTGTATGTGGCTGGCGCCTTAGCCGCTTGAGCCACAGGCGCCGAGCCTGTTTCAGGTGTTTCTTTATGAGACAGCTTACATCTCAAAACTCTCATCTTTTTTTTTTTTTTTAAACAGAGTCTCACTTTATTGCCCTGGGTAGAGTGCTACAACATCACAGGTCATAGCAACTTCCAACTCCTGGGCTTAGGAGATTCTCTTGCCTCAGCCTCCAGAGTAGCTGGGACTACAGGCACCTGCTACAGCACCTGGCTATTTTTGTGGTTGTTGTTGTTCTTGTCCCAGTTTGGCCGGAGTGGGGCCACCCTCAGTATTTGGGCCCAGTGACCCCCCCCCCCACTGAGCCACAGCAGTTGCCCCAAACTGCCATCTTTTAAAAATGTCTTCTTTCACTGTGCATTGAGGGAAGAGGGATAAGATTCTTCATATATTGTTGTCATATATTGTTTCAACTATCAGCTGTGTTTCCCTCTATTCCTTGGGGACACTGACTTTCTCAGAGAAGCTTCCTAGAAGGAGAAAGCTGATGAAAAGGTCTAGTGCATCTAGATTCTGTAAGTATGGAGAATAGCCTAGTTGGAAAGCACTCTAGGTCAGTCCTGAACATCTGGCTTTAGGGACCTTTTTCACATTGCCATCTACTTCTCTCTACCCTGCTAAAAATCTATACAATGAAGTTACAAGATATATCTTCCTTTAGTCCCCAAAGCAACACTTGACGAGATAAAAAGGAGCATAATTCCCCTGAGTCAATGAAAATTACTGTGTGTATAACACTATGCTTGGTTTGAGATTAGATAGCTTAGAAAAGGGGAGGTAAAAGTACAAGAGAGGAAGATAGTGAATATTGGCAATCAGGACCAAGACTCCTGATCTAAAAGTAGTAATTCAGTGACCAGCGGTCAGATGAAAGCAGCAGAGAATTCTGTTTAGAGAAACTGGAGCTAGCAAATCCCCAGGTAGCTAGCTTGGCTTGGACTGGGAGGTACCTGACCTGTAGAGAAAGTAGCTGAGCCAGGGTGCTGGATGAGGTCCACAGGGAGCCTTTGTTCCTAGGTTAAATAGATTGGCTGAGAATTACTAGTAAGGAAATTGCTCGCCAGTAAGTAATCTGGATTGCTGAGGAGGTATAAAGAGAAGTTAATGCAAGAAGTTCCTTAGATCAGAAAAAAGCACTGAAAATTCTCCAGGGGAAGTAACTGTGTTAATAACATGGGTGGAAGAGATATACCACACCCACAGGACACCTGAATCTCCAGCAGGCTGCCAGGTACCCAATGCTATGTAGACCTTTCTCTATGCACACAGGGATCTTCCAAATTCCTAGCGATTTTTAGATTCTGATCTAAGGCAACGATTCAAGAAAAAAGTTAGTATATCAGTTGGTACACTGGAAAAAGAAGGTAAATTAAAGCTTTAAGCAAGGGAAAAGGAAAATCTGCTCTTTGTCAAGTAAAAAAAGCTTTCTCTAGAGAGCTCTTGAAATCAATAAATACACCATAGACTTCCAGAGCAGGAAGGGTCCTGGTTAGCAGTTGCTGTTAACAGATAAGAAAACCGAAAAATGAAGAATAATTTTAGCAAATCTCATCAAGCTGACAAAGTGAAGACTAGACAACATTTCTTTGCTTGTGGCTAGAACTCTCTAATTTGGAAAGATCTAATGAAGCAGAACACCTTAAGAAAAGTTAATTAGGAGCAGGTCCTGTTGAGACCTTCTCTAAACCCTGAGAGCAGATGTATCCTGTTCACTAGATGGTTACTTGAATGTAACTAAACATGCCATCTGATGTGAACAGACAAACCTAGTTTGTATGTCCTAGAAGATGAGCAATTGGATATGGAAACCCACCCTCTCAAGGAAGAGAGCTTCAAGTCTTTCCAAAGTTAAGGTAACTGGTCAAGGAATATAACAGTGGGAAATCACGAATGAGATTAGAATTATGAATTTTTTTGAAAAGTAACAGAACAGATTTTGAGGTATAGCTGACAATACCTTATTTATAATTAAAAGTAACCATCAAAAAGTCAGAATACCAAGAGAACATAAGAGGCCTTTCCTCATCACACTTCCAACAAATGAAGAGCAACCACAAAGACATTCTGCAGACCTTAATTGAGAAAGACTCCAGGAGGTAGATAAACAAATGACATTTCCTCATAAAGTCCACGTCTTGTCACAAGATGGGTCCTGTGGCAATAAAATGCAAAGTCCTAGCAAAGCTCTATTAAGAAAACCCTTTCCATGCTTTGGGAAGACATCTGATAAAACACAAGCTGAGTGTTGGTCCCCAACATGGAAGCCAAAAGAGCAGATCACAGAAACAAAATAGCAAATATAGGGAGATTCCCAGCCCCACCCCAAATGTGAGGAGCTGGGGCATCACACCTCGGAAGTCATTGCTTTTCTTCTTTTCCCCTGACCCCTTCATGTGTACCGACACTTTTTCTTTTTAAATCTCCTACCTGCAAATGTTACTTATTGAAGTCGATTTTACCCCCCTTTACACCCACAACTCTGTCTCAGGCTGCACATTTTGTGATATCATCATTGATGAAAGCTCTAATGGCATTAGAAAACCTTGAAATAGCGCAGCTGATCTATACCTGGCAGGTAATTGCTTAAAACACCAGCAGAGAGGATGTCTAATCTATTCCTAAAGATGAGAGCAGACAGATGGCAGCTCACCCCTCTGCTACCTTTCCCCTTCTCCCCCAACAATTGTACCTTTGAGCATTTTAGAGACGTGAAAGTACTGTACACCAAACTACAGCATGGCCTTTCTTACCTAGCTTCTCTTTGCAAACCCAAAGTTGCCATTAGCAGCTTTGAGGTAACAGAAAAGCATGCTTACTGTTATTTAAGATTAGGCTAAATCCTTGATGATAAGCAGATTTATTGAATTTTTTGAATAAATGTAATATTTATTGAGATACACTACTAGATTTTGGGTAAATTGATAGAATAAACCAGAAACAGGTAGCCAGAAACATTTTCCCCAAGTCATTTTGAGAGATTTAAACAGTGTTAATAAGGTGGTTGAGAATAAAAAAGATTTTAGAGGGAACAAAATATTCAAATCTTTTCTTACAAACTGCAGAGTATAAACAGACTGCCTACTAATGCCTGATCACAGTGGAGGCTATGATGATTTTAGTGTTTCAAACTTTTATGTAGGAGAGGATATTTATGGATTCACTAATTGGTTTGCCGTGAAATAATTCTACGGAGGAAAAAAGTGTTCTTGAAAGAAAATTGAGACATAACATGGATAATGCAAAGCCTATATTTAATCCTGGCCAATCCCATTGCCTTGCATTTTGTGTAGATGTCAAACATATCATTGAAAAGAAAATGGTTCACAAATGCAACCCAGGGAATTGTCCTACTTTTCCTACTTGCCCAGTCTTCAATGCAATAGATCTTTATTCTAGTCTCATTTCTCTCATATCTTTGTGCTAGAAAGAGTCAAAGGATTAAATGGATGGAAAATTCATCTCCTAATCAAGTTCTTTCTTCAGAAAAAGAGTTTTTTTAGTTATGGAAGTTCTTGTGCAGCAATATAAGGGCAACATATTTGATTTGTTATTTTTAGCAATGAAGTTGAGGACTGAATTATATGAAAAGGAACAATAAAACATTCCTGAGAAAAATAATAAATAGTTTAAAATAAGTTGAATAAAGTTCCTAAGTCAAGAATAGTTTGATTCAATATGGTTATTCAAGAAATTCTGAAAGTGATTGAAATTCAAAGTTCTTTTTGTTTTCCCAGGAGTCCTGGCTTAGACATAAAACAAAACCATGATGGGTTTTTAGGACATATCTTAACTTCTTACTTCATTTGATATTGTTGGAATATTTTTGTACCTATCATCACAGATCATAATATTTCAAGAGGCACTTATGTATTGGTTGGTAAGGCACTATAACCTAACAGACATTTAATGACTATCTTCCTCCCTTGAAAAGAGTTCATTGGAACCCTGGACATATTACACATTGTTTACAGCATTTTGCTATAGCTTTAAGGAAAAAGGAAAGAAAAGACTATTCCTAAACAGGCGAGACAGCCATAAAGTCTTTTGTGCAAACTGAATATCAAACACATATTAATTTTACTGCCCCAAATGCATTATCTGGAAGACCGAATACATTAAAAATTATTTATTTATTTGTTATGGTACCGACTAATAAAATGAGAACTCTAACAGAATAAATATAGGATCACCCATTTTTATGCATTTGGGAATGGATAAATACATCACCTTAAATTGGAAGCAAAAGAATGAATAACCTTTAAAAAGTAAAGAATCAGTCCCTTTAACACTATGTATTAAAATTGAAAACATCAAAATATTTCTAATTGGTACTAAGCCAATCTTATACCAAAAAACCTATAGAAAGTACTTGTAACACTGTCCGTTGAAGATTTGTTTTGATAACTCTAAAAGATAAGCCAAATAAGTATGTTATACTTCAGCCAGCTTGTGTTAAATAGCGTAATTTAATCATTTCACAATGTAAACATACATCAAAGCATTATACTGTACCCCATAAATATACAACATATACAATTATTACTTGTCAATTAGAAATGTGTTCATTTAACCCCACTCAAGCCTGAGAGATACAAACCAGGGCAGTAAATGGTGTCACCAAATTTTAGTTGGTGAATAACTGTGGGAATGTTCTCAGCCTCACACTACTACTATTTGGAGATTCTAGTCAGTAATGATGACCAGTCTCTGGAAAGTTCACTGATAGATTAAGTCATTGGCTGTCATAAATTTGCACTGAAATTCCAAGCAAACCCTTCTTAATTTAGTCAGAATCTTGTTCTACTTGACTGCAACTAGATTTCCCAATTGTGTCTGTCAATCAAAATTAAAAAGGAGAAATGTAATAACTTTAATTTCTTTCTAAATCTAGAGTCAGGACAAAACTTCTAAGTTGGTATTAACTAGTACCGTACCAAGAATACAGCTCTCAATTAGTCAGTTCAGCTCTTCTTAATTATTCCCTGTGTCAAAAAATAGCCTGCCTGCCGCTCATGAAGTCATTACTTGGAGAAAACAGTGGATTCAATTTTGACTGAGAGTAGAAGAGATGGTAGGCTATTAATGAAGGGATCTTGAAAAGTAGCTTTTTCAAAAGAAAAAATAAAAACTGTTTGCTTGTCCTCTTTGTTTATAGTTTTCCTCTAAAACAAACTACGGTAGTTTCAAGATGGTCCCTCATGTTTTAAGATTTGATACGTACAAATAATTTCTCCTTTGAGGGAGAATGAGATATTTTACTCCGTCATGTTACTTTGGATTACTTGATTGGACATGTATAATTTTAAATCAAGCTACACTAGTTTTTTTCCTAACAAAAACTGTAATAAAAAACATTTATGCAGCCTCAGACACGTACAAAAGTTCTATTCATCATTTTCCTGCAAATTAAAGCTAATTACACTTAGAATTGCTTGCCTTTCTACATCTTTCAACATTCATAACCCATGTGATTCTCTCAGAGTCTCAAGCTTAAGTTAAGAACTTCTGTTGGCATTTTAAACAAAATTTGACACATATGTATACTTTGGAAACACCACCACTTGTAAAAACATCTTTGAATTTTGATGAGATGGGAGATAGGTGGGAAGACAAGTCAATCATTCTGCTTTCCAAGATTTAAAAATTCTCTCCATTGTAAAAACAATGCAAACCAAAGGAAGAGAGGGAGAAGTTTTCCAACATTTTGAAGGAAAGTTTGGGATTTTCTACAGGGAAGGAAAAGGAATTGGTGAGCCACTTGTAGCTCACTGGGATGACAAGTCACAATGAATTTAGGAAAATCTATCACAACAGTATTAGAATGCTAATCGTCACCTCTCACTGTCCTCCAGCTATACAAAGGCAAACCCCCTAGTTTAATTTCCCTTATCATACCTTTTACTTACGCTTCTTTCTTTCACAATTACTTCTAACTTTAAAGACAATTTAGTCTTTAGTCATAATTAAAGTTACACTGCCCGGGTTCTTAAAGTGTACGTCCACACTTGACAATGGTCACTGTGTGTGTGGCTGTGCCGCTGTCTGATCGTTCAGCTTGAAACCATCTCACTCCCTGTTCTTTTCTTCTGTACACTCAAAAGGTCCCCAAAGAACAACCTTCTGAAGTGAGGAACAATGATCCTATTAATTTGTCATAAAACCAAAATGATACATGTGCTTAATAACGTAGACTATGAGCCATAAAAATTTGATTGGGATGGTTCTTGGAATTACGAGTCAGAGAAATCAGATGAAACGCAGCAAGTTGAGAGGTGAAGATAAAAGGTAAAGAGTTCATTATGTAAATGTATAAAATTCTCAAAAGTCACCAGAGGAGAAATACAGTTACCACATAGGCCATCATTTGAACCTGAACTAATGTTATTCCATCATGTAGGATGATGGCAGTCCTATTATCATCCCCAAACATTCACCAGTTTCTTACAAGGACATGAAGTAGACAGATTCAACTTTTACTAGAATAAAGTTAGGGCAAAGATAGGACAGATAGTTGAAAAATTCTACTCATTTCAATATCCAAGCACATGAATTAGTGACTTGTGGTAATATCAAACAATTTTTAAAAGAAAGGAGGAAAAAAACATAGTAATGACCTAGCGAATATTATTAAACTTCACATAGATTTGTTTTGGCATGACTATCAAGGGATAAGAGATGTAGAATTGGAGATATAATTGGAAAAGTTTAATTTCACTATTATTTGACCAATCATATAGATTATTTCGTCTACACTAAGAAAACATTTCATATGACCATTTTCTAAATCAACAGAAAAAAAGTCTAAATCAACAAAGAAAAAAGTTCAATAATTTCCTATTTTAACTGTTTGTGATAATGACAAATACTGGGAGTGGGAGGTGACATTATTTGTATCAGTATATTTAGTTGAAGCATAAATTAAATTTTTTTTAAAAGAAGAGACTGATATATGTTTACCCCCATCTCATATAAATGCACATACTAAGTCTCTAAATCAAAATGGTTGAGACCCAGAGTATGGTTTATCATATAAAAATATCAGACACAGGGGCGGTGCCTGTGGCTTAAAGGAGTAGGGCGCCGGCCCTATATACCAGATGGTGGTGGGTTCAAATCCAGCCCCAGCCAAAAACTGCAAAACAAAATCAGACACAAAAATTAAATAATTAACATGTAGATAAAAAATGTATAATAGTATGAGACATTATTCTTTTGATTCCTAAGACTTGGTACTTTAAAGTGATTATCAAAATTGAAATGATTTCTATCAGTAAAGGCACAGGAGTGCATAATTTCAGAGACCAAAAGGCCCAAGAAGGTTTTACTAAACATGGACCAAATCACATATATCCACCATCACCTGTGGTGTTTTTAAAAAATGCTGATTTCCCAGACTTGCCAATGCAGATCTCAGCATGTGATCAAGAATCTCTATTTTTTTAATTTATTTTTCTTACTTATATATGTGTATATTAGGTTTCCACTTTTGCCTTCAAAGAATTTAAAAAGGCTAAATTTAATGACATAACAATATTTAACATCTGAGAACAAAAACCTCATAAAGAACGAATGAAGATAAATACATTCAGAATAGAAATCAGACAATTGCTGCAACAAATTATTAAACAATAATAATAGTAATAATGCAAAGAAAGTAACATTCACATTGTCAGATAGAAGTAGGTCTATTATAGAGTGCTTTGATCAGTTAACTTCTTATTTTGTTTTTTCCAAAGTCTCAAAAAAAAATAGACAACTAATATTTATAGATAAAAGTAAAAGATAATTTCAAAAAAATAGATCATGCCAAATCTTAGACAATAGAAAAAGAAATATTTCAAAATCATTCTACTTAATCTGAAATAGAATCTGAAATCTAAAAATAGAATCTCTACTTTTCAGAACTTGTCAATGTCATTCTTCTTACCCCTGCAATCATATAAGCACTGAAGTACCAAGTCTAGGATGTTACTAGTTACTTTGAATATCTTAAAGGAACTCTAAAATGGTTCAGGGCACTCCACTTTTACCTACAAGTTTAGGACAACAGTCACAAACTCAAGCATCTAGAGCGACCAGGCAGTAACTTTGAATAGGAATAGGGAGAAAGGAGGTATTGCAGATAAGAAGAGACTTTCCCATCTAAAGCCCATAGTAACTGCTCACTTGTAGTTATTATTATCCCACGGACACGTAGACGACTTTGTGAGATATTCTGAGATTTTGTTTTCTTTATTTTTAGCATGGTGGAGATACTGATGTTTATATAAATATCCTGATTTTAAAATGTTAACAATCAGTTTTAAATATTTAAAATGTGCAATTAATTGGAATGCAGACAAACAAAATGCATGTATGATTGAGGTGAGCATTCCAAATTGTATATAAAATCAGCACATTGTACCCCATAAATACATTAATGTATATAGATATAATTTAATAAAACAAATACAATTAAATAGAATGATTAATTTGGAACATCTGATTTTGGTTATCTGAAAAATATTATAGAGTATTCTGCTCTGTCTCTATATAGACACTAGAGTGTATATATAACTTTACCACTTTGTATGTTGACATACACAAAGCACAGACAGAGAAGTTACCCTCTCTACATTATCAATACTACATATAGGTTTTTTGAAAAGGCTAATCATACAGCATGTTACCTGTTTATTAAAAAATTGCAATCTAAACAGAGAAGCAAATCAACACAGATTGAATAGAAATGAGAATCTGTGACAGTGACAACATTAACCAAGAATTAGAGTGAAGACGGATTAGCATGGGATAAGAATATTGTAGAAGAATTCCTGTTGTGGGTAGGATATAAATTGGACCATGTGCTGGTAAAACTAAATATCTATATTCAGAGGAATGAAACTACATTCCTATCCATTACCATCTATAAAGATCAACTGTAAATGGATTAAGCTTAGGGCCTAACATTATAAAACTACTCTAAGAAAACATAAGAAAAAACACTCCAGGATAAAATTATAAGCAAATATTTTATAGTTAAGACCTTAAAAGCACAGGAAACAAAACAAAAATAGATAAATGGGATTATATTAAACTAAAAAGTTTTTACAGTGCAAAAGAAACAATCAACAAAGTGAATAGGCAATCTGTCCAATGGAAGAAAATATCTGCAAAACATTCATCCAACAAGGGATGAATATCCAGAATACACAAGTAAGTCAAACAACTCAATAGAAATAACCCCAAATAATCCTATTAAAAAGTGGCCAAACCATCTGAAGAAGCATTTCTCAAAAGAGGACATATAAATGGCCAATAGATATATAAAAAACTATTTAATACCATTAATAATCAGGAAAATACGAACCAAAACTATGATGAAATATTATCTTATTCCAGTTACCCAGAGAGAAAATTAGACATTTTATCATAAAGATACTTGCACTTGAATGTTTATAGCCGCACAATTTACAATCCCAAAGATGTGGAAACAGCCCAAATGCTCTTCAAATGTGGACTGATTAATAAATTGTGCTCTCTATATACCAAGGAATATTATTCAGGCAGAAAAAGACAGAGATCTAGTATGTGTTATAACAACCTGGATGGAACTAGAGACCATTCTCCTAAGTGAAATATCACAAGAATGGAACAACAAACACCACATGTACTCAAAGCAAATTGGAACTACTTGATCAAAACCTATATGTTCATAGGGAAGCAAAATTCAACAAAATTCAAGTAGGGGTGTGGGGAGGAGAGGGTGGGTAAATTCTCACCCAACAGGTACATTCCACAGGTATGTCACACATGTTCTGGGTAAAGGACATATCTGTAACTCTGACTTTAACCTTACAAAAGCAAACTATGTAACCAAAACATATGTACCCCCATAAGAATATGAAATTTAAAAATAAACCATCATTTTTTAAAAGGCTATTATACAGAAAAAATAATGGATGATAGCAAGAATGGGGAAAAAGGGAAGTCATATGCTTTTGATGGGAATGTAAATTAGCATAGTCATGTATTATTTTCATTATGGAAAACAGCATGAATATTTTTCAAAAGACTATAGAGCTATGATACAATCCATCAGTCCCACACTAGGTATGTATCCAGAGAAAACCAGAAAATCAGTATATCAGTGTAGCAGTAAACCTGTTCCCCCAACTTTGTTGCAGGACTACTCCAAAAACGAAACTAAGGAATCAACCTAAGTGTCCTTCAAAGAATCAACACATAAAGAAACTGGCACATGGACACAATGGAATATTATTTGGCCATGAAAAATGAATTCTTATCATTTGTGACAAAATGAACTTAACTGGGAAACAATATTACTTGTAAACCAAGCACAGAAAGCCAAATAGTCCAAGTTTTCACTCATATCTGAGAGTGAAGGAAGTTTATCTCATGGAGGTAAAGAGTAGAATGATAGATATCAGAGTCTGAAAGGGGTTTACATGTGCAGGAAGGGGATGAAGAGAGGCAGGGTAATGAACACACACACAGAGTTAGAAGGATACATTCTCATGTCCAATAGCACAGTAGGGTGGGCAGAGGTAACAAGGTATTTTGTATTACAAAATAGGCAGAGGAGAGGATTTGAAATGTGCCCAATACAAAGAAATGATAAATGACCCAGGCGATGGATTTCATAAATACTGACTTGATCATGTGTGTTCTATGTGTGTAACAAGTAGCACATTACTTCATTAGTATGTACAAATATTATATATTAATACAAAATAAAAAATAATTTAAAATGCTGATTAAGTTTAAAACCAAACAATGTTCAGTAACATTATTAAGACTTTAAAACTCCTCAATGCCAAAAATCTTATCATTAATATATACGTTTTAGTTATGTGGGTATTTAAAATTTTAGATATATTAAAAGCCTGAAAGAAAAAAAAAATTCCAAATGGGTTGCATTTAAAAACTGTGACATTAAAGGAAGTTGGGTATAACAGATTGAACAAAATCAAGAAGGTGATAATAAACACCAAGTGAAACCTGAGAACAGCATCTATAAATAGTAAGTAGAAAATGTAAGCTGTTTTTGCTCTGAGCTATCATCCTATCCTTGTAACAGAATTCCATGGAAAGTAAGTAAAACTATGTGGCCAAGCGTGTTTTGTTTTTCTTTGTAAGTGGTTGGCTATGTTTTATACTATCCAATGCTACGTTGAACACTAAACCAAGAAAAGGAGCGTGGGAAGAGGAGGAGGGAAGGAAGGGAGGAAGTGTAGGAGAGGGAAAAAAATGAAAGAAAAAAGGAGAAAGTTGGGAGGGAGAAGGCAAAAAAA
>NW_003852419.1:8342364-8363197 GCF_000181295.1 Otolemur garnettii
AAAGAACACTGACCACGGCAGCTCATTAGCAGGTGCTGTTCAGAAAGTAACGTGCGTAAGCAGACAGGAGAACTTAGGTTAAATGATACGAAAAAACTTTATATAAATGTTATGTAAGAACACGCAGGCAATGGATCATGCTACCATGGGAATTCAGAGGCATTTTTGGATGGAAGATACTAATTTATTACGGGTTGACTTAAGCATAATTACATGCAACACAGACACTGAACCAGGGAAATAATGAGTAACTTTTAAAAATCCATCTATTACCTAAGGACAGGGAAAGGAGCAAATGTGCAAATGCTCCAAAGCCAGATGAAACTTCCTCTAAGAAGTTGCCACTCATCGTATCCCCCCTTTTTGAATAGGTTTTAAACGTCTCCACCTGATCCATCCAGACTCATAAATCTGGTATTCATCATGCGCAGAGTGGCTCTCCCCTACTGCTTCAGCCATATCTCCCGCTCCTAGACACAGGCCGTCTGCACTGATTAGGCTGATATACTCACTCTTCCATACGGTACACAGTGTTTGCCAAGACTACCTGCTTAGCAATTTTCTTTTTTCTTTTCTTTTCTTTTTTTTTTGCAGTTTTTGGCCTGGGCTGGGTTTGAACCCACCACCTCCAGCATATGGGGCCGGTCCCCTACCCTTTTGAGCCACAGGCACCACCCAGCAATTTTCTAATGGGTTTACAGATGAACCTTCAAAATCATTTCAAACGCTATATAATCTGCACTGATTCCAACATTACACAACTAGAATTCTAAATAAAAATATTTTAACAGTCTCCAACACCGTGGCTATATTTTTCTCTTCTTCCATTTTCATCTTTAGGATGGTTTGCTAAAGTAAAACACTGGTCTCTGAAAGCTAGAGACATAACCTTGGTCTCTTCACTGAGAAATAAGTCATTTTCTATCTTTCCCACTTTAATGCAATCGTAGCAGAAATTATGGCCACATGGAGGCTTTGAGGTTGATGAAAGGCTCTGTCCTAAAGACAAGTTTAGGATCCATAACACACTTTTCAGTTTTTATTCTTTTATTAATAATTCAGACTGTTGCAATTGAGGCCACACCGAAGGAGTACGCTTCCTGCATGTTTTCTGTTGTATTTTTCCTCTAGTTTCAAGCCCTACCTGAGCCTTGCCCCCCTTATCCCACTTTCTCCATATCTCTCCTTCATTTCATTACAGGTAGATACTCTTGGCCCTCCTTGTGAGGGTTCTTAATGGTCCAAGAGTCTGAAAGAGAAATTAGAAACCTTGACCAGGGGAACATACTGCCACCTACAGGGATTACAGGGATACTATGTTTAAGAACGTCCCCAATCTCCAGTTCATGAAAGGAGAATCTCATCTATCACAAAGAGTGGGACATTGGGTATACTTAAACTATGTGCATAAGGAAGAAGTCAATTCTATCAAATTACAACCTTTAATTGGGCATATGAAATAAGTATATGTATTTGTACATGTATATGTGTATGCAAATTAAACAAGGCTAACAAAAATTAATAGGGTTGTAAGAAAGAAAATTAGAAGTATCAAGTCGGACAATTGATAATTTTTTTAATTAAAAAATAACACTTTCAATAAACATTAGAAGAGTCATATCTATTTTTGGTTTGGTTCTATATGCCCTTGAAAAGTTTATGTAACACTATACAGTGTGATAGAATATTTATATTAAATATCTGTAGCTGAGATCTCTGTAGGGTTGAATGTTTTCTCCCATAATATCCTAACCTCAAAATTGTATTTATGGGTCATAATAGAAATATCTCAGAAATAAATTATGTAAACCCAGCTTTCTTAAATATAGGATGCTGGATATTTACTTGATAATTTAATATCATTATTATAATATATGCTATCAGATTAGATAATAAAAGCAGTCAAAAAACATTACAATATATAATTTTTTAAAAGCTTCACTTGAAAATGCAAATATGTAGGAAAGATACAAAAAAAGCATACAAAACATCCCCTTACCCAATTTACCGATTATTAGCTTAAACATTAACATTTTTTTCAATTTGTTTATTTGCTCTCGCTCAACAAACACATAGACACATTTACATTTTTTTAATAATTTGAGGATAAATTACATACATCATGGTGCCTTACCCTAAATCCTGGTGTTTTTCCTAAAAAGATATTTTCTTATATAATCAAAGGTATCAACACATTTTTGACCTAATCCACAATCTGTATCTCCATTTTTGTCAGTTGACCCAGAAACATATTTCATATTATTTTTCCCCACAGAATATTCTAGTAAAGCAAATAATAAAAATCATATTCTATGATTTTTTTTAAAGCCCTTGAATCTGATTTCTTGGGGGATAAGGAGGAAGTTGTTACTTAACTATTGTAAATAAAAAGCCTGAATGTGGCTATTACTACTCATCTCTTTTATTTGCTTCGTCCTCTAACATATGTTAGAAACTGGATAATAAATTAATTTGAAATTTCAAATGCATAAGATTTAATACTCAATATAGGACAGAAGGAAGAATTTTTTGGGGGGGGAGGGGTCAAGACTGAGTTCTACCCTGTGCCCTGATCTGAGTGCAATGGAATCATAGCTCACTGCAACCTCAGACTCCGGCTGTGGGCATCCCACTGCCTCAGCCTCCAAAGCCACTGGGATTACAGGCGCTCGCTGCAGTGTCCAGCTGGGTTTTCACATCCCCCTCCTCCCTCCTTCATCCTGGGCCATAGTTGTGATCTATCCTTCATATGAAAGTGTGAGTAATCATTATAAATTGATTTCGTAATAGTACTGAGTACACTGGATACTTTTTCTTCCATTCTTGAGCTACTTTACCAAACAGGATATGTTCCAGCTCCATCCATGTAAACATAAAAGCGGTAAAGTCTCCATCTTTCTTAAGGCTGCATAATATTCTGATACCAGACTTCAGACTATACTATAAATCTATAGTGATCAAAATGGCATATTAAATTTAGACAAAGTAATTTTATTTGATTGTTCCCAGGAATATTTGGTGGAGTGATATCTTTAACTTAAATAAATAAACTAGTGGTCAAAGGCAGCTTGAGCAAAGTGTGTGTGGAGGGAAAACTGGAGGATGTAGGAAAGAATACATGAGATCTGTCAAACCTGTCACACCACAGTAAGAAGATCTGTGCAAGTTTAAGTTAATCTGGGTAGCTAGACTGGAGGAAAAGTAAGTCTAAGAACTGAAAAAACTTACATCTGTACCATCAGTTGGAAGGCCTCTCATTAGTGCCAGGGAGCCTTCCTATTGCTCTATACATGCCCTGATGTGTGTTATTTTACTCTTCAGGGCTATCCTTAATGTCAAGCACATATCACAAGGCCCTATGCAGTACTGATTTAATGGATATATTGCCGAATTAAAGAATATGAGAAATAACTCTAACTTTGCTATTATATAGGAAACCAAGTTCTAGCACCAATAGGTTAAAAAAAGAAAGAAAGAAAAAGAAACAAAAATCTGATTATATCTTAATTTTTACATCTATGCTTTTACCTTTAAGCTAAAAAAATAGTTTATATAAACAAAATTCTGCTAAAAACCAATGTATACAAACCAAGTTATCTATGAATAATCCTCTTTGCTGATGCAGAGTCTATATCCTAACCGAACCTCAAATTCCTTTCCTGTTGTTATGATTTTATAGAACGTATTGAAATTCTGTATCCTCATGTATACTCAGAGAAAGCTTCTGGATAGCCTTTTCCTAACTTTCGAATTTATTCTTCTTTAGGATTTCTTTAGCGTGTATATTCTCTAATACGGATTTCCACTTTAATACTTCCCATTATAACTTTTCAAGTAATTTTAGACCCCACCTAAAGACTGCTGTAAGAATAATTTTGTTAGTTGTTATTTCATCTTGCTTCTCATATGACAGTCGGCACAGATGCTCTCTGAGTGGTCAATTCCCTATAAGTATTTAGATACTTCAGATGAACAATAAAAGAACCCGCTAATATCTGGGATCTTCAGGAGGTCAGAGGTTCAGCAACAATTGCAGTTATGCAAATTACTATTTGTTAGGATTGTAATAATCTTAGAAAGAAACATGAGTGCTAATGTATTCTTTTGAGTAAGTGCCTTAGAAGATTCCCAGGAAAAGCTAATTGCAAATATGGCTTATAAACAATATTAAACATTAATGTTTATTGAACAAATAAACAAATGGCTAATCATTGAATAAAAAATAATTAAAGAAACCTTTTTATGAACAGTCGATCTCCTCTGGACACACTCTCACTACTCCTAGCAAAGTAGAAGCATCCAAATACCTTTTTGTAACATTTGAGGACAAGTGAAAATCCAGAAAAATTGCATTTAAAAATAAAATATTTTAGTCCATTCTACCTCTGGACACTTGCGTTTCTACAATAAAAGGAGGTAAAAGGGGGAAATGAACAATAGATGGTTTATCTGGCGACAGGAGATTCTTGTGGTGTTAGTAAAATCAGCGCTGTTAAAGTCCTTAATTATAAAGTCACAGGTGGAAAAGAGTCTACCCTATATTGTCAACACCACCCTAGTCAGACAAAATCCTCTAATCCACTCGCAAAATTAGGAAAAAAAATGCCTCTTAATTAATTTTTGCTTTCCCATAGTTAAAACAAGTTTCTTACATGAAAGAAACTTTATAACCACAGGATTTTTTTCTTTCAGGAAAAGCCAACACAAAACAGTTTTAACTGATCCCACGGTGTCTTTTTAAGCAATGAATGCTTCCAGGCTTTATGGCTTAAGTCTCTTGGAGTGATGTGTGCAAGTTGCTTGCCTTCTATAAAAGAAACCCCAGCTTCAAAGAGCCTGGATGTGAAGTGGATCCCAGGTTGAAGTGGGACAGCTGTGAGTTAAAAATATTTTCAATGTGCAGAGGTCTACAGGTTCTGCAGCCGTATAATTTAGGAGAAGGGTCCTTGCTAACTTCCAGATGTCTCTATTCCCATATTCATTTAGCAATATTTTTAAACAAGTAGATACATGTATGAACAAAAGAAGTGCTGATGATAACAGTATATCTGTGAGTATTAAACTAATATATATATTTTAAAGTAGTAAGGTATTTGGAGCCCAGGCAGATGCAGGAATTGTTGGGGTCAAAATAATGTGGGCTCCAGAGCAAGAGAGTCCTACACTTCATGGACTACATGACTCAGGTAAGTTCCTTAACCTCAGTCTCCACTTCTTCCTTTATAATCCAAAGCCAATAGTAACTCCAATGGCATCCATTTAAAGACCAAGATTTTTAATCAAGCTTAATACATTGTTCAATAAATGTTTGCTCATATTACAAAAATACATGAAGGAAAAAAAAACAAACATACATGAAGGGTAAGAAACTAAATTCCAATTTTTCTAATAGACAAATTGCTCACGTTATCATTCTCTCCACCATTTGATTGAGTTTAGTTGATTTTCTTTTCTTGAACACATGTGCAGTGCTGGACATGCCCCTGCTTATCCAGAGGGCCAATTAGATGTCTGAAAGGGTCCAAGTGTTGGCAGATTTCTCTTTCTTTTTGATTGTCACATCATTTGGAATTGCAATCAGAAAGTGTCCCTGATAATAATGTTCACAGCTTCAAAAGAGAGAATGATACAAAGTTTAATCACATTCTCAGCAGCAATGTGCTGTCATTTGGTATGATTAAATATCACCCGTTTTAAACCTTACCCTATAGTTTTTTATCTGAGGATTCACCTGAATCTTGAGGAATATGGTGATCCTAGGTCTGCAGAAAGCACTGATCCAGAGAAAATACACTGCCAACATTTACCTTTCTCTTAGTATGGATGCGCCAAAGGATGGTTATAAATACAGTGAGTACAATCTCCTCTGGATTGAAAGCTTATTTGCTAAGTTCATATTAAGAGCACGTCATTCCTAAGAGCATAGCTTTTAGGTAGTGAGAACGGAGGTCTTTCAGGAATGGGTAGCCTTTTTCTGCAATAGTTGAGCAAAAAAGGTGGAAAGTCAGGGCTACAATAAGAGGCTGCTTATTGTTTATAAAGCATAATTTTAAAGAGAAATTGCTAGAGACATTGACTCCATGACATAAATAGGCATCATCCACTTTATAGAATCCATTTCATATTAGTAGAGCTGCCTGCTTGTGAAAGCAAAGAAGACAGAATTCCAGACATGGCTGAGCAAAGAAGACAAAGGATGGCCCTTTTGATAAATAGTTTCACTACCCAAGAAAAGTGCTGAAGAAGTGGAAATACTTCTCACCAACTTCTCAGTCACCCTACTGAGAAATAACTCAGAGAATCAATCTGTATAGGTGGGAAATCAACATGAATATCTGTAAACACTGAGAAGCAAGTGATATGGAATCTTCAACAGTGATACCAAAATAAGCTCATTTTTTACTATTTATTACATTTCTATTCAGAGCATTTATGATGCTTCTATGACTTTACTATTCCTCAGGTTCTAGAGGAATTCATCTAAAGATTACAAGGTACCTGGTGTTGGTCACAGCATCTACCAGAACAAAATGAACCCTAGCTTAGGAGCAGGCTGAGGGGGAATTGTGCAAGTTGGACTGTGAGTTCAAAAGTCTCCCTCAGTCACCGGTCCAGGTTCCTGATGATGAGGCTAGGGAGAGGGTGCCAGTGTTCTACCTGCCAGGCAGAAACACAGTGAGAAGTACGGAGCTCACTGTGGGTGCTTCCAGGCCTCCTTCTCCCTGGAGGAGGATGATCTCTTACACACGTATCAGAGGAACTCTAATCAAACAGTGTAAAATCATTGTTTTCTGAAATAGAGATTGGCCCTGGATAAGGTAATTTGTGTATATCTAGAGGTGTCCAATCTGTGGATACATGTGGATTTTTTAAGGAGGTTTTTTTGCTTATCTGGGGTGCCAGATATGATAAAAAACAATGCACAGACCTTTGACTTTTTTTTTTTTTTTTTTTTTTTTTGCTAAGCAGCTTTTGCTCGTGTTTGTGTATTTAATGTGTGGCCCCAAACAACTCTTAATCTTCAAATATGTGGCAGAAAAAAATGATAGGGCAATCAGGCAACCTATTATTATTTTCACCTATATAGTGAAATAATTGGTGAGTAAATTTTCATTGTGCAGTCACATTTTATGACACTACCAGAGCTCCCAGAACAAACAAGTCAGCTATCATGGTACTTGTACTCCCTTGTATGAATTTACATCTTTTTTTCAAAAATTCCATAAATTCCAAACATCTTTTTTTTTTTTTTTTTTTTTGAGACAGAGCCTCAAGCTGTCCCCCTGGGTAGAGTGCTATGGCCTCACAGCTTACAGCAACCTCCAACTCCTGGGCTTAAGCGAGTCTCCTGCCTCAGCCTCTCAAGTAGCTGGGACCACAGGCACCCGCCACAAGTGCCCGGCTATTTTTTGGTTGCAGCCGTCATTGTTGTTTGGCGGACCCGGGCTGGATTCGAACCCGCCACCTTAGGTGTATGTGGCTGGCGCCCTAGCCACTTGAGCCATAGGCGCCGAGCCAAATTCCAAACATCTTAATGTTTATTATTTCCAATTAGGCTTCTACAGCATTGATTTAGCTCTTTCTTGGACGACGGCTACTCTTCCTCTTTTATATACTTTTCTATCAGTATTTGCATCCATTTTAGTGTCCCAAGTTGAAAATATGAGTCCTCTACACTCAGTTCTCTTTATCTTTCACATCTTCTGGTTACCTAATCATATTTCCTTGACCTAGGTAGTACTTTCCTATCTTATACTCACTACTAATGCCCTTATCAAATCTGTTTTCTCTCTCAACACATAATGTTAAACTAATCCTAACTCCTTTCCTTGACGCCCTCCCTCCTGTCTGTAAGCCATCCTCTCCATACTGCTACCAGAGCTGATTTCCAAATAAATGAATCAGGCAACATATCACTCAGTCACAGACCTCTCACTATGACCCCAGCCTTCCTCACTAACTCCCATAGTAACCCAGGCCTAATGGCTTGCTGTATGTCTGCTTTGTCCTGTATGGTAGTTACTAGTTCTACGTAGGTATTTATATTTAAAGTATTGAAAATTAGAAAATTGAAACTTCACTTCCTCAGTCATACCAGTCCACAATTAAAGTGTTCAACAGCCATAGTGGTTAGTGTTTTCCATGTTGGATAGTGCAGATATAGAATATTTCACAAAAAGTCCTATTAGATAGCGCTGACCTGTACAGATGCTGAAATTCAACTCTCTGAGTGGCCTTAAACATAGGACCATTCCAAGACTCCACCCTCACATATGTTCTATCCTTTATTTGGTGTGCTATTCTACACCTAGGATTTTTCTTCTAATCCTCATGAGCCAATATCAATGTGACCACAGGAGTGAAGCCACACTAGCTCCCTCAGCAGACCCATTCCAATGCTCCTTGGCTCCCACAATGCCTTGTTCATACCTCTTTATTAAAACTTTACCAAGCTGGGCTCTTTCTCCTTACCCAGCTAGCTTTCCACTAACCTATAAGGTATTTGGGCATAGAGATTTTACCCTCTTTATATATATAGCTTTCAGCTCGAAGTCAAGCTCATAATGAACTTCAAAACTGTTGAATGTTGATTGGATTCTTTGTATGTATTTTTGGTGATTAGTTTGCCTTAAAAAAAAAAAAAAAGCTATTTTGCCTTAAGACAAGACTTGCCCTGCTAATATCAACCTTTTGTCATTATCGCTTGCTACTATTCCCACTCTGTTAACCACACGATTTAACTCACTGCCTCCACATAGCTGCACGCTGGCCAGTTGAACTACTGATGTCAAACCAAAGTAGGATTTACAATTCAAACCATCCATTGAGTGTAAGTTGTTGTCTAACAACAGCCTTTCTATTTCTTAAATTTTTTTTCTTCTGTGAGTTTCTCCATTACTCCTGGGGAACACTGGTAATTTTCCTCTAAGTAGATTCAATTACTTTAAAGAAATTATGGTTGATGACTTTAAGGAGATCTGAGCTTTGCTAGAACTACAATTCAGTGAACTGACCTAGAGCTAATCATCTTTTACTAGTTCATTTATCAAAGTGACAAGGACAACAATGGATGGATTCTGGCACACAGTCTTCAAGTACAAGCCATATTAATTAATTCCTATTAAGGAGGTTTCAACAGCACTTGCAATGAACAGTGAGATGTATTAAAACAATACATTTTTGCTGGTCCGTCTGCATTCAGCCATCTGAATTAGTAAAGTATGTATTTGTTCTACATATTTTCTACATGAAATAAAGCTCACTAATTTGTGCAAGCACTTATCTACTGATAATTTCATATTCTTCTATGCTCAACCTTTTCTTGAAGGAGAGAAATATATCACTGCTAAATTTTCCTATGTGGACAAAAATCCAGAAGACTTTGTGTATAACTTTGTACATGTTTATAATTTCTGAATTGCAGAAAGATACCAGGTATTAGATAAAAAAGAACAACTTAGGAATTATGTGTTAGCGATATATCTACATTTTTGTTTCCACCACCACCATCTCTGTTCTCTAGCATTACTAAAACTTCCCCACTTTTGGCAGCAGGCTGTTATACCCTACCCCACATCCACATGGAGCTCATAGGGATTCCTATGTCCTTATATGAGCCTATATTCCTGGCCAGAGTCGACAGATCAAGGGCTAGGCTCAAAAGGAGGCCAAACATAGTACTTTACCTCCTTAAACACAGGGGCCAGGAGTGGGTACCTAACCTAGCCCACTGCATCTACAGTCAAGTATCTACCCACATTCCATCTTGGGATATTCGGATTTCAGACACTACCTTAAAAACAAACAAACAAACAAAAAAACAACAACAACAAACTCAGGTTCATTTCCTATAGGGGACAAAGATTTAGGCAACGAAACTTGAGCATTTTCAGAAACCAAGTTTTCTAGCACAAGGAAAAGTCCAACCTGCAGTGAATCAAAATGAAGCTGACAACCTAAGAGAGGCAATGAGAACAACCAGATTGATTTCTGACAGTGTCTGAATCCCTAGGGCTGGCCATTAATACTCTTCTTTCCTCAGCTTAGTTATTCAAGCCTTCCTTCCATTTTGGGAGCCCATAAATCTTCCCTTTGCTTAAATGGCACAGGCTGCTTTTCTGACAGTTACAACAAAACAATTCTAAGTCATATTCATCAATGGTGCACACTGAAATGAATAGTCAAAAAGACAGCAACATTTCAGAATATTCAAAAAAAATTCAATGAGAGTGACGAAGGTTTAAAATAGGACATCAGTATGCACCAGTAATAGCACCCTCATTACCCTGTTTCTTTTCTAATCATCCTGCTGTATTTTCAGAGTATTTAATACGAGGCAAAAACAGAAAGTTAGGCCTCAGGCTTCTAGTTTCTAATGTACTTATTTAGAGAGGAACAATCGCAAACAAGTAAGGACTCCAAAGCTTGAAAACAAATTTAAAAAGAGATCAATAAATAACATAGGATAGAAGCAGAAAGTAGATTAGTGGTCGCCTAGAGCTGGGTGAGAGAACTAAGAATGAGTGAAGATGGTCATGAGGTTTCTTTTTTGGTTGAAGGATATGCTCTAAAGTCGAACCGCTCTAAAAATTTACTAAAACTTGTGGAACTGTACACTTAAAATTGAGTTAATTTTATAGTATAATAACTAAGCCTCACAAAGGCTGTAAAAATAGCAAATAAGCAGACAAAAACGTAAATATAGAGTGTAGAAACATCTTAATATTTCAAGCAGCCACAGAAAATATTTACTAATAACTATCATTAGAAGTTAAAATTAGCACAAGTAGAAGAACCCTGTTGTAAAAGATTAATTTTTTAACCATTTCTTATTATGATAAAATGCATATAACATAAAATTTATCATCTTAGCCATTTTTAACTGTACAGTTTAATAGTATCAAGCACATTTACGTTATTGTATAATCATCACCACCATCCATCTCTGTAACTCTTTTCATCTGGTGAAACAAACTATTCCATTAAACAATAACTACCTATTTGCCCTCTATGCAGCCTCAGACATTCTGTCTCCTTGATTTTGATTAATCTACGTACTTCATATAAGTGAAGTCATATAGTATTTGTCTTTTCATGACATTATTTCACTTAGGATGTTGTCCAGGAACCTTGCATAAGTCAAACTTTATTCCCTTTATAAGTTTGAATAATACTCTGTTGTATGTATACAATAGTCAGTCCTTACATGCAAATATGTTCCAAGACCCCAGGGGGGTTTGTAAAATCATGAGTGTCAAACCCTATACACACTTAGTGTCCATAAAGTTCATGTGCAATTTGAAATAGTAAACTATTACATTTTTTTCTTATATAGAGTGCAGTATGGATATGCTAGACCAAGGAATAATTCACATTTCAGGTGAAACAGGGCAGGACAATGAGAGATTTTATCATACTATTCAGAATAGAATTTGTCATGTGCCCCCACTGCTGCTGAGGAACCTTGGGAGAGCAAGTCCCCAGGGACCCAGCACCTATTGCAGCCAACCTGGTGACCCTGACCAACTACAGCTGCTTTAGGACCCAGATGGTGAACATGTCTGTGACCCCGGCCACCTGTTACTGCCATCTGGGCAGTGCAGCCACCACCACCATTACCTGGGTAGTACAACCACCAAAGAATCTGGAACATGTGAATACTCATGCACATGCACTTACCACCCTCTGCATGTTGCCACCACCTGCTACCCTACCACTGCAGGCTGACAGCCCATGACAACCACAGGGCAGCAAGAAGAGCACAGGAGAGCAGCTGTGTTAAAGGCTCACAGTGTATCTCCCCTGCCCTGAGTCTTTGGTCAGTTTTTTAGAGTAGAATTCAACCATGCCATCTGGGGACCTCTCCCTTTCTTCACTAAACAGTAGAGTTCCCAATAAAGGAGAATGAGTGTACAAAAAAGCTATCTGTCTTGATATGAGAGAAGTTTCAGAATGGGAAAGAATCAGCGTAAGAGTTATGGTAATGGGAATAACAGGTTGTTTTGTCATCCACAAAGGACTGCAATTGTTCCCAAGCATTGGACTCCAACCAATAGGGAAATTGTTGAAATGTAGGATATGGAACTCAAGAATACAGAAAGCAAATAAAATCAGTGAAATTGATGAAAAAAATTGAAAACCAACACAATTAAACCAAAAAGAATTTAAGCCATTAATGAAAAATGCACCCCAAAATAGATAATATAAGAAGAAATATGTTTGAAGTGCTAGAAATGAAAGAATCCTTTAGGGAATTTCAAAATACAGTAGAAAGTTTTAACAGACTAGTTCAGTCAGAAAAATGAATTTCAGAGCTTGAAGACAAGACTTTTAAATAAACTCAGTCAACCAAAAATGAAGAAAAAGAAATCAATAGAATGAACAATTATCTCTAAGAAATATGCAACTCAGTAAACTGAATGACTATAAGAATTATAGAAATCCCTGAAGGAGAAGAATAAAAAGAAAAAAGGAAAAATCATTTGAGGAAATAACTGAGAAAAACTTACCTGGTATTGCCACAAATTTAGACTTCTAGATACAAAATGGAATTGAACACCTGAAAGATCCATGGCAAATAGGACATGACCAAGGCACTTAGTCTGGCCAAAGTCTAAGTAAAGGAGAAAATCCCGCAAGCTGAGATGAAAGCATCAGGTACCGATGAGGGAAAGCCCATGAGACTTATGGTAGATTTTTTTCATCAGAAACTTATAAGCCAGGAGATATTGGGGTACCATTTTTAGTCTTCTTAAACAAAATAACTTCCAGACAAGGATTTTCTATTCTTCAAAACTAAGTTTCATAAGCAGAGGAGAAGACAAGCAAACACTAAGAGAATTTGTCACCACTAGACCAGCCCAAGTAGAAATGCTTGAAAGAACTCTATACATAGAATAGACCAACACCCACTAGTGTAAAAACACCCAAACTCAAAACTCATCACTCTTATAAAACAGAAACATAAGAAAAGAAAGCAACTAGGTAAAAATCAACTTGAAGACCAGAAGACTGTTTCACATAGCAATATTAATGTTGCATGTGAATTGACTTAATGACCATCTTAAAAGATATAGATTGGCAAAATGAATTAAAACAAATAAAACCCAAATATATGTTGTCTCCAAGATACCCTTTTACCTCACAAAGATTATCATAGACTCAAGATAAAGGGATGGAAAATATTCCACAAAAGCAGACAACAAAAGTGAGCAGGATTAGCTATTCTCATAACAGATAAAATACATATTAAATCAGTAATGATAAAAAAGACAAAGATAGCCATTATATAATGATAAAGTGAATAATTCAAAGGAAGATATAACAATCCTAAGTATATACACCCCTAACTCAGGTGCTCTGATTCTACTAGATCTCACAAAGAAATAAACAGCACCATCATAATAGTCAGGGGCTTCAACACTCCACTGACAGAACTGAACAGATTATTGAGGCAGAAAATCAACAAAGAAAAAGGGGACTCTAGAACAAATAAACCTAACAGGTATTCACAGAACATTACACCCCCAAAGTGAAGAATATATATTCTTCTCATCAGCACACAGGACGTTTTCCAACACAGATCACATGTTAGTCCAAAAAACAAGTCTCAGCAAATTGAGAAAGATGAGAATTATTCTATACATCTTCTGAGATCATAGTGGAATAACACCGAAAAACAATTCCAAGAGTAATCTTTAAAACTACACAAATACATGGAAATTAAACAATCTTCTGCTGAACAATCTTGGGCCAGTGACAAAAAACAAGATGGAAATAAAGTATTGTTTTTAATTGGGTGACAAAGAAAACACAAGCTTCTAAAATATCTGGGATTATAGAAAAAGCACTGCTATGAGGAAAGTTTACAGCCTTAAATGCCTACATCAAAAAGACAGAAACACCACAGATTAAAACCTAATTTTATACTTCAAGGTACTACAAAAAAAAAACAAAACAAACAAACAAACAAAAAACCAAACCCCAAGCTAACAGGAGAATGGAAATAAAGATCAGAGAAAAAATAAATGAAACAAAAACAAAGGATCAACAAAACAAAAAGTTGGTTCTTTGAAGAGGCAAATCAAATTTATAGAATACTAACTAGATGATCAGAAATAGAAAAGATTCAAAGACAGTAAATCAGAAATGAAAAAACAGATATTACAACCCACACCACAGAAATACAACATGTCTGTGACTACCATGGAAACCTCTGTTCAGGCAAACTAAATAATCCAGAGGAAATAGATAAGTTTGTAGAAATACACAAACTCCCATGCTTGAAACAGTAAGAAACAGAAATCTTAAACAGATTAGTCATGAGTAAAGAAACTGAAACAGTAATAAAAAACATCTCTGAACAAAATAGAAGCCTGAGTCTAGGTGGATTTGCAGCTGAATTGTACCCAACCTACATAGAAATATTTATCCTATGAAACTTTCCATAACATTGACTAGGAGAAAAACCTCCCTATGTCATTCTGTAAAGTCAGTTATCACCCTGATTTCAAAGCTCAGGAAGGACACAATAAAAATAGACTATGATAGACTAACATCCCTCATAAAATAGATGCGGATATCCTCAACAAAACACTAGCAAATTGAACCCCCAAAGATAATTTACTATGATCAAGTGGGTTTCTTCTCAATATATACAAATCGATAAATGTGACTCACCACATAAACAGAATTAAAAAGAAAACCCTTATGACCACAGCCTTTGCAGTACATTGAGCTCCACAGACACAGCCTCAAGGCAAGCGAGAGCGGAACAGGCATTGAGCTACCCTGTGCCTCACTGAGGAAAAGCAACTAAACATGGCAAAGGAGACCCTGAGAGGCTGAGAGGCAAAATGTCATCACATGCATTCTCTGTGCAAATCTGTCGGGAGGAGCACAAGAACAATCACTCTGGGGCTCCACTCAACTTCTCAGAATTTTCTAAGAAGTGCTCAGAGAGGTGGAAGAACTTTTCTGCTGAAGAGAAAGGAAAATCTGAAGATACAGCGAAGGTGGACAAGGCACCTCATGAATGAGAAACGAAAACCTATATCCCTCCTACAGGGGAAACAAAAAGAAGTTCAAGGATCCCAATGCACCTAAGTTGTCTCTTTCGGCCTTTGTCTTACTCTGTTCTGCGTTTCGCCCCCTAATCAAAGGAGAACCTCCTGGCCTATTGGTTGGTGATGCTGCAAAGAAACTGGGAGAGACGCGGAATAACATTGCTGCGGACGACAACTGATGAGAAGGCCACAAAGTTGAAGGAAAAATACAAAAAGGATATTGCTGTTCACCGAGTTACAGGAAAGCCTGATGCAGCAAAACAAAAAGTGTCAAGCCTGAAATAAAGGAAAAGGAAACAAATAAAAGAGAAAGGAGGAACATGAGGAAGTGTGGAGGATGAAGAGGAAGAGGAAGATGATGATTAGTAAGTTGATCAGTCAGTTATCTAGCATGAGTTTTTCTTGTCTATAAAGCATTTAGCCCTCCTCTACACAACTCACTTCTTTTAAGGAAAAAACTTGAAATGTAAGGCTGTGTAAGATTTGTTGCTTTGCAGGGTTTATTTTATTTTATCTTACTTTTTTGTATACAACACAGTACCAAATGTGTCTTTACATAGCCCAGTCACGGTGTATTCAACAGCCACTAACCTTGCCTGCTACAGTATGGGGGTTGTAAACTGGCATGGAAACCTAAAGGTTTTGTGTTACAAAGCACAAATTAGTGTACACACAGGGAAGGTAGTTTTTCATCTTTAGTTGTCCGATGCAACTTATACAAAATAATTGTTCCATTAAATGAATACCATTGTGCAATTGCTAAAATGTTGCAGTTGTTTTGTTGACATCCGAATGCTTCTAAGTAAATATGATTTTTTTGTTAAAAATAAAACCCATATGACCAACTTAAATGAAACAGAAGAAACAATTGATGAAATGCAGTACCACTTTGTGATAAAAACTCTTAACTAACTAGTCAGAGAAGAAATATACCTCCAAATAATAAACAGCATATATGATAAACCCACAGCTAACATCATATCGAATAAGGAAAAGCTAAAAACATTCCCTTTAAGACCTGGAACAAGCCAAGGTGCCAGCTGCCAGCACTTTTATTCAACCCAGCATTAAGAGAAAGAAACAAATGGCAACCACACTGGGAAAGAATAAGTTAAACTATACCAGTTTGCCAACAATATGATCTTATAGCTAGAAAATCCTGAAGATTCCACTAAAAGATTCTTAGAATTGATAAATAAATTCTGTAAAGTCTCAGGTTACAATGTTAGTGCACACAAATTCATAGCATGTCAGTGTACTAATAACAGTGAAGAGGAAACTCTAATCAAGAAATCATTTAAATAATAGGAACATACTTAACCAAGGAGGTGAAAGATCCCTGCAAGGAGAAGTAAAAACACTGATGAAAGAAATCAGAGGGTGGTGCCTGTGGCTCAGTGAGTAGGGCGCTGGCCCCATATACCGAGGGTGGTGGGTTCAAACCTGGTCGCAGCCAAATTGCTACAAAAAAATAGCTAGGCACCTATAGTCTCAGCTACTTGGGAAGCTGAGGCAAGAGAATCACCTAAGCCCAAGAGCTGGAGGTTGCTGTAAGCTGTGGTGCCATGGCACTCTACTGAGGGTGGCAAAGGGAGACTCTGTTTCAAAAAAAAAAGAAAGAAATCATAGATGACACAAATGGAAAAACATTCCATTCTGTTCAAATGAATTGGAAGAATCAATATAGTTAAATGTCTATACTCCCCCCAGTGATTTATATATCAATGCAATTACCATCAAAATACCAACATCACTTTTCACAGATCTAAAAAAAAATCTTAAACTTCATGTAAAACCAAAAAAGAATCCGAAGATCCAAAGCAATCCTAAGCAAAAAGGAAATCTCTGGACCCATAACATTACCTGTTTTCAAATGGCACTGTAAGGCTATAGTAACCAAAACAGCATGGTACTGGTCTACAAGTAGACCAATGGAACACAATAGAGAACTGGGAAATAAAGCCACACAGCTAGGACTAACTTGTTTCCCACAAACACATACACAGGAAAAGATACTCTATTCAACAAATGGTACTGGGAAGCCTAGATAATGACATGCAGAAGAGTGAAAATGGATCCCTCTCTCATCCTATACACCATTTAAAGACCAAAATGTAAGACCTGAAATCATAATGATTCTAAAAGAAAACGTAGGAAAAATTCTTCCGGACATTGGCAAAGAGTCTAAGATTGAGACCTCAAAACAACACAAAAAATTAAACAAATGGGACTTAATTAAATAGTTTCTGCACAATAATGGAAATAATCAACAGAGGAAACAGACAACGTACAGAATGGGGAGAAATATTTGCAAACTATATGCTTGACAAAGGGCCCATATCCTGAATCTATAAAGAACTCAAAAAAATCAGCAAGAAAAAAAAAACCATCAAAAAGTAGGCAAAAGAGCAGATGTTTTTCAGAAGTAGACAGATGACTAACAAACATATGAAAAAAATGCTCAACATCACTAATCATCAGGGAAATGCAAATTAAAAGCACAATGAGGTACTAACTTGTCCCTGTCAGACAGGTCATTATTAAAAATCAGAAAACAATAAATGTTGGTGTGGATGAAGTGAAAAGGGAATGCTTGTTCATTGTTGGTGGAATTGTAAACTAGTACAGCCTCTACAGAAAACAGTACGGAGATTACTTAAAGAACTAAAAGTAGTCCTACCATATGATCCAGCAACCCTACTACTGGGTACCCAAAGATAAACAAGTCATTTTATAACAAAGACAAGCACACCCAAATATTTATTACAGCACAATTGTAAAGATAGGGAATCGATCTAAGTGCCCACTGACTGAGGAGTAAAAAATACAGGGTGTGTATGTATATATACACCAGGGAGTACTGCTCAGCCACTAAAATATACAAAATAATGTCTCTTGAAGCAACTTGAATGAAACTGGAGCCCATTTTCCTAAGCAGAGTATCTCAGGAATGGCAAAAAATTAACTACACATTTTCACTTTTAACTAGGGAATAAATGGGAGACATATATGGACCTGAAGAGGTATAACGGACATTGAAAACCTAGAAGGGAGAAGATGAGAGAGATGAAAATCTTATCACATACAATGTACACTGTTCTAGTGACAGACACACTGAAACGCATTACTTCAGCATTATCCAGCCCATCCCTGTAACCAAAAACACTGGTACCAACTAAGCATTGACTTTCACCTGGTATGCCGCGGCACACTGGTGTCTCAGGAGAGGATCTAAGGTGTGTCACAAAAGGTTTTAAAGATCATTAATTAAGTTATTTTTGAAAGAAGTTCAAAGCGCAGTAAGTGTATTCTCTGTTGTAGGGCTTTTTTGGTTTTTTTTGATCAGCAGAAGTGTGTTATGGGAAGTTTAGGTTCAAGTGTGCCACGAGATAAAAAAGGATGAAAACACTGCTCTAAAATCTACTAAAATTTAAAAAACATTCAAAAATTAAAAAGGAGGGAGATATTTAAGATTAAAAGTCGATTTGAGGTGCTCTAAGAATATAATTAGGCACAGAATAATATAGTGTTTCAATATGTAAACATTCTGGTAGTTAAACAAGTACAATAAATCTACACTCTATAAAGAATTAATCAAGCAAAACAAGAGAGATCCTGTAGATATCATTTGCCTGGATTTTTTTGCAATAACCATTAAGAACATCTTTCCAAAAGGAATTTAATTGGGAAAATGAGGACCAAGGAGAATCCTGAATACAAATTCAATTTCACTGTTAAGACATAAAAGAGTATAATTCTAAGAAAAAATAATAAGATAAACATTAAATATAACCATTTTAATAATCATTACCAAGATTACCATAGTGTAATAGATGGAATAACCTTTAAAATGAAGAAATTAAATAAAAGTATAAAGTTATTTAAAATAACATGGATATTATAATTTCACAAAAGTTATAGAAGAGCTGAAATTATCAAATCCATGTTTTTTTTCTTTATGTGTGTCCCTATTTAAAGGGGTTACTCACTAAGGTAAACTATAGTGCCCTAAGAACACAATTCAAGTCTTTTACATTTTTCTAAGAAGTATTTAATTATGGAAACAAGAGTAGAAAATATTATGCAACTGAAATAGAATTTTTTCTTAACATATTCTCAGACTGCTCTTGGTAGTAAAATGTCTCCAGCATTTTCAGGTCTCTAGAATAAGGTGGACAATGGTCACCAAGTAATTATTTGATAGTGCTCTCATTTACTAGTTTGACTGTGTTTTTTAAACATGTATATACAGTTCCCCATTCCCAAAGTATAAAATATGCTACCCATGGGCTAGGAAGAGAAAAAAGAAAAAAAGAAACCCAAAAGATAAAATCTATTATTTTAACTAAGATGTTGACACATACATACGTGAAGTTTAAAGGGTAACTCTCCCATGCTACACCTAGGACGAGAAATCCTTGTATAAATGGCATGATCCCCCTGTAGGACAGTAAACAATACTTAAAGCCTTAAGAGCTGACATGCTTTTTGATCTTGTGTTTTTCTCTCTGAAATTTATCTGAATAAAAAATGCACATGTCGAATATTTTATTGAAAAAGATGTTTGTCATATTTTTTCCTTATAGCAACAAAACATTGAAACATTTGTCTATGAAACAATAGATGGATTAAATATGATATTATATATTCATATAATGGCATCATATGTAATTAATAAAAATAATGGCAAAAGTTATCACAGTAGAGCAATAAAAAGTTATGAGATATGGGACTGCATATTAATACAGACTCTTTGAGAAAAAGTATAAGAATCCTCAAAGAACTCAAATTAAACTTCTCATTTGACCCTGCAAGGCCCCTACTAGGCACCTGCCCAGAAGAAAAAAAAATCATTTTACCATGAGGAAATTTACACTAGATTGTTTATCACTTCTCAATTTACAATTGCCAAGATGTGGAAACAACCTAAATGCCCATTAACTCAGAAACAGATTGGCAAATTGTGCTATATGTACACCATGGAATACTATTCAGCCATAAAGAAGATGGTGACTTCACACCTTTTGTATTAACCTGATGGAGCTGAAACTTCTTCTTAGTAAAGTATCACAACAATGGAAAAGAAAATACCCAATGTACTCAATACTAATCTGAAGCCAGGAGATGATCTAATGTATGCCCACATAGGGAAATCTCATTTCAATTCAACTTTGGGGGTGGAGGAACCTGGGAGAGGGAAGGGGGTGCTTCCACTGAATGGGTGCGACATGGGGGTGTCTGGCATACCTTTTGAGGGCAGGACATAACTACAAGAGAGATTCTACCTAACAAATTCAAATATTGTGATTTGGTTGTTTATACCTCACATTAACCTGGAATAAAAAAAATGATGACATAGTATATATGGTGTATGTAAACTATTTTAAGGAAAACATTTGCAAATTAATACACATGCAGATAAACACATAGAATTATAGATATCAATATATTTTTAGCATTTGTGTATCTCTGGTGAAATGGGTGCTTTTCATTTTGTTCTTAGTGTTTGTTTATGTTCTATGATGTTCCTGCAATAATTCATATTACTCTTGGATAAAAAAAGAACATCATTTTGAAAGTTAAAGAAAACATATAATGTAAATTGAGGGTGTGGCTACCCTGTGAACACAAGGTAAAGGGATGTCTCTTTGAGGAGGCAACCTAAGGGCTGTGTATTTCTAGAGGTCCCTGCTAAATAAACAGCAGGGCAGGTAATGTAGTACATGAGAAAGGGCGGGGCTTGGCTTTTAGCTCGGGCTTTGCCGTTT
>NW_003852419.1:8363240-8366960 GCF_000181295.1 Otolemur garnettii
AAAAAAAAATGTATACCAAGGAGTCCTAACCTTCTATCCCCATGGTTACTGCGATGTTCAAATATACTCATGATAGTTAAATTTGTAGAGACAGAAAGTATAATAAAATGGTGGTTGCCAGGGACTAGGGAAGAAGAAATGAGGAGCTGTCGTTTAATGGGTTCAGAATTTCAGTTTTGTACGATGCCAGGTGTCCTGGAGAGGGATGGTGGCAGTGGGTGCCCAACAACGTGAATAGACTCAACATGACTAAACTGCACACTTCAAAATGGTTAATAGGTAAATTTTATGGTATTTTATCACACATAAAAACTTAAACATTAAAAAAGGACAGTTTTAAAAAGAAAGAACACATACATGACTAGATACAGCATATAAAGCAGTAACATATTTATAAGAAAAATGAGATAACAGTAAGGAGAAAAGCAGACCACCAGTTGGATAGCAAGATTCAACAGAAAAAAAGAAAAATCAAAATAAACCAATAAAATGTAAAGTTTAACACCACATGTTTTAATCCTCTTCTATTTCTTTCTTTGAAAGAAAATTATTAGAATATCTAACTATTAATATCAAACCCCACATCCTTCCTAATACAACCTATTAAGCCAGGTGGAAATGAGTTCAAGGGCAACAACCCCAGTGCTGCCATGGGTTTGAATTCCCTGCGACGCAGACATACAGCATACGCCCCAAGCCAGGACAAGAGCCGAGGGAAAATATTCCTTTAGTTGTCTCTTACATGCCACACACATGTGCTAAGAGAACAATAACAACTAAGCTTCTCACTGCAAATCTCTTATGTCCCGGGAACTGTACTAAGTACTTTGTGTGCCCTCTCTCAGTTAAGCCTTGCAACAATCTTGCTAAGTAGCCAAGTCAAGGGCACATTGATGTCTAGAGGTGGGGCAGGGATTACAGCCTACATGCTTAACTACTACCTTAACACATCTTTTGTCATGGGATATGGGTAGATACTTAAGGGACTAAATATACATTTAGTCTCTCTGAATACTTACATTCAGCAGTGGAGATAAGATACACATGCTTTCCTAAACACAAACTGAGTTGAGATAATTTTCACACAGACTTCTC
The DNA here is from genome assembly GCF_000181295.1 of Otolemur garnettii. Taxonomy (NCBI): domain Eukaryota; kingdom Metazoa; phylum Chordata; class Mammalia; order Primates; family Galagidae; genus Otolemur; species Otolemur garnettii. Next base: position 8,364,336 of record NW_003852419.1, read on the forward strand.
TCCAAGAGAAGTTGGTATTATATCTGTGTATTAAGTTTAAGCTTTTAACTAATCATTCAGGAAGAGACAGTGGCCAATGCAAAGATTGTCATTAAAAAGAACAACATTTGCTACATAAAACGCTAGGAGAAATTAAATCTACATTAATCCATGTATAGATTTTCATAATATGTGTAGAATTATAAATGTAATATACGTATTATTGATGTTAACTAAAATGCAGATTTTATTACTAAGCTAACAATATGCTACTTGAGGACAGAATGTGCCCAATTCAACATTATATAGCACCTTCCCATAACGTAGCACTTCACACACTCAAAAGTAGTCCTTAAGTGAATATGCAGAGCTGTGATAAGAATATTTATTTCCAAGTGTGTATATAATCGATTCAGGCCAGAGCAAGGGAGGCAGGAAAAGTGCCAGCGAGATGGTAGAGGAGCACAGCCCAGCAGCAGAAATGAGGCAGCGCGAGTGACAGAAAGGACCATGCAAATACAGTCAGCCAACCTCGGGCAGTGATTTCTCAGTGTCATCCCGAATTTCTGGGGAGGACACTCTATTGTCAACAAGTAAAGAAGAGAAGGTGTTGTTCAGTGGAAAGCTCTTGCGAACATGTTGAATTTGAGGAGTCGAAGGAATATTTTCATGACTGGCATTAGAGTTGGGAATATGAATTTAGGCGTGTCCCCCAGGAGTGGATAAATGAAAGCCTTGGGGGTAGCTAGCAAGTGAGAGGAACAAGTGAGGGGATGACAAGAAAAGGAATGAAGGTGCTGAACACAGACATTTCAAGACAGCTGCAAGGAGTGTAGATGTGGGGTGAGTGGATCAAACTGGGGGTCAGAAATCAAATGGTCCCAAGAATCTACCACTTTCCCACTACTCCTTATTCATAATTCCCCAGCACATAAATATGAACCACGCCACTGATCCATCTGTCTCTCCCTAAGTCTATATACTACTCTTCAGAGCCCAGTGGGTGCAAAGGCAGTCTGAAGTGCACAGCTAAATGCGCTCCAGTTTAATCCATTTAACTCCAAGGCACCGCCTAGTTAAGCCATTCATCACTATTTGCTGACAGGCACAGACAGTTCATTTTCTTACATGCGTTTACCACATAAAACACTAGGAGAAATTAAATTACATGGGAACAAGGTGATGTCCAGCACAACCAGAAGAGAAAGAGAAGGTTCTCGACATTTATTATCCCGATGTGAATGTCCTGATCCTGATTTTTCTTACAAAGCAAATAGCTTGCTTTGAAGTGTCTAATTGATGAATGTAATTAAAGTTCCTTGTGAAAGGAACAAAGACTCGTCAGCAACCCAGAAGCTGGGTGTTAAGCCACTGCTTTGTTTCCTATGTAGCCGAATCTTGTTACTTAATAGTATTAATGGCATCACCAGTGGAATATTATTTGTAACAAGGGCAAACTGATTGGTGAAAACATTGGTCTCATTAAAAGGGAAGAGAGATATTTGGCATTTAGGAAAAAAATAAAAAAAAACTGATCCTACCAAACGGTATCAGATGTCCATAGAGATAGTGAAGCTTTTCTTGTTAGGATGAGACAAAGCCGAGCAAAGATGGGGGCGTGCAAGGATCACCTACCACTCCTAATGCAAGGTAACTGCCTTCCTCTCGGCTCACTCGAGCAGAAAATGAACAGCTGCCAATGGTGATCAGAGAGATAGAAAAAGCTGCTTCCAGGAATGAAAGTCTCTTTTTTTCCATTTTTTAAAGTTTAAACAGTATTCTATATACTTTCCCTGAAATAGCAAGAGAGCCAGACTTGATAAGATCACAGTGGTGGAGCTGATCAGTTGCTCCTTGATGTGTTTGCAGATATTACAATGATAGAACCCACAGCTGCTCACAAGTAGCCTCAAACCAACAAACATTGTGTTTTCAATCTTTGGTGAATTATTTAGAAGATTCAAAGAATATTGTTTTGATGGAATTTTACCAAGATCAGCTTTAGATCTTGAGTATTTGGAAAGTTTTGAACTACACCAACTTAACCATTCCATCATTAGAAAATTTTGAATTTCTTTTGCCCCTCACAAAACTCAAGCTTTTCTGCAAAACAGACCTAAATTTCAATAATTCACCTCTTGCTAATTGTCTCTCAGTAATCAACTGATGCAATCAAAAATACATCTATTGCTTCAGAAATAATTTATAACACAAAGGCTCAAACTGCTAGCATGGAAGCCTCAAGTGAATCAAGTGTATTTAGAGGCATATTCTTTGTTTATTCAAAGATGCAGTCTAGTACTTTGCTGGGGTCGTCTCCCTGCAAGGAAAAGGTTGGGAAAGTGAACATGCAAGAGGCAAAGAATTAGGGAAAATGTCTTAAGAGAAGGAAGGCTGCTCCTTTGATACGCAATAACAAAGTAGTTTTAATTAATAACCAATAAATTGGAATATTTTGAGTGGCATGATTACTTGGTGGAAGAAAAAAACTCTTCAATGTCCAAGACTTGATGTGTTTGTGAAAAAATTCTCCTTAGAATTTAAAAACCATATATTCTAAATGTTTATGATAAAAAGCATTGTTTTCATGACTTTTAGAATTTGATATGTGAGGGAGTATGCAGGGTTTGTGACTTGAGGATTCTG
>NW_003852419.1:8367795-8368548 GCF_000181295.1 Otolemur garnettii
AATATTTATATCTATTATCTTGCTTTATCTTCAAAATGGTCCTATAAAGTGGTTATAGTGGAGACTATGAAGGAAATTCCATTTATGCAGAAAATGAGATCTGTGGCAAAATCTGCACTAGAATTCACACTCCTTGGCTCCAAGCTAACGCATGCCTCCAAGAGCAGCCCTCTATTAAAATATTAGGAAGGTTAGGCTGACGCTCACTGAATATACCTCCGGAGTGAGATACATCCATACTCTTATTTGTTAAAATAATCTAACAGCAAAAGTAGAATGGAGGAAAAGGATTTTTCCTTCTAGATACAGATATTCCTCTTTTGGTGAAACCTGCTGCAATAGTCAGCAAAGTGTTATAGCACCTGCAAAGTCCATAATAATTTTGATTTATCTGTATTGACAAACACATTAGCTGGTTACTTTCCCACTAGATAGTTTGGTCCTCAAAGGAAGAACCTTGCTTATTTTTTCCCCTCTGTTTAGTGTCATACACACTGAAGTTGCTCCATGACATCTGGGGAGAAAACGGGAGGGAAGGGGAAGGAAGGGGAGAGAAGAGAAGAGAAGAGAAGGGTGGGATTGTGGAACTTCCTTTGAAAACCCCTCTGCTGATGGAGCCAATATCGTAACATGTTCATGAGGAACATCTGGAGTCATCATTAACAATCACGAAAACAAGAGACTGGATCCAACTCCTTGATTGGATCCACCAGTAGTTAGCCTGCATTAAAGAGATGAATTTTATAATACAAC
>NW_003852419.1:8369497-8370832 GCF_000181295.1 Otolemur garnettii
TCTTCAATATTAATTTGAGTTGAAAATTAAACATTTTTACTTCAAATACAGAGCAAAAAAATGACTTCAACCATATATACATAATAATACAGAATATAGTATCCCAAGTAATTTTGAAATTGACATAAATTTCCAATATTTCTTTAGCTTTAGCAGATCTCACAAGATACACAGTTAAAGCTAACTACTGCAGTGGTTAAGCTATTATTAACCATCAGGTCCACTGAAGACTAGGATCAAATAATTAAGTTTTCATATATTAAATTACCCCCCCCCCCAAGGCTCATGCCTGTAATCCTAGCACTCTAGGAGGCCAAAGGGGGAGGGGAATCTCTTTAGCTCAGCAGTTCAAGACTAGCCTGAGCAAGAAAGAGACTCCCATTTCTAATAAACATAGAAAAATTAGCTAGGCATTGTGGCGGGCACCTGTAGTCCCAGCTATTTGGGAGGCTGAAGTAAGAGAATAGCTTTAGCCCAAGAGTTGAAGCTTGTTATAAATTATGATGACATCAAGGCACAAAACCCCAGAGCAACAAAGTGAGACTATGTCCCAAAATAAAAAATAAAATTAAATAAGTAAATAAATAGAATAACTTAACCCACAAGGAACAAGTGAGTTCCCCTCTTCAAAACAATGGCCTCTGTACCATGGAGTAAGATAAGCGAGGGAAACAGATCACTCCTTGATCAACCTACAGATTATCAAGGCTCTCGGCTTTCTGTTAACATGCTTTATGTTGACCAACCTGCTTCTGCCTCAGGGTCAATCAACTTTATGGCTTAGTTAAGAAAATGCCCGGATGTTCTTTTGCAGCTGATTGGTATCTATCCTTTGCTTTTGTTGATGAGCATTCCTCTAAAATTTTCTTGCCTGATGAAAACCTCCCACATACAGATGTGAGTCCTGATTTTGAATGGCAAAAAGTTCAATTAGTATTCACCTTCTCATTTTGTGTTTTAACATACACACCTTTGGAAGTACTCCTGATGTTATTAATTTAGAAATGTGCATTACTAATACTGTAAAACATGAGACACCATACGGATCTTCAGGGCTGAAGCAAGTTTGTAAGCAAGATGACAACGTAGAGAGAATGTCTGCACCTCATCTGATTGCAACTACCACTCGGAGCTACGTTTACAGAGTTTGAAGGAGAAATCATTACTTGTATCTTTTAAAAGCAAATTCATCCTCTCAAATGTCCTAGTTTTCCTTCCCTTAGGGTGTAATGATTTACATTGTATTTCAGTTTGGAAATTCACATCAGATCAATTTCACATTGTTAGTAACTTATGATTTATACAGTATTAAGATTAATTCCATTATGACCAATA
>NW_003852419.1:8371175-8375552 GCF_000181295.1 Otolemur garnettii
GATTCAATTTAATACACGGCCCCTGTGGCTTAAGGCTATCCATGGAGAGAAAGAGGTACCTTCTACTCACCTGGAGGTTTCAGAAGGGAAGAGGGTTTTGAAACAGTCTGTGCCAGGGTGAAAGAACCGAAGAAGTGAAGGAGAAAGACTCCTCTGATCTTCACATACCCCCGAGGTCGTAGAAGCCCTCAGAGGCTAACTGGGCTTGCTGTGGGGAACTACAGGACAGTAGATGGGAAAAGAACTACAGGCTGATCCAGTTAATAATCAAATTAAGGGATCCTTATTGGGGATTGAGGGCCATCAGTTGCTTAGAGAAAGTACAGCACCAGGTGGAAGGCCATGGAGTTTTAAATCAGTGGCATCTGGCTTGTGCCTGTAGCTCAGCAGTAAGGGCGCCAGCCACATACACTGGGGCTGGCAGGTTCGAACCTGGGCCTGCCAATCAATAATGACAACTACACCAAAATAGCCAAGTGCTGGGGTGGAGGCCTGTAGTCCCAGCTACTTGAGAGGCTGAGGCAAGAGAATCACTTAAGCCCAAGAGTTTGATATTGTTGTGAGCTGTGATGCCACAGCACTTTACTGAGGGCAACATAGTGAAACAAAAAAGAAAAGAAAAGAAAAGAAAAAAATTAGTGGCATCTGTGTTCAAGCCTCAGGTCTGATAACATTTCTGAGCCCTTTGTCAATCTACTTAAGGTCTCTGAGCCTCAGTTTTCTCCCCTGAAAATGGAGAGCAATGAGCTCTGCCTCATAGGGTTTTTATGAAGAACAAATTGGACAATGCTTTTAGAAATAATATCAAATAACTACACCGAGCAAACGTTGCCATGATTACTTAATCCACCTTTACTCCTCGCCCATATCATCGTATAATGTTATAGGTATTGTTAGCTCAGCTAGAATCCTGCCCAGCTCTGTGAATTGTATAATACCTAGAGATGATATACCCAGTAGATATATCCTTGTTCGATTATCCTTGTTCCCGAATAATCCTGTCCCATTTGAGCATAGGTGGAACCTGGAAGTACAATATATCACACCAATGATACACTTGAACATTCCAAATCTAAGAATATGAAATCCTAAACATTTGGGAAATTTGAGAGCTAATATGATGCCCAAGGGAAATACTCAATGAAGTGTTCTGGCTTTGGGATTTCAGGATTTGGAATGCCCTCTGGTTGAGTATAATGCGAACGTTTCAAAATCCAAAACATTTTAAATCCAAAACACTTATGGTCCCAAGCTTTTTGAATAAGCTTTATTCAACTTGTGTGTCTACAGACAGACATTTGTATATGGCAAAAGGGAGATTAACTAGGTGGGCCTAATCTAACTGCATGAGCCCATTAAAAGCAGACATTTTTCTCCCAAGGCAGAAGTAAAAGAAAGATGTGAAGCCTGGGAAGGACCCAGCATTCCTCTGCTGCTTTGAAGATGAAAGGGTGGGGCATGAGAAGAAAGCGATCAGCCACTAGAAAGAAGCAGCAGCCCCCTATAGCCAGCCAGCAAGGAAATAGGGACCGCACAGAACTACAGCCTCGAGCAACTGCCTTCGCTCGAAAACCTGAGTGGACCTCATGAAGGATTCTTCCCTAGTGCCTCCAGAGAAGAGTCCAGCCCAGCTGATGTTTTGAGCCCAGCCCTGGGAGGCCCTGACCAGAGAACCCAACTAAGCTTGCCTGAACTTCTGATCTACCAAATCGTGAGATAATAAATAGGTGTGATTTTAGTTCACTAAACCTGTGGTAATGTATTTTGCAGCAATAGAAAACTAATACAGATACTACATCTTATTTATGGAATGTATACTATTCATTCAATAAAAGCCAGGGACTGAATTTCATGAAGCTGCTCATACGTAATCACTACGAACATTTCATGTGAGAGCCAGGCTAAAAATTCCCCTCAAGAATTTTGAATCCTTGATGGTTAGAATCTGAAAAATAGTATCGAAGACTAATTACAACTAGGATTAATTGGCAGACGTGTATAAGCTCCTCTAATGATGTTGAAAATAGTTGTTGAGGGGAGCGGAGGGGTGTCTTCTAAAAGCTGCAGCCAAGTAGCATGAGGACTCAACACCAATATAATTTGATTATTAACTTCCCTGGTTTCCTTGTAAACTGATGACTTGCAGATTACCTACAATTAAGAGGTAGCTTTTCATAGGAAAAAAAAAGTGAAGTCTCAGACACTTAAAAGAAAGGGTAGTTCAGTAGTTTGGAATAGCTTTACAGAAAGGTAGAATTTGCATTGACTCTCAACACTAACTAATAAGGACGAAAGTAAAAGAACACAGGTGATGAACCTAAACAAATCTGCCCAGATGATCCAATCTGCTCTCCTGCCTCTCCCTCCGCCCCACAACCATGTATTATAATATCTCATCATCTCCTGCCAAAAAGAGCATCCCTTTTATTTTAGTATCTCTCCAGGGAATAAGATCAAAGAACACTCTCTCAGGAACTTAATTATCCTTCCTTGGAGGAAATCCTCTTTTTCAGCATGAAGGCAAAAAGCATAGGCCATTTCATCTTGCTCTGCTTCCATCCATGTTAATTTTACAACACATTTTGATATCAGAATATTTTAAAAGTATAACCACTACACTGGCATCTGGTACTATTGGCAACAAGTACAAGGTTAAACACCAATGAGAATTCAAAAATCCCTTTTCCTAGCAAGGAATGGTTATAAAAATAATCTTCTGATTATCAATTACTCCCTAATTCACAAAAAGGGGAGTCAGCAAAGAACTATAACTGGATTTAAAACCTATATCTACAAAGTATGTTTATAACAGTGATTCTCAAAGGTGACTGCACGCTAGCATTTAACTAGGCACTGTTAACAAATTCTGATGCCTGAGTTTTACTCCCTCAAAAATTCTGAGTTAATTGTTCTGGAGTGCCGTTTGGGTATTGTGATTATTGAAGAGCTCCCCAGGTGATTCCAGTATATAGTCGGGGCAGTAACCTCTACTTACTTACAAGTCTTGGCACACCTACTTCTGGGCCGTGGCCCAGGATTACACTCGTGATTGATTCCTGGGGAAAGAAAACTACGAGTCCAATTTATCTTCTCCAGTAGGAGTGGATTCTAGAAATCTCTCAAGTAAAAAATCCATGTTTATTTGCACTGAAATGAGAATGTTACACAACACTGCTTTTGTATCAGTGCTCTCATTTTTTCAAAGGCTTTTTCAATTGTGATTGCATCAGGGCAATGTCTTCTTTGAATGCAAATTTAATCTTTCTTTTAATAAGAAGGGTGCATCTCTGCCTCAGGACCATGTACAAATAGTTGAGTGATGGATGGCAGGCAGTGGTCTAGGAATGCTCATGGGGGGTCACAAACCTGAACTCCAGAAAACCTACAGTTCTGATTTTGAAACCGACTTCTGTTGGCACCACAGCATATTTAGCCATCAATTATCTAACTTCTACATATTAGCTTTGGAGAAGTAAAGCCCTCACACTGAGAACACACCCAAACAAAGATAGCTTTAACACTTTGCCTTGGCTGGAACTTGGGTAACAAACAATTTGGCCTTAAAAAAAAATCAGGGTTCATTTAAGGATACATCAATGTAAAAAGAAGAGCAGAAATATTTGAATGAAGGAAGCTACTAGAAGCTACATTTATTGGAGAGGGAATGGAATTAACATGCCTTTGATTTCTTTTCATCTTACATTTTCCTTTGTTTTTATCCTCATCTACATATTGCAGATGAATCAACTGGGTCATTTTTAAGGTTGCCAGAATCTTCTAACCTGGAGTCTAAATAAGGTTTTTTACTGCAAGTTGACTGGTAAGTAAAAGAAATAGGAGGGCCAGAGGCCAGAGCCATATTGTACAAAGAAAGTGCCTCTGGACTAGAAGGGTGACAAGCCCAGAACCTAAGTAAATGCAGCTCCAAAAGAAAGCTTGCAGGTGCTTCTTCAACAGCCATACACATCCAAGACTCTTTAGGTCCCGTCAATGGGCTCTAGTCCAGTTTGAATAACACTGTTATGGGTGATAGCAGTAGGGTGTAAATATGTGGGAGATCACCAAAGGATTTTGAGGATATGAGGCACAAGTTAGACTGTCACTTCGACTGGCTCACTTTAATAGAAGTCATTAGCTTTCTGGGGATGATTTAGAAATCATTTGCCAAGCTTAGGCAAAAGAGAGCAGGCAAAAGAGAGCAGGAGAGGCAAAATCAAGTCTAGTTAGATACCACAATGAATAAATACAGTAACTCAGAGTCTTCACTAAAAACACAGTTCTTATGAGAAAAACATTAAAAGAATGGTTAATCAGCATTCTTGAATATCTTTAAAAGTTCAGTAAATGGCCAGTTACCTTCATAGGTTACTGCCATAC
>NW_003852419.1:8376215-8378864 GCF_000181295.1 Otolemur garnettii
ATGCCTTCTGAAATACTGCAACTAATCATAAAAATTAATATTATTTTTTGGTGGTATTGGGTTAGTGTATGTTCCTAATTTGAAAATATTCTAGTGTATTTGGACTCTATTCTCTTAGTTTAAACACTATTTTAGCACTGTTTTTTATTAGAAAAATAAAAGTGAAAACAAAGACATATGTTTAAAAAAAATGAGTTTGGCTCTACAAAGATACAGGTAGCTTCTTGAAAGAATCTCCAACATGATGTTCTTGAAATTGGAGGCAAGGGCCAGAGTCATAAATTCAGTCATGGCTGATGAGGATAAACCAGATTTCAACAAGTGGATATTTACTCCTGCTTTCCTAGGTGCCTCACCACCCTTGAATTCAAAAAAAAGAAAGAAAGAAAAGAAAAGAAAGAGAGAGAAAAAGGTAGAAACACAGCCACTGAGATTGGCATTTCTGGAGAAATCTGTGGTTTGCCTATCAACATTCTGCTTTCAGAAAACCCACCTCCCCTGTAACTCATTCATTTTAGCCTTTGATTTTGAAGGATTTCCTTCCTTTCTTACCAGACCTGCTATCCATAAATAAATACACACACAGTCCACATTTACCCACTACACTGTGATCATTTCCTTGTCACTAGAAATGTATACTCTATTCCAAGAGAGAACTAATGAGACCAGTCATTCCCGAGAAGGTACATGTGCTACCTGGAACGCCAGCAGCAAACTCTTATCAAGAAACATCTGAAATACATTTCAGGCAAGACTGAGTATAAACAAATAAGTGCATATATAGTAAAAGTTGAAAGCAACTCATGGTGGAAAGGTTTTTATCTAATTGATTATCATTGCTCCCAGTTCAAATCAGTTTAGGCATTCTCCACGGTAATGCATACCTAGAATGACAAAGGCCAGCTTCTCAGCCCATCCGCACAGTAAGGAGGGCTCTAATGATGGCTAAAATTTCTGTCTGCCTTTCGCAGATTTAAGAGAGTAGCCAAAACTAGCTTTGGAACAAAGGAATAACCTTCATTCAGTCCCAAAGTTCCAGTTTAAAACCTTGAACCAATGACACAATGAATATATTTGTGGTAATCACTGGCCATGCAAATTATGTTAAATCCTTAGGAGGCAGAACACACCTGCATGCGTAACAAGCCCATTTTTATGTTAGCATATCCCAAAGGACTTTCCTGCTGTGTGTTTTATGCTGCTGCTTCTCTATATTTTATGTGTTTGCATTAATGTTTTAATTTTCATATGTATGTACACATCCTTAGGCCATTTTTTGAAGGGCATGGCATTAAAAATTCAGTCAATATATTAAATTAATGTATCAAAAGGTCATGTTTCAAGTAGTCCCAAATCAATTCTTTCTGTTTCCCCTGTATGCTCAAACCTTCCAATATAGTTTATTTATTATGGGTAATACAGAAGTCAGATCTGACTCTCACCTCTGACCATCTGTCAGATTAACATGCTTATGTACTGAATGTCTCTCTTTAAAAGATGAATCCTACTGTAAGTCCTCCCTAAAAGAATATATCCATACCTCTCCCCTGTAAAAATAAGCAAAATCCAGCTGATTTATAGAAATAATACATATATAAATAAGACAAAACTTTTCCCAAATTTGGGAATACCATCTTGTGACCTGAGAAAACTTGGACAGTTTTATCCAAGTAGATGAATGTGGCAAGTTGTCAAAAAGGGAAAAAAAGGAGACCAAATATTGTAGTGGTTAGGAATAAAATCCTAGAACCAGAGCGTCTTCATCTAACTCAGCCATTAACTAACTGCTTTATGAGTCTGGTCCAGTTAGTTCATCTTTTTTAAGCTTTAGCTTCCTCAATTCAAAACAAGGACAAAAACAATAAGAGTACTTACCACAAGGTTTATTGTAAAAAATAAAATACCTAGGTAAAATATTTCTATTTTATTCAACACGTTTACTATTATTATTACTAATAGGAGATAACATTGCGAGTTACTATTAAAAACCAAGTAAGGATGTGGGTGGCAAGCTGTGTTTTAGATTCTAACTCAAGCAGCCACTCTCTTGGTCACAGTCATATGACATTTATGTCATGTTAATGTCATAGCATAAGCAGAGCAGTTGAGAAAAAGCATCTGATTTTAAACCTTCTAGTACTCACCAGTTACGTTTCATTCATTAATAAATCTTAAAATCTGTATAAAATACATGATAATAGTAGGACCTACTTTATAATGTTGTTGGGAAGATTAAGTAAGTTACTCTATGTCAAGGTCTTAGGAAGAAAAACCTAAGTATATCATAAGCATATAACAAATGTCCAAATACTTTAAAAGCTATGAGAGCATAAGAATCAGTCTACTAGCTATTACAATAATAATAATTTAAAAAATCATAAAAATAGCCATTAAAACAGTAATGCTATGCTTGGCTCTAGGATCACGTGCTATCATTTGCTTACAATTTCACACATACTAACCAAGACCTTCTCAACAAACCTATAATGTGGCTAGGCTATGGATTATTATCTTCAGATTATTCTGTGCAAACGTGAACCTCAGAGGCCAGTGACTTGCTAAGCCACTTTACAGAGACCAGTGGAGCATAGTGACATGGGCTGGCTGATCCACTGTCCTTCTTACTATGCTGCTTCTCAACGGACAAAG
>NW_003852419.1:8380106-8406069 GCF_000181295.1 Otolemur garnettii
TGACATTTTGTGCCAGGTCATTCATTGTTACATGGATCTGTCCTATAACTCTTAGGTTGTTTAGCAGCATAGTTGGCCTATACCCATTAGAAGTCAGCGTTACCCCTCCAATCCAGTGGTGAAAACCAAAAATGTCTTCAGACATTGCCGAATATTTCCTGAGAGCAAGATCATCCCTGGCTGAGAACCCGTGTCTAGACCAAGACCTCACTGGACACAGAATTTTGTTAGGCCCTTACACACCACCCTTACATGCTACCTGCCTAACAAAATTCTGTAAAGCTTTCCATTTTCTCTAAGACTGAGGAAATGTCAGTGTCTAACATTAAAAACTGGGGACGCTAAAGTGGTATACCCCTCCCCTTCCCAAATCACGACTAGGCTTCTTTTAGTCCCTGTAGCCCTAAGGTTCTGTTTCCTAGACAGTCCAGAGATAAGACCTACAGGTTGATTTTGGTTCCTCAGAAAAAAGGAGCCTGTGAAAAGTCGGTCATTATAAGAACAAAACACATTAAAAGAAAAGAAAGAACAAATTGAGTTTCTGCCCTTAAAAGAAACAGTGGACAAAAGGGAACACATGGATTCTCATTTCAAAGCAATATGTGTGAATGATAATTGGGCAAAACCATAGATTATTATTAACTGTTTTCAGAACTAATATCAAGTTTACCTGTAAATTAGAAAATTCAAGAGGTACCCTGTATGCTAAATGGTTAAAAGTGGTATTAAACAAGATAAAAATGTAAAACCTTTTTTATGGAGTAGTATGTTTGTTTTCAGTCTGATTTACTTTGCTATCCTGTTTTTACAATACAAAAAGTACATTCTTTGACTAGCTCTAGTATAAATATAAATTTATACTAATTATGCTATATTTATACAAATCTAGTAAAAATATCTTCCTACTTTGGGATGTGAATGGAGTTAAAAATTATATACCCAACCTTCTCCAGATAGTGCCTTAAAAGTACTAAATTAATGTGGCCATTAGTTTGCACAGTATCCTCAAGAGCAAGATGCCCAAATACAAAGAGCTGTTCAGTAAGTACAACACAGGGTGGAAAAGGGAAGGGAAAGCCTTAATACCTCAGCTTCCTGAAAATCAGAAAAACGAGTACCATTTAATTGTACATGATCTCTCTCTGTCTCTCTCTCTCTTCCTCCCTATCCCCATCCCCACCCCCCATCTCACACACACACACACACACACACACACACGCACCATATCACTGGATACTTATGGGAAGAAAAAAACAAAGGAGGCAGCAGGGAACAGAGATAGACAGCACAAGCCTCATGCGGGATATCATTGAATTGATGGTCCTATTTTGTATTTCAGAAAGATCTCATAATCTCTTCTCACACATAAAATTTGGAGGTATACTAGAAGATACATATAGTCAACTTAAACAATATGTGATTCTTGATGTGTTTTGAGGAGGGGAGTGGAAGGAACATTCTTAGTTTGAGGTTCTAAAGAACATTAACTAACCTAAGTTACACTCTAAAATCAGTATGATCTTCAATTCTGAGAACAATTTGGACAGCTAGCCTGAATATTTTTGGCCATGCCAGCAACAGATTGGCTGGATGGCACTACACAAGAGAATCTTTTTAACACAGTCTGCTCAATCTGGCCTACGTACTGTTCTGCCTGGGATAACTTTAAATTTTAGTAGACTTAGAAGTTGTCCTTGATATATCATAGGCTGTCGAGAGGACAATCTAGGATAAATGTCTTCTTCATTAAAAGTCAATTCTTGCCAACATTTTCATGCTACTTTGGTTCTATCATACCACAGGTAATTTGAGATGCGTAATCCACAAAATGTAACCTATAGAAGGTAGGAAATAATATTCTACTCTCTCTTTCAGAGACGTAAGAGACTTGTAACAATAAAGTTCTAAGGAAAGGCATCAGAAGTTTACTGAGGAATCTGGATTACAGATGGCCACGGAATGGTAAACATTTTTGCTGGCTTACTAGTGAGAGGCAGGATGAAAGGAAGCAAGCTATCAGCAGATCTCTATAGAGGTGCAAAAGGCACAACACTTCGTCTTATCTACCACCACAATCCTGCTGTATAATATATGACTTAAACTTATTGCTAAAAGACTTAGCTATTAACTACATTGGAAATCCCTAACGAAAAGAACTTTGTAGGATGTTAGCTGGTAGCTGCAGAAGACCCAAGAAACAGTAGCAGCTGGAACCAGGCAGTAGTTTTGAGATAATGAAGGATCCAGTAAAAAGCCATGTCTGAATTTCTCCCTGTCTTCTATGTCAGAGACAATGCTCTATGTAAAGAGAAGTGAAGAATAACACTTGAGGACATTTCATTAATAGACTCATAATGAAAACAAGAAATTACTGAAGACTGTATTTCAAAGTGCCTTCGTTAAAAAGAAAAAAATATACATTGTTAGCCTAATCAGAAAAGTACCTTAAGAACTGAGGAAAGGTGGATTTAGGAAGGTAAACAGGAAACATCTCATAAAATATTTTAATAATACCAAGCAGCTACTTGAACAAAAAGATGGAACCGTTCCCTGTTTCAGCCCAGCTCCCAGGGAGAAGGCAGTGGATGGGAGCAGACAAACATCCCTAACCTGTCTAGTCACATCAACAAATTAGCCACAGAGAAACAAAATAAATAAATCCTGGGACCACCTGAAGTGATTTGTTAATCAGCTGTGTGCATAATTACTGCTTTTGTTTCATTAATTTTAATTACCTGTTTTTCTTTTGTCCTTATGCCCTGAGGTGAGTTTTTCATCAATAATGGGCATGATTTTATGAATATCATATGCAAACAAGCAAATTAAACCCACTGAACTTGGGAGATCCTTTGTTTCCTTTCCTTTTCAAAGGTTAGCTGCAATTTTCTCAAAATGACATTGATTCTATGGTAACATGCACAGAGGCATTAATGAAGGGAACAGGAGTATTTGTGGATTCAGTAAAGCTTATGAAGGACCACATAATGACATACTACCAACCTATGACCCTGACAATTGGAGTCCCTAAATTATAAATAGATAGTTAAATAGCTACCTCTCTTTTTTATACTACATATTGGATAACTCTTTGCAATTTCCCCAAGAGCTCTTATGGAAAAAAAAGGATGTGGATAACAAAAAATAAAAGTCAGCAGCTACTGAGGGTACTTCACTTAGAGGTAGACCTCCAGGCCAACCCAAATTACCTATGGATCCCCTTTCCCCTTTCTTATACTGCCACAAATAATCAGTTTGCATTTTAATGACATGATTTAAAATTAAGTGGGGATATTTAATATTTTAATATTTTCCTCTTGCAAGTACTTATTACCAAGGTTTAATTTTTATGTTTAATGATAATAGCCAGTTCTGGTAAGGGTCCTGGAAGTAGAACTTTCACGTTTTGTGGGTGTTCCTGAGAATGCGTAGAACTCCCTGTGATAGCCTGACTGTAGCTCCCAGGATTCATGTGCTGGCAACTGAATCCCCAATGCAACCGTGTTGGGAGGTGGGGGCTACTAGGAGACATTTAGGTCATGAAGATTCCACTCTCATGAACATACTAACATCCCTATAAAAGGCGCTTGTAGATGGGCTCATTCTCTCCTGCTATTACACCATGTGGGGAACAGCGTTCCTCTCCCCTGGGGAATAAAGCGTTCAAGGTACCACCTTGGAAGTAAAAACCAAGCCTTTACCAGGCACAAGACACTAGAGCTTTCTTCTTGGACTTTCCAGTCTCCGAAATCATGAAGGAAAAATCTCTGTTCTTTATAAACTGCCTGGCCTCAGGGACTCTTTTACAGCAATGCTAACGAACTAAGACACCCCTTTGAAACGCCTCATATATGTTGATAATTGTTGATGTGGTAAATGAAATCGAATGAATCTTAAATGAAAAAAAAGTTTTCTGCTCATGAATGTTCAAAATAGAATTATTCATAATTTTGTGTCCATACAGTAAGCTCATTAGGTACTTTCTTTTATATTTGTGTGTTTCCCAATTTCTCATTAAGAAGGATTCAGTATTTTATAATTAACATAGTTTTCCAAAAGCATTCTCATTTAACAATGAAAAAGGAACTCACAATAATTTATTAAAGGTAAATACCTTTCATAAATTTCTTTCTACATGTACATGACATAAATGCACGAAGATATTCACTAAGGAAAGAAAGAGAAGGCATTAAGCATCATTGAAGCATGAAGAAATTTAAGGATTAACTTTTTTAAAATCTAAATTGCAGTCAGAAATTTAAAATTCAAAATTTTGAGACATGGGCTTTAAGTTGTTGGGAAGCAAAAAGCATGCCTTATGTATCTTTTTGTCCATTGTTCCATGCCTGAAATACAATGAGTTCATTAGTAAATTGTTGCAGAATATACAAACATGGGCCTATATTGGGTTCAGGACCCTGGACAGCACACCAGCTGTTTAAAGTAGAGAGTATGTTGCTCTAAGGGGACCCGTATCTATTAATAGTTACTGCCCATGGATCAGTTTCATTTTGGCCTGTCACAGGTAAATCAGTCCCTTCTCCAGGCCTCACCTGAACAGCAATTCATTGCCTTCCTTTTCAACAGAGGAAACCTTGATCAGATAAATTTGGGCCATTCATAGCTGAACCCTAAACTTTTAAAATCTTTTCTCTCTGATACACAAATAAATATACTCTGATGTTTCTCCATTGCTTAGTTGTGGTCCTTTGTTTATTTGAATAAGGAAAATGAGTAGAAAAAATTTCTCAGGTTAATTTATGTGCTTTCTTAATGCCTTAAATCCATAGTTCTAACTACAAACACCCACAAACTTGTTAACTTCATTAGGTTATCTTGGAAAATAAGTACTGTATGAACTTGCCTTTTGATTACTGGAAAGATCAGAAACAAGTCTGATTTGATAACTTCAGACAGAGATTATTATTATTTTTATTTGGCCAGGGCTGGGTTTGAACCCGCCACCTCTGCCATATGGGGGCGTTGCCCTACCCTTTTGAGCCACATGGGCTGCCCCAGATAAAGATTATTTTTTAAAGTTTTTCAAAGTATAATACTTGGGATCTGAGGCGGCATCTGTGGCTCAAAGGAGTAGGGTGTTGGCCCCATATGCCGGAGGTGATGGGTTCAAACCCAGCCCTGGCCAAAAACATACTTGGGATCTGGTATTAATTTTTTTAATTTAAAAAGGCAAGTTTTTCCATGACTTTATTGGGAAGCAACAAGGGAAAGAAAACAAAAAAAGAAAAGTATGACATCTCATTCCTAATTACTTTGAAATTTTTCCATGAATTACCACTTTTTATAAACCATCCCACTTTTATTGTTTATTTTTATATTTTACCAAAATCATAGAGCTATTTCCTCTCTCACTGACAATTAATGCCACTCTCATGATTTGGAGAGTTTCTACAAAATCTAGAATGTGGTAGATTCTCAATAAATGGTAGGTCATCTTTTTTTCTCCCCAAATCTTTTCTGTTTCTATAACTTATGGATCAAAAAGCATATTATTTAATGGAAAAGGAAAAGGTTTAAAATCCTAGATTAGTGTCTGCAGGTGATGGTAAAACTCACTGGCTCCCATATTTTGATTGCTATGGCTCCATTTCTGTTCTAGTATTTTTCCTTGAATTTCCCACTTTCGCTTTCTCATAACCCATTGCTCTTGGTGTACTGGGATTCTCACTTAAGTTTTACTCTATTTTAATGGAGCATAAATCCAGATTTATCCAGATGAATTTGGCCTCATATTGCTATATGGTGTCATTTGTATTGTTTCTCCTTTGAGTTGCCCCCATCCTTTTAAAACTTGCTCATGCCTTCTTCTTATGGAATGACACCATTCTCCACTTGTGCTGGAAATTCACAACTGTGGCTATTAAACACACAGATTTCATATTAAAATCTATATATTTATTATATAAGACCAATGGGTAAGAAAACAACATTCTTTGACCAGCTTGATGGAAGTATTGCAGATTGCATGTGAAAACACCACACTGTACCCAAGAAGTGCATTTATGTACATAGTTACCATTCAATAAAAAAAAAAAAAAGAAAGAAAACAACATTCTTCCAGAGAAAAACTTCAGTATTTTATATTTCATAGTGAAGGGAGGACATTGAGTGTAGGTCCCTGGAATGCTGCTCTTACATTATTCAATGTGGAGAGAAATGCAGCAGAATAAATATATTAGTAAAGTCCGTGCAAGAGCACTGGATGCTAAAAAATCTAAATGATCTTATTATACAGCAGTTTATAGCAAAGGATGTTAAAATATGATCCTAAGACTGTATACATATTATAGAGAGAATGATATTGCATCCAAACCTACAATTAAGTGTCAATAGTAAAGACTCACATCATTAGAAATATGCTGTGACTTATGTTTCATCCAATTTTAGAAGAGATTAGGAACTAAAAATTTCCTGAAAGGTGATTTTAGATGTGAGCAGAGAATAAAAGACAGGGAATAAAGGTATCATTTACTTTTTTTTCTATTAGGACAACACTGAATATTTGTCAGAAGCATCTGCTCCTTAAATGACATAATAGAATAGAAATTGGCAACTGAGGTTTGAAAGTTAATTTCCAAGGTTTATTATACTACCGGGTTCATATTTAGCAGCTGTCATTTTGTTACTGACAACTGTAATAAAAATCAGTGAAACTTGAAATCTTCCCTTGCCAGAAAGACAGATGTTTCTGAATGTTAGAGATTTGGGGAAATTTTATTTTAACCAACCTCTGTTAAAGGTGTTATTTCTATTGAAAAAATTCATTTGACAAAAAATGATTGATATTCTTTAACTATATTTTGAAAGATACACATATGTTTTAAATGTGGAATTGTGTTGTTCTCTTTCTTGTAATATTTTTAGCCAGTGTTTTTAACAGTGGGTAATCCTGACCATCAATAAGATATTTTGCAATATCTAGAAACATTTTTCTTTGTCCTAACTAGATATTAAATGCTATTGGCATCTAGTGTGTAGAAATTGGGGACACTGCTAAACATGCTCATATATATAGGACACTGCTCACAAAAAAGAATTATCTGACCCAACATACCGACTGTGCAAGAGTTAAAAAATAATCTCATTTAAAATAATTGGTGTGATGAATTTAGATTAAAAATGGGTTAGTATTTTCTAAGCTGTGGTTTCCATAAGACTTGTTCTGGTGAGGTACTGCAGGCAGGCATTGGCTGTGCTTTAAGTGTTATTTGAAACAACAGAGTAAAATTTCTTAGCAAGAAATGATAGCAAGTACATTTGCACTGATGTAATTAAGTTCATGCCAGCACTTCTGCTGAATATGTTACTATGTACAACATTTTATAACTGAGCTACAAAAGTGAATCTTTAACTAAAATTGGACAGGAAATTTCTTTAGGTAGTAATTATTTTCTAAATGTGTATTAGCTAATATTCCTCACTGGCTCCTTAAATCACATAAAATAAATGTTAAAAACTCAAGTATAGTTTTATTCCCACCCTTTAACGCATTACTTTCTCAAATTGAAGGTATTTACAAGCAAATATATAGATATGCAAATTATATATGTAGAATACTTATTCCTCAAATAATAATTTTAAGGATGTTACTATAGAACATAAATGACCACTTTCAAGCCAGGAAAAAGACCAAGAATCTATATTTTGTTCAACACCTGCTCTGTTCTCTTTGAATCATTGAGAAAAGTACTTTTTATCTAATATCAATTTATTTCAATAAAAATGTCATCTACAGTAAAAGTATTTACAGACAGTACTATTTGTACACTATTTGCCCCATTAAAAATAAAATAACGGAATAAGGCAGTCAGAAAATCAAATGTATCTAGGCCTCTTAGCTAAAATATAAATTATTCTGATAAAAATTTAACTTTAAACAATGATATATGAAGAAAAAATTAAAAGAAAACATACTCCACTCTCAGCAGGGTGATTTTCATTTAAGTCATGAACATATTTCAAAATCAAAAACCTTGAATACTCTCTGCTTTCATTCGGACATCTACAGCAGTCTCTCTTTTTTAATTTAACAAGTACTTATATAGTACCCATAATATGCCTGATAATTGTATAAACATTTTACAAGTATTACTTCTAAAGACCCTTTGGTATAGGCACACATATTATCTACATTTACAGATACTGGATTTTAGTCATATAGAGATTAAATAATTGGCCAAGATCTCACAGCTAGTTAGAGACAAAGTTGAGACTTATATCCTCAGAGTCTGGCCCCAGAATCCTCACTCTTTAGTTTTGTGTAGGTGGCTTCTCTTCTTTATCAAATGCTACTATATCTCTAATTTATCTATAGCCTGCTTAGAAGTGTGGGCTTGGAGGAGACTGAACATGTGTGAAAAGTTTCAGATCAAGTCAACACGTGTGGGGAAGAGGTAAGGAGACCAAAAGAAGTTGGATGGCCTCACTAGCTATCCATCTGTGAAACTTCTTTACTCAGAAATCTCTTAGAAGTCAAAAAAGAGTTAGATTTGAATTAAATACATCTGATCTCTTACTTTTTATCTCTTTATGGCCTATATTTTATATCATTGACAATTTCTTTCTGCTCAATAAAGGAGGGCAGTTTTAGAATGGTAGTTAAGATAATGAACTCAAGCTATACCTCCTAGGTTCAGGGTTTATTTTATTTTATTTTTTGTAGTTTTTGGTCAGGGCTGGGTTTGAACCAGCCACCTCCAGTATATGGGGCCAGTGCCCTACTCCTTTGAGCCACAGGCGCCACCCCAAACTCAGTTTTTCGAGTTGAATTGCATTATTATATTTCTATTGTATTTCTTAAATGTTGGGCAGAGACTGTACTATGTGGTCAAGAAGTTTTCTCCTTCCTGAGCACACTGTCAGATCACCCTTCCTTACTTCTTTCTAACTGGGGCTATGTCACTAATTCTCACCAACAACATAAGGGTAGACATGACATGTGGTATGTCCAGCCCAAGATGCATAAGAGCAAGTGTATTTTAGCTGTGCTCTCCTGCTTGCCTTGATTAACATCAGGTTGCAGAGGATCTGAGGCATCAGAGGATTTCCAGGCCTTAAGCAATGGTGAACCCCACTGTGGAACAACCTGTTTCTGTGAATTACTACGTGAAGTAAAGCACCTCTGCAACACTAAACTATATTTGATTATGTGGTATCCAGCTCAGTGATAAACATTTGTTTTATTGTCAGTGAAATTTTGCATTGCTTCATTGCTGAACAGGTAGCTTTTATTCTACTATTACTATTATGAATGCCTATCAGTCTTGTCCCCCAAATGATCACTCTTTTAAAATCCCAATTACCTTGACTTAAAATAGTGTTCCTCACTTTTCAGTTTGCATTCCTTTCCAGAAGAGCTTTAACAATGAAAATTTTCCCTCTATTAATTACCCCTGTCCTATCAACTGATCACTTCAACATTTCTGGATAGTTCTGATAGTTATAACAAAATAATTTAGTAGAGTCACAGATTATTTATTGTAGTTAAACATTAATTCATATCATAAATTTGTACAAACCTAGTGCAACTGATGGAAATATTTATAAGTGAAGTAAAATATATTGAAACTACCTGTCATCAAACATGACTTTTTTTACTATGTGATTGGCACTTAAATGAAAAGAACACATAAAATAGCTCAAGTGGTCATAATTCTCACCAAGAAAATTATTTCGATAGTTACATTATCCCTTTCTGTAACTATTACTCTACTCACGACTAATAAGGAAATCTTTATTTTATACCCCCTTACCAAATTAGTAAATAAATACAAACCCTAAGTCTTCATGCCAACATTTCAAAAAGGGCTCCCAAAATCTTGTAAAGGGCCAAAAATAATGAATTCTGAAGGCTATGCCCCTCTTAAAAAGTACTTGGAAAAACATTATATTTAGGACTTCAAATATGAATTCATTGTGTTCTTCTCAGAAGTTATGTATCAAGGTCCTTTGCTTGTACTGGTTCAGTCCCAAGAAAAAGAAGAACAATTGTGTATTACTCAGTTCTGGCAGATGAATAGCTCCTCCTATAACTTTTGTATCTCCAAAAGCCTCAAACAGTTGAAAAACTAAAGTATTAGTGTTTGATTTGGCTACATTCCTTGTAATCATGACAGTGAGATGCTCAGAAAAATTTCCTTTCCTGTCCATCAGGCATGCTTTACTCACCAGGTGAAAGGATGTAGGATATTTCCTTGGAACTTTTATTTAACCACCAGAGTTCAAGGTATATAATATTCACATATTTTATGAGAAAATATAAGCAATATCTATTATTTGAATTTTTAATCACATATTAAGAAACATAATCTTTGGAAAATTATAAAATGGTTCCAGTAAAACCATTTTTTTTTTTTTGAGATAGAGTCTCACTTTGTTGCCCTCAATAGAGTGCTGTAGTGTCACAGCTCACAGCAACCTCAGACTCTTGGGCTCAACTGATCCTCTTGCTTCATCCTCCCAAATAGCTGGGACTAGAGATGCCTGTCACAAAACCCAGCTACTTTAGAGATGGGGTCTTACTCTTGCTCAGGCTTGTCTTGACCTCCTGAGCTCAAGCAATCCATTTGCCTTGGCCTCTCACACTGCTAGGAATATAGGCATGAGCCACCATGCCTGGCTTCCACCGAAACTTCTTAGACTATGATATATTCAAAATACATTTAAAAATGACTTCCTTTCATAATTGTTTATGCTGTCTATGCAATTTTTAAAATAAACTCTGTATAAAGACAAATCTGATGTGGTTTCTGACCTTAAACAACATCTGCCAAATAATGAACAAAAAGCAAAGACATTTCTAGAGGTGAATAAAGTCTAGTAAAAAAACATAAAATCATGAGTAATAAAATCATTGGCTGAGTCTATTTTATGATTAGATGAACCAAGCAATAAACATCACACCTAAAACCCAAAGATCATATTATACATTCTGAGCATTAACTGTCAGCATGGCAGTCTTGACCATATGTCCTAAAACACAAGTTGAATAAAACAATAAAGGTAGAAGTCTTGGCAGTTCAAGGTCAAAAATATAGATTACATATTATATTTAATTAGCATTTAAAATAAAACCACCAACTGAGCCACAGAGAGCTCATTTTTTAAACTTAAGAGTCATTTGAGAAAGGGTTTCAAATCTACTACAAAACTGACATTACATTTTATTATGTTGTTGACATCCAAATATGCAAATGCATTTTCTTAAGAAATTAATGGCGAAATAAATTAAAATTAAAGTGTCTCTTAGCTAGTAAAATTTCATATTATGTGTAATGATACAGCACAAGAAATCAGTCTATCTTGCTGGCAAATGATCAATTGGAGAATTCTTTTAGAATGATTCATCCCAATACTATAAAAAAAGATAATAACTTACCATAGTAGGAAGGGAATATAGATTTGAAAGAGTATTAGAACAATAGAGCAAAGTCAAAATGTAAATACATATTTAATTAGAAGTTTATATTCACTATATTAGGAAATAGAGATTTGTCAGAGTATTAGA
The DNA here is from genome assembly GCF_000181295.1 of Otolemur garnettii. Taxonomy (NCBI): domain Eukaryota; kingdom Metazoa; phylum Chordata; class Mammalia; order Primates; family Galagidae; genus Otolemur; species Otolemur garnettii. Next base: position 8,391,631 of record NW_003852419.1, read on the forward strand.
AAAACATATCAGCTTACACCTCCTCAGTGTTCACTTTACACACAAGGGAACTGAACACAGGAGGACTGAAGTCACTCAGAGTCACCAAATTAGTCTATCAGTAGATTTTTTTGGGGAAAAACGTGGTTGAAGTCTTAGTCACAGACTCTTAATCTAGGTCAATGTACAGAATGTTTTCTTCCAGAATGTTTATGGTTTCAGGTCTGCTCAACATTACTAACCATCATGGAAATGCAAACTAAAAACACAATGACACAGTCTCAAAAAATAAAAAAAAAAAAAAGAAGAAGAAGAAGAAGAAGTTAATTGATGACTCTATATTGAACCTCAGAGTCAAAGCATTCTGTGATAGTCAAACCCTTAGTTGACAATGTGAATGTTACTTTCTTTGCATTACTATTATTATTATTGTTTAATACTTCATTGCAGCAATCATCTGATTTCTTTTCTGAATGTGTTCACCTTCGTTCATTCTTTACGAGATTTTTGTTTCTAGTCCTTATCTTAAACATTGTTATTGCTGTTAAATTTTAAGCCTTTTTAATTCTGTGAAGGCAAAAAGTGGAAAGCTAATAATCACATGTATATGTAAAAAAATAAATAAATAATTAAAAAATAAAAAAAATAAAAACACAATGACATACTGCTTTTCAGAATGGCTATCATTAAAAAGTCAAAAAACAAGAGATGTTGGTATGCATATGGAAAAAGGGGAACACTTATATACTGCTGGTGGAAGTGAAACCTCTTTGGAAAACAGTGTGAAGTTTCCTCAAAGAACTAAAAAAGAGACCTACTATTCCATCCAGCTATCTTACCACTGGGTATATCTACCCAGTGGAAAGGAAGTCATTTTGTAAAAAAGATACCCACTACTGAATGTTTATGGAAGCACAATTCACAATTGCAAAGATACGGAATCAAACCCAAGTGCCAAACAACTGACAAGTGGATAAAGAAAATGTGGTATTTTATACACACACACAAAATCATACAGACACAAATATACACACACACATACATACATACATACATACATACCATGGAGTAGTATACAGCCATGAAAAGGAATGAAATGATGTTTCTAGCAACTTGGATGAAACTGGAGGCCATCAAAATGAGTGAAATATCTCAGGGACTGGAAAACAAACGCCACATCTTTTCACTTGGTAGAAGCTAACCAATGGGCATATATGATCATAAAATAGTATAATGGACACTGGAAACTGAGAAGAGGGGAAGAAAGAGGGTGAATTATTAACAATTACTTCAGGGAACAACAAACACTATTCAGGTGATGGGTACACTAAAAGCCCTCACTACATCATTACACAGCTCATCCATTCAAAAACAAAATGCTTGTACTGCCTGAATCTACTGAAACAGTTAATTAAAATAAATAAATAAATTGGTTAAGTCTCATCCTGAGCTCCTTCTGGCAATACAGTTTGTACACAGGAAGATCCCCAGGTAAATTGCTCAGACTGACTTTTCTACATTTCAAAAATCAAAATAAAATCTTCAATGAAGTAGTAAAAGATGAGTGGAAAAGTGTTGTTATAAAAATAAAAAGTAAATTCTAATTCTACATCATTGTTTAACAATGGAGCTTTTAACTTCAAGGTATTAGCTTTTATTTATTTATTTATTTTTTGAGACAGAGCCTCACTATGTCACCCGTGGTAGAATGCCATGGCATCACAGCTCACAGCAACCTCAAACTTTCGGGCTCAAGTGATTCTCTTGTCTCAGCCTCCCAAGTAGCTGGGACTATAAGCCCCTGCCATAACACTTTTGTTTATCTTTTTCAACTATATGGCATTCTAAAAATGAAAACATTGGCCAAAAAGACATATATCTAAATTATGAAGAACCAATTCTTCATATGCTGTATAAATAAAGGTATTTGGAAATAGAGAGCATACTTTTACAAAGTTCAGGAAAAAAGAACATCACAAAGAGAGGATTTTATATAAAATAGAACTAATTTTCTAAGTTCTGAAAATATTATATATCCTATTTAGTAATTCAACTTGCACCTAGAAAAACTGTGTGTGTATCCAATAAAATCTTATAAATAATTTACTCTTAATTTCAGTTTTTAATTCATTTAAAATTAGATGAGGTTAGATTATCCATTGCAATAAAAAATGACAGGAAAAATAGCTTTTTCAAAGTTGATTGTTATAGTATCATTTTCTTTTGAAGTATGAAATTCATTTCTTCAAATACTGACTAGAGATTAATAGTAACTTTGCTGTGATTTGTCTTTTAGACACATCCTGGAAATACTTTTACTAAAAAATTAGTGAAGACCATTCAGTGAAATACTATGCAGAAATTTAGAATGATGATAAAGATACACAATTTAATGACATGGGAATATACTCCCAAGCCATTGGTATTTGGCACAGCAGGCTACAAAATAGTTTACAATGTAATTCTATTTTTGTAAAATGACACCTATATATCCACATAGGCACAAAAATTTGAAGACTGGGTTTTCTGAGCTACTGTTTGGCATATGATTCTTGAAATGCTTTCAAAGGGTCTTAACCCCAGTCTGATTTACAAGATTGCTTCTCTTGTCTAAAAATAGTATCTTCCTTTCACTATAAGGTCAGTGTTTTTGTATATTAATATTTCTTTCCTTTTCTTATTCAGTTCTAACTAAGGTCATTAGTTAATTTGTTCACTTTATTCATTTTCATAAAAATAATCCAGTTGTTGGTGCTCCTTTCATATCCTCCTCATCAGCACAGCAGTGGTTGCATAACACTGATTAAACAAGTTACTCCACAATCAAAACTACAAAAGAAAAGGCTTCAGTGTCTTATTATCTCTAAATACATCAAATTCAGCTTTTAAAAGAGCTTGTGAGTGCACCAGTATTTCTCCACTCACATCTTACAATTTCTTTTTCTTTACTTTTTACCAAAGCTGCTGTAGAATTGCTCAGCCATTTACCACTTGTCCCAGCTTCTTATTTCATTCTGCTTTTAGTGATATTCATAAACTGTGGCATATTATTGATTAATATCATGTATAGCCTTGGGTAGACTTCTGGCAAGGCCTATCCTCTTTTCCCTCTCCTGGCCCTACGGGCAACATATAAAAATTGTTAGATCAGTGCATCTGCTATGATGGCCTGATTAAAGCTTTCAATTTATAGTGCCTCTAATATCTCATTTTCTTTTGAATTAAAAGCTTACCTTTTATATATTACGATTAGTTCTTCAAAGTAATCTATTACAAAAATTTTCAATTAATTAAAAAATACTCCTAGAAAAATGGGGTCAATTGCTAGTATAATTTTTTTCTTTTAATATTCTACATCCATTTCTATTCTATAATCACAAATCTATTTCAAGGACATATTCTTTTGGAATTTGGAAAAGAAGTTGAGTAATCTGAAAATGGTTATGTAAACCACTTCTAGAAAACAAATGTGGATCCTGCATTGCTGATAATGCCACCACTGCTATTACTACTACTAGTAACAGCTAAAATTTATATAGTAATAATTTCTATCTGTTAAATACTTTGATTCTTTTTGTCTGAACTACAACGCTGAGTTAAGAGACTCGCTCACCAATTTAACTGGCTTGCCCTAAGTCACACAATCAGCAGATGGGGGAACTATAATTTAGACCCAGGTAATCTTGCTCTGATTACATGTGGTAGAATGATTATTAGAGAAATGTATCAAAATATAATCTGCTTTGAGATTAATATTCACCTGACTTTTACGTCCAATCCTTTCTCCATCTTCAAACTTACCCATGCCTATGGTAATCATTTGCAGCTTGGTTTGTGAGCTACAGTATTTCCCGAGCTTTATAGCAGCTCAGGGAAGACTCCAGCTATCTTATATGGGCATCCTCTCAATGCTTTAAGCATCAGTTCACCAAATAGCCTTTACAAATCAAAGAGTATAAAATCATAATTTCTGTCTACCCCTATGCAAAAGGTGGTCTACAAATTGCTTTGAAGTGTATTAAATGTTCAAAAATGTATTTCAACTTATTAATCCCTCCCATTCTCAAAATTTCAAAGAATATTAGTGGCCACAATTTATATAGGTAGTAGCAGTCTAAAAATCTGATACTTTACATGGAAGAGAATATTTGAAGTCTAAAGACTTGATTTTGCATCTCATCTCTGCACTATGACATTGGATAAGTTACTTAACCCTCTCTAGGCTTTACTTAATTCATCTGGAAATTTAATTATATGATTTCTATAACAACAAGCTTTCCTAAGTTATTATTACAGGAATTTGAGATGAATCTGAGGCTCATTTAGTGATGGCCATGTGAAGGAACATGCGTGGACTGGTCCAACTCACAGAAATCTGTTTGAGTGGTCAGCCATATTCCCTTCTCTGTTCCTTTAAGAACAAGAGGTAACTTTAAGTATTTTTACATTCCTGAGATCAACTTTAATTGACAGGGTGGAAACCATAAAACTTCACTATATTATCCATTTGAAGCCATCTTTGGGGAGAACAAAAGGATCATCAAATTATTGTGGCTCTGTAGCTGAGAAACAGACACAGAGTCATTTTTTTGTGTCCCTTGAGAGAGAAACTAGATAATCTATGGAAGTATTTTTTACTTTAACAGTTAAAACCACAAATATATCTTGGACTGAAGTTTGGCCAATAGTTCTTCTCTGGTCCATGCATAATTTAAATCATTCTCATTCTATATCCTATAAATATGCAGAGGACGCAAGATGAGAATCAGACACATTCCCCTGGAGAAGCTGCTTGGGCTTAGCCCAACCTCATCAGAGTTCACTTCAAAGATCAATTCTTCACGTCCACAGGATCAAGTTTAAATACTGTGTGTGATCCTTCTGCTCCCTGTTTCCCTGCTGCATTATGCATTATCTATGACCGCTTGTACTATAGAAAACTGCAGTGTTTCAATAGTGATTTTGCCTTTTGTGTTAAACTTGGACATATTTTATAGGCTTATGGGCTATTGTGCATGTTTATAATATCATAAAATAGTAGTTCTCTGCTTTGATAGTGACAAGCAATAGTTTGTTTAACATATTTATGAGTCTATACGTCACACAAAAATTTTAATCTTACAAACACTTCTCTACTGGCATTGCTTTTGATTCTCACCCACCTCTCTTTTCCCCAACCAGACATTTCCACAATTGCTTCTTATCTTGTTTTACAGACTTAGAAACTGGCAATAAATGTGTCTGGGAGACTGTTTTTAGAAGAAATATTACCTGTTAATGGAATTGTATAATGATCCAACTTGGCTTTACTATTAGAACAACTAAAAATATAAATGCTTTAAAATATAATATTAATATAGTACCATTCTGATTCTAAAGTGAGAAGGAAAAAATGTGAAAGTAGAATACAATGTGTATATTAGTGATACTGTCTATAGTTGATTCCTTAGATGTCCCTTCTCAGTATCTCTTTGTTTGTGATAGACTTGCCTCGAGAAGTTATTATGTGGCCCTTGTATCTATAGCTGAGAAATGCCTTAAGATGCTCTTGTTCTACAATGATAAAATATTATTACTTATTAGAATTCTAGCAAAGTTCCCTCAACACCATCGAAGTGGGGTGGCAAAGAACAGATGTTTGTATCTTGTAAATTTTTATTTAAGTTTTGATTATCATCTAAGGTGCTAGTCACATCTGTGATTCTCTACATGAAATAATTTCCATGGTTTCTCTTATCCATGCATATTCGTATCAGCCAGGAATGCAAACACAATGAATATCAATGGAATCAATGTAGAAGTGAGGTAAGATAATTCAAAGAAACTGCAGGCACATGTGTGATTGTATATATATCAACATATTCCATGAATACAGAAAGCACATATTCATTTCCTCAGCCACCATAAATTTGCTTTTTTCAGTGTTCAAGTCACAGAATTGTGGTCCATTTGATGAACCTGATTTCAAAGAGAAAGAATCCTTGAGGTCAAGTGCCCGACCTTTGTTTCTTGAGGAGAGCGTAAATATCATTCCACCCTATTATGGAAATGAGTTTGAAAGCGTGATAGACACTTGATTGGAACCTGAAGGTCTAAGACCCCCTCTTAGCTGCCCATTAGCACATCAGCTTATCATGGACACTTTATTTATTTATTTATTTATTTATTTTTTGGCACTTGTTCTAAATATCCTCCCACCTCAGCCTCCTGAGTACCTGGCACCCGCCACCACATACTGTGTGAATCATCTTTTAATCTATTAGAAATGATACTGATGTTTTTGATGTCTATAACAGAGACTGAAGTAATGTAAACTTTCCTCTTTTATACAATCATTTGTCTGATGTTTTGCCTTAAAACGTTTTACTTTTTCCTTAATCTCCATATTTCATCTTTTCGTCCCTACTGATTTCCTTCTAAAGATGATGCCAGCAATGAGCACCATCCTAATTCTCCCCTGTAAGCTTTTTCCCTCTTGTGTATTTTCTCCCAGCCAGCACAGACACCAACTGAGCTATTTCTTTATTCCAGACACAATTCTCCGTTGAGATTTTCATCAATAAATAAAGAGACATGCTGCTTTCACAGCTGCTTGACATCTACCAAGCCCCTCATTAACTACTGGCCTACAAAATAAGAGAAAGAACATGTTTTAAACACCTATTGAAAGTCAAGTCAAAAATTTAATATTTTTACACATTCGCCATGCTTCAATAGAAAAAAGAAATGCCAATTGGTCGTAAAGCCAAGCCGCTTGTCTTTTCATAGTTTAACTTGTGCTAAAAGTCTCTAGACAACTTCTTCTTCCTTACTCAATGGTTAATTTCCTATCTTTACTATGTCACTAGCCAACTCCATCCTATGGATACGTTCCAAACCTTCGACCATTCAGACCCTCTGTGGGGCATTACCTCTGTGGGGCATTACCAACACCACAGAGCAATTTAAACACTGTAGCTTCAGGCTTCCTACGGATTTTATAGAGGCTCAAAATAAGAAGGAGCTGAGGAATCAGCACACTTGTTCATATTGAGTGTTAGATTGTTTGGATAAGAAAAGATATTGAGATCATGATTTCAGTCAACTCGTTTTATGGTATAAAGCCCTGGAAGGAAACTGACTTGTCTAAGATAACACAGCTAGCCAGGATCCTTGTGGGAGAGTAAGGCTGCTCTAACATTTTACTCTATCACATTGTGTGTCTCCCAAAACCTCCTTGGTATTTTCCCATATTAATTATACCTTCTGATTTTTCCCCCCAATATCTTGAATGCTCATGCTGCAAATGAAGGAATGAATACAGTTCTGTAAAAGTAACTATTGTTTCTACAGGCAACTCAATGATTTTTTAAATACATACACATGCTTTTAATGGGCTTGTTTTGCTGCCCAGCCTCAAGGGGACACATTACATTGACAATGAAAGATACCAAAGAATCAGGTTTTATTATTCAGGTTGTCATTAAGGTGAACTGATCAAAAAACCCCATTCAAGATTGTCACTCATTAGGATCACACTAAAATATTTCTTTATGGGAGGTCCCAGGCATTGGAATTTTGCATAATCTTGAGTGCTTTGGACATTGCTTCTGAAGAAGCTCCCCTCCTTGGAGAAGTGATTGGTTGTCAGTATTTAAATGAATTATGTTTTAGAGAACAGTTCTGTCTTCAAAGAAGAAAGGCTTACCTTTGTCTCCAGACCCACAAAGGAACGTGTTTGGCACTTCTCAGTGGCTGCCCATGCAGAGCATAGCCTGCTGCTGCTTTATCAGAACAACAGAGCCAAGAACGCCCAGCGCTGAGGACCCCATTGAATGGAACAATCACTCCTCTCTGTGCTACTTGGGGAAATGGTTCAGAGAACTACCAATTAACACCTGTCATCAGGGTGCACCAGTTCTCACAGAAATATATTGAGAAGATCAATTTATTTCACATGAGTTGGATTAAATAAAACCGAATTCCTTCTAGTAAAAAGTACCCTACTTTGCCGTGTACAATGTAATTCCATGTGCAATGTGCATGTGTATTTGGCCCAGATTTTCAGGAAAATGCCCCTTGGGAAAGTAGCTACCTCTTGGCCAGGAGAGATACATGCAGGAAGGGAGAAGGCTGCCCCATTGAACACGAAGATCGTACCGCCCTCCCACAGCCACCTGCTCTGTGAAGGCTGACCTTTCCTTCTTTCCCAGGACCCTTTCTCCCCCCACATCAGAGGCTGTGGCCAAATGGCCATGTGCATGGCCAGTGAGGGGAGAGCTTCAAGGGCAACTTGCCCTGTGGGCAGCCAGGTGGTTCCCTGGGGCTTGCGTGAGGCTTCCAGTCCCCTCTACACAGCCCACCTTGCCAGCCCATCACTTAATCTTCCCCCGATGGCAGCAACTGATGGAGACCACTCTGAGCTATTCTTACATCCCAGATCAGCCCAAACTGGAACCCAGAGGTCCCAGGGGCCTGACCAGAAAGGCATAGTTGTCCCATGTGTCCCACTGCCCCCTCCATACTACCCACATATAATGCACGTCCCTATTTTTCCCCTCAAAAATTTGGGTAAAAAAGTGCATTATGCACAGCAAAACACAGTTTTTAAACTAGCATTTTAGAATTCATATTTTGAAACTGGACTTGTCCAATGTAGTCACCTCCCAGACAAATACACCCTTTTTAGAGCCCTCCCCCAATGTAACTTGCATTTGAGAATGTTTAAGGATTATGGATTATACACAGAAATAAGACAAATATAAGAAGGCAATGCATGTGTGCCTTAGTAATCTCTCTCCCTCTCTTTGTCTCTCTCACACACACAAACACACTGACATTAACAAGCACATAATGAGTACATTAGTGTCTTTATTTAAATATCCTGATGAAAACCAAATTCTTAAAGCTATTGTAATGAAGGATTTATCTGTGAATTATTTCCGAGAAGTGGCAAGAGAGCATGCAATAATGGCTATATAATTTATGACATCACTTGGAGGTACAGAAACAAGCACATTATCTAATGATATACAAGGTGGCCCGCCCTTCTTTGCCTAAAAAAGAGGCACTTTCTCCCTGAGTGACTGCATGAAATAGCACTTATTCTCTGTGTCTAGATAATTTCATAAAACAAAAGTGAAAAATTCATCCTGGAAAATCAGATGCTTGGAATACTGTAATTTCGTGAATGTTTCCGCACATTTTTTTCTCCTATCCCTGCAGCTTTCTGTTGTGAGTCACAGAGTCTTTGTTTCTTACTGTCTTTCTTGGCAGTGAGAAAGGAGGAGACAAGAACCCAGTGAGGGACAGTTTACTGTATTGCTAGATGCAGTTAATAATCTCTTTATTTTTCATTTTTACTACTCTATAGTTTCTGAATGACAATCTACTCATTGCCTATTTTATAAATAATTTGAGTTAAGGATGGAAATATGCACCAATAAGCAGCACCTACCAGAAGCTCTCTGCAATACTTCGCATCCCTGAAACGTGTAGCAGAGACTTTTCTGCCTACGAGCCTGAGCATCCCTGCTGCTGCATTAAATGTTTTATCTACTGGCTGTGCATTATAATGGATCCGACTCAAGTTTCTATTATGAAATATCGTTTTCTAAGATACTGATTTTTTTTTTTCAGAGAGATTGGTCTTGACCTAAAATAGGGAAGAGAAAACCATAGATGTGAGCTGGGGCTTTTTAAACAATAACATAAAGTAGCCAATGTTTTGGCGAGGATTGTGACAAGCCTGCAGATAGCTGCACACCAAGTATAAATGGAAAAATCTGAACAAGCTTTCATTGGTATAACTCTTTTAAAAAAATCTCATAGTTTTCTTTTTTCTCCCACTAGCTAACAGTAATGTCAAAAGCATCCAATATATCAAAGGTTTTGTTGCAATCTGGAACATTATCATTTGATTTCCTCTAGATGATTTCTGCAAGAAGTAAATATAACCCAGATACAATGAACAAAAGAGAACCTTGGTAGACCGTGCTATGGTTTTCCAAAGTAAGAACAACTTTAGAACACTAAATTTGAAATTCCCTCTGAGAACTTTCTGGAGACCATGAAAATTATATTAGTATAGCCATGGCTTCTTGCTCCTCTTCCCTTGCATTGTGCTTCTTATCAGGCCACACTAAAGAAGAATGCACTACCTGGAAAGGGAAAGGCCTATTTGAAAAGGCCTCCCCCTTTTCTCCCTGGGCCTCTACTTCACTAGTGTTCTCTGGTTTTACTCCCACTACCAAGGCCCATTGACTCATTTCTGAGGGTAGTACTTATTGTCCTTTTAGGTATTGTTTTCAAGATGTATTGTGCTACATGAAATCAGTAAGCAAATGATTATTTTATTCATACCATCCAAGGCTCTGTGCTAAATGGTATGGAAACAGATAAAAATCATCCTCACTGCTACATAATAAATTATAATCTAATGGGAAGAATAAAAATATAATAATCACAAAGTAGTTTAGTGATACTCAAACTTGGCTACATAGTAGAATTAAATGGGGAATTTTAAAAAATATTGACCCTGGGATCTTACCTCACCCCATTAAACTCTCTAGTGGTCAACATTATCTGGAAAACAAGTGATAGAGGCCATGCTATTGTCAGAATTAAATGGAAGATATTCTAAATGTGTCCATGTTATCATCACATCAAGTGTCCCTGAAGAACGAGGAGCCAATGGGGCTTTAAATCCATGTAATAATGGGGGAAATGATATATTTAGTACCATTCTAAACTTATTTATTGAATTCTCTCTTCTTGCAGTTTACATCTTCAGTGTTCAGAGGAGGTAACTCTGTCTCAGTAGATGGGTTTCATTGATAAAGGAAGGCTTACTTGTTATCTATTACTGGGTAATAAATCGCCACAAAAGTAAGTGGCTTAAAACAATACACATGCGTTATCCCATTTCTATGGGTCAGTAATTTGGGAGTACCTAAATAGGCATATCTAGCTCAGGGTCTCTTTAGATTGCAGTGAGATTTTGGCCATGGCCATGGTTAGGTAAAGGCTTGGGTAGGGCAAGAGAATTGCTTCCAAAGAGGTTTACTCATGGGGCTGGCATCACACTGTTCTAGTGTTTTGGTTTAGTACTTGTCTTCTTCATCACCTATGTTTAAAAGTTTTTTTCGCAAATTTTATTATTTATTATTTTATTTATTTCTTTACTTCCCTCCCCCCATGATTTCTCAGATCATCAGGCCTGATTTTATTCAATACATAGTTATTGGATATCTCCTTTGTGCAAGGTCCTATATACCTTGCATTTTTTTTCATTCCTGCAGATAATCACAAATTAAAGGGGGAGACACATGCTCATTCGCAGCTACCAGCCTACCATATTGCACTGGTGTGCCACGACAGACACCACATACAATCAAAGGGCTACAGGAAATGAAGAGAAGGGTGATTGTTACAAATGAGCAGTGTGCAGGAAGAATTCGAAAATAAGCTGGCATTGAGCTCGACCAGTAATGACACACGAGACTTTTGAGAGGCAAGAAGAGGAACAGAAGGCTATTTGACTTAGCTTCTTTTCTGGGTCCTCGGGTGGCTGTGTTATACTTTGTCACATTTGTAACATCACTAACATATTTCTGGGCTAAAGAAACATACTCAGGGGGAGGTGATTGTGAAGCTTTTTAAAAAAGTTGTAGTGTATGAAGTGATAGATGGGTTTGGGTAAAAATTAGGTGAGGTAGATCAAATAGCTTTAACCATGGTGGTAAAACCAACATTGGCATCTTTGGTGGTAAGGATCTGTCTTGAAAATCCACAGGATGTGAAAATGCATGAACTTTAAGTGAACCGATTACCATAAGGTTTTGTTTGTTTGTTTGATGACTTTTTAAATAACTCCACAGCAACACTTACACAACTTGGGAGTTTACTGGAAAAAAGTAAACAGTGAAAAGGACACAGGCAAGAAAATTTCAAATCGGCTGCATGGCAACAGGAAGAGGAATTGAAGGTCACCGAGAGGGCATCCCAGAAAATGGCAAGAAAGATCTCCGGAAGCTGAGAGAAGATGATGAATGGTAAACTGTGAAGAGCCTGAAGAACCGAGGTCACGGTGCAGGGGAAGAGCTAACAAACCTATTGTCAGGCCTTCTGATAACTGAATTAAAGTCATAATTGAGTTCTTGGGGTCAAAGATTGAAAACTCAGCATCCCTCAACTGACATCAAAGAGGAAAGGCTATTTTCCTCAAGTTTTACAAAAGTAACAACAGCCAAGTTAAATTGGCCTAACTTTTTCTTAACAACCTAGTATAGAAAACACAAACTCTGAAAAACTCTGAAAAACCAACAATCAAACCATATCCATGGTTTGCGACCCGGGTCTTTCTACGCTGGAATGGGTCTTCTGTTATTGCTGAACCTTATTTTTATATAAAAGTTCAGGTTTGAAAGGTTCAAGTACTTTATACAACTCAATATTTCTCCTTTATAGCATAAGGCTAATATTGAAATTACATTTATGACTGATATTTCTACATAACGTATTTTCCCGGGGTTATTCTGGACTGCAGGTTAATTCTTGCTAAGCTCTTTAGATCCCGAATATTGGCACACAGGTATAAGCCTGCATACAGTCCTAACCTAGACATCATAGATAATCCATCTCTGATTCAGAAAAGATATTAATGATGTTGTGCAAGTCTATATTCTTATGTTGAAAGATTAACTCTGTCACGCTCAGCTTTGTGGATGGAAGGAAAGAGCAGACATATGCCCTATTATCTGTGTGATATCACATGCTTTATATTTCCAAAATGACATTTCAAAGAAATAGCTACAAAAATCAATAGTTCTTTTCTTTTCTTTCCCCCCGCCCCTAAGAGGTGAAAGCTACTCAACAGTTTCAACATATGAAATTGGTCTTTCTTAATCTACCATCAGAGATTATGTGAGTTTTTCAGAGGGAAAACAATGCTGAATTCCATATCTTTAAGAAATAATACAATCTAAGTCCGCAAAAAATGTTTTTTTAACTTAATTTTTATTAAATAATAATGTATATATTCATGGGGTACAATGTGATGATTTGATATAAATGTATAAATCAAACTGATTAACATAACTACCTCACTTACTTATTTTTTTATGGCAAGACATTTATAATATACACTTAGTTGTTCTGAAATGTACCATTGCATTGTGAACATTTGGTGAGATCCCACCAAATACTCTCTCCTCTCATCCTCCCCTCTATTCTCCCCTCCTTTCTGGACTATATTTGTGTTTTATCCTTTGTATGAATGTGTTAATGATTATATATTGGGTTCATAATAGTATTGAGTATATTGGATACTTTTTTTTCTCATTCTTGAGATGCTTTACCAAGAAGAGTATGTTCCAGCTCCATGTAGGTAAACATAAAAGATGGAAAGTCTCCATTTTTTATGGCTGCATAGTATTGCACGGTCTATACGTATACACCACAATTTGTAAAAAGTTTAAAGCTAACATTGTGTGAAATATTGTACAAAATATATATTTTTAAAATCTCCACATTTCTAATGATAGCTCATGCTTATAGGATATTTTGACCCAAATATAACTGAAGTGAACCTAAAACCACATAAACAAAATCCACCACGGGAAGACAACTTCCAAAAATCATTGTTTAACCTTATGTCAATAAAGCTGTGAATAATATAAAACGCTAATGCTATGAAGTTAAATTTAAAAAGCAGCACTCAAAATTGTGGAGAAATTTGAAAGAAAATAAACAGGTTGATTTTAGTGATGGTACTATCTCTAACACCTCCTTCTTATCATTTTTTCAAATTTCTTTTACTAAAAATGCATTCATTTAAACTAAAGATATTAGAAATACATGTGTGTGTGTATGTAAGATATATAAGAAAAGAGCTAAGCGATACAAATGCTACCTTTAAATTCATGTGCAGCTATTGGCTCTTACAGTTTTAGTTTCCCAAGTTGTCGGTATCTATGCAACAAGACAAATTAGACCACAGACTCATGCTGCTCTCTGGGTACAGCGAGAACATCAACCTTTAGAAGGTGCCTTAAAAATGAGAAGTGTTACATGAATTGATATTTTAGCTGTGTGCATGTGTATAAACTGTTCTGGCTTGCCATTTAGTTGGGTACTTATTTTTGGCACTCAATGTGCATACGGGTATGTGTGATTTCATATATGTGAATAAATGTTGGCATTTGAATTATTTTTGGCCAAAGAGTATGTGTGAAATTAGACACACTCAGGGGCCAAATATAGCCAAATGGCAAGCCAGTTACATAAATGTTGTCTGGCACACCCCAAAATTTTGGCTTAGTCAGTATAAAACCAGTGTTTTAGTCCCAGTTATTACTATTACTATTATTTCTGTTGCTATGGCTACTAAAACTGCTGACCTTTACTGGGCACTTATTATGCGTGTACAGTTTACAAAGTTTTACGTAACTTGTTCCATTTATACCAATGACTTTTTTTTTT
>NW_003852419.1:8406464-8412400 GCF_000181295.1 Otolemur garnettii
CTACAAAAAAGCACTAGCTCTAATACTTCAAAAATATTTTTAAAAGTCTGAATATGCATTATAGTTCATTTCAATTCCTTCAAGGATCCAAAAAGAGACGACCTTCAAAACACAATGGACAGAATCAATGTTATAGAATTCTATATTGTTCAAGATCATACACATAGATATCATAAAAATATAAACACCAGACAGAAAAGCACTTTCCACATCAAAACTTGTATATGAATGCTTATAGCTGCATTATTTATGATAATGGAAAAGTGGAAATAACCTAAATGATCAACTGATGATGGATATAACATTGCAGTATAAGATGGAAAATTATACAGCGCTTAAAAGAAATGAAGATACACACTACATGTAGATGAACCTTGAAAACTTACAACTAAAAAAAGCACTTCCAATGACCACCTATTGTATGATTCTATTTATATGAAATGTCCAGAATAAATAAAGGAATACGGATACAATAATAGTTGTTTAGGACTTGGGTGATAAAAAGAGAGGGATTTCTTTTAGGAGGTACAAAAATCTTTCACAGTTATTATTGGATGATTTCACATTCTGTAAATATATTAAAAGTACATTATTGTACACTGTAAATAAGTGAATTATATTGTATGTGAATTATATCTTAATAAAACAAATGAGAAATTTGCCATCTCCACCATCCAAAGGAATTTCTAAAAACTGCTTTACTTGTAAAATTTTCCCTAAAAATGATATGTGTGAGTTCATATGAATATGTATATAGTACAATAAGTTTTATATATACACATATATATATGCACACATATTCATACACATCATTTTTGTTTGTTTATTTTTTCTTATTCCTAAGTAGGCCTTTGAAAACCAGTTTTAGGACAGGTTCTTACAATTAAAAATCTTTGCTAGGTGGTCAGGACAATTTTAAGTTATGCAAGTCCTAGCATTTTCACAATTTCCCATGTGAGAATGTGTCAGAAGATAATAAGATCTCATAGGACATTTTTTTCTCTCTAGTCAGCTGAAATTGTCCTGATTTAATTTTACTCCATTACTCCTTATTACATTGCTTTGGACAGCCTAATCCCATTCTCTCCTTGGTAGCTATGTTCTCTAGGTAGACCCGAGCATCAGCACACCACATCCTCTGCAATCATTAGCCCTCAGCACAGCATGTTTAAAATTACCTGAGTCTCCCAATGAGTTGAAATTATAGGCTCTCAAGCTGACAATCATAAATAATGTCCAGGAGATTTTCTTTGCTTATCTTTATTCTACTATTCAAATGATGTTTAAAAATTTGTCACTTGTGTAATATGTTTTATCTATTATGAATGCAATGAGCCTGGTAGGTAATGTATGTGTATACACGATGTGTATGTGGTATATACACACATTATATATATGCTATATATATCATATGCACATACCCCGTACATATACCCAGTGAACGTGAGTAATGCACATTTTAGGATCATATAGCTATATTGAAATTCATACCCTACGTATATATTAGGTTAAAAATAGCTATTCTCCTAACACTCTTTTCCCAGACAAAATACATAGAATAAATTCTGTAATCCCAGCACTCTGGGGGGCTGAGGCAGGTGGACTGCCTGAGCTCACAGGTTCAAGACCAACATAAGACAGAATGAGACTGCCATCTCTAAAAACAGCCATGCATTCTGGTGGGCTCCTGTAGTCTCAGCTACTCAGGAGGCTGAGGCAAGAGAATCACTTGAGCCCAAGAGTTTGAGGTTGCTGTGAGCTATGATGCCATAGCACTCTACCCAGGGTGACAAAGTGAGACTCTGTCTCAAAAAATAAATAAATAAAAAGAAAAAATTCACAAATATACTTTAGATACTAAAATTCACCAGAAACTTACTAATAGAATATAAACAGGTTAATCAAAATGATTTACTATTTGTCAAGAGAGGCAAGACATATTCACCAAAACTATCTCCACATTTTATCTGCCTGACATTAAAAAATAAACAATAAAAACTTCTTAGGTTAGAAGAGTTATATGAATCGACTAAGAGTATAATACCACTCAACTCATTGTTTGAATAATCCCTTGTGGTCACATTTGAAAAAAAAACCCTGATATTTACTGATGTTATACTCTGTTACAGTAGCTTCATATATACATACATATACACATACATGCATATATATATTTAAAATTTTCATTGATCTTTCTATAGGAAGTTGTTACTATTAATTCACTTCTACCAATAAGAACACAGAGAGCTGCAGATATACGATGGAACTTGAGTTTTTGAAAATTATTTACAATGAGTTACTATAGATACATGCACTAAATTCCCCCCAATTCATCTCTATTCCCAACGTTCTGTGTGAGGGAATCTGGAGGCTGGCCAGTGGTAGATACGTCTTAAGAGACAACACTAGACCAGTCCTAAGATCCCAAGCTTCTCTTGGGCTGCATGACGTTTGTGTGGATAGCAAGATCTTCACGCAAAACACAGACACTGCTACCAGCCATAGATGAGAACTATGCAGACGTTACAACAGCCACGGGAACTTGAACTTAAATACACCAAAGGCTATCTACATTCTTTCATGTATGCCAGTTTTCCCCACAAAAATATTCTAATTATTAAAAAATCTAAACTCGATAAACAAATATGGTTTTAGTTCTAACCATTTTTCTAATCTATACTACACTGAATCAACTGTCATATTTCGTAAAGCTCTCTTAAAAATATGTTGGCCCAAATTTTAACAGCTTTTCAGCTGCTCCAAATCTCTTCTTTGCTACTCATCCAGAATAAGTTAGGTAGGACCTTAATTATAAGCTTGCAGGTAGGAGGTGCACAAGACTAGCTTGGGATAAGACACACAGACCTCCTTTTCCCCTTTCCTCAGCTTCTTCTCAGGCACTAGGTGAGGAAGTGGAGGAGGAAAAGGCACATGTTTCCTTCCAGGCCAGGGATAGTTGCAATGCTCCACCCGTTAGTTATGGCTGATTTTACGGGTGCAATGGCTGGCTGGGGTATCCAGCCGTTGGTCTAGTGTCCAAATGCTGGGCATTTTTCTGAAATGTACTGCACAGTTCCACTTCCAATTCAGGACCTCATGCTACTGGGGTGCTCTCATTCAGTGGGCAGTTCTCTTTTATACCAGCACAATGGGCCTATGCCCAGCAACTTTCTAATATGTCCACTGAACCAAGAGAGACACAGGTAGCCTCATTTCACCAGACACTGGGTGTGCAGAGTGCTCCACTGCTATCCCCCTGCTGTCAGCCCATTTACTAGCCAAGCAGACATTAACGCAAGGAAATACAGTTCCCACACCTTCATCTGATAGTCAGCTCCAGTCATTACAAGTCTGTCCCATGGTATATCACTTTCTGGCTTTAAGAAGAGAGTAATAGCTTTTCTTTGAGCATCTATCAGTTCTCTACTTATTTTGATTTGAAAGTTATGTGGTATGGAGGGTCTTGGCTTCTGTCAATTAGGATTTAGGGGTTTTATTCTAGCTCACCTGCAAGTAGCTCTCAGAATGTACAGGTCTCAAATACCTCTTGGCCTTAGTTTAAGACCTGCCCTACATAAAAGGACAAGAAATAAAAGCTCATCCCATATTTAATTACACTTGATTGCAACACACATTTTTCTAGTTTTCATTCACATTTTTTAAAAATCAACATATCTTTCAAAATAAGCTAACTTTCTAGTGTTAAGATGTTTGATGCTAAAACATTTGAGTCTTCTTAACTTCCTATTTTAATAACCTACAGGATATTAGTAGATTAATCATGTAAACTACATTTTCTATAAAGAGTAAATACATATCTAATTTCCATTTCAAAATTGCAGCAAATATGTTATTTTATTTTATTGTACACCATTTATTGCTTCATCCTCAAACTTTTCCACCCAAACATCCAGACAACAAAGTATGAGGCTCCATCTCCACATTTTAAACAGGACCAAGAATACAAGACTATAAAGTACTTTATACACTAAAAGAACAAATTCTCTGAGTATTGCTATAGCCTTTAGCACCAGGGTGCTCTATTTCTTGACAAAGCTACTATTAATATTTTCAAAAAAGTCCAGCTAAGTTACTGAGTCTAATTTTTCTTGGGTTGAGAAAGGGAGTTAACATCGACCTCAGTGTTTGCTATGAACACTAAAGACATGATATATCAACAAAAAATAGAATGCCTAATTCAAGTCATTAATGTAAAATGATAACAGCTCTCATTTATTCAACACTTATACTGAACACCATGCTAGGCTCCTCACAGGCCTTACTCCACTTAGTCTAATTCCACGAGAGCCCTCATTTTATAAATGAGAAGGCTGAGGTTTAGAAACTAAGTTACTTAAGACAGGAAAGGTAGAAGTTAATAAAGACATCATTCAAATTTTTTCATTAAAAATGATTTTTTACTATCTACAGGTTCTAAGGCATGGGTAATTAAATAAAGTAAACAAAATCTCTGTGTTCTGCTATTTCTATTCCATTCTGTTACAAGCCAATGCCTACCCTCTTACCATTTATAGGCATATAAATAAAGTGAGCTTTCAGTAAAAACGTAGAAAATGTTCAACAAATATTTGGCTTATACTCATTAACTAAATAATAGACATGATTTGCAGTGTTTAATTATTTATATTTGTTCCAATAAAAAATGTGTTTGAAGAGAAGTGTCACAGATTAAAATAATTCGATGTACTTAAAGACTCTGCAATAATTAATTTTGCAGCTATTGTATATGTTTTTTAATGAAGGATTATTAAATAATTGTACTGTTTAATATATGGAATGTTCTCTGTGTTAACAATGATGATGCTGTTTATTAATGCTGTTTGTCTTTCAACTCTTTTATATTCTTTCCTCCCTTCAAAAAAAATGTAATTACTCAGGTAAATCTTATCACTTATAGGAAATAATAAAAATCTGAAGAAAACCAAAACAATATTGGTCTGGTCAATCCTAGGAAATGCATGAATTTTTTCCCAAAGAACAGATTTGTACTGTTTTCTCACTGTATCCAATTTTTAAAATATTTTTATGAAGGTTTGCATAGTAAGGATCCATTATAGAAATAACATCTTACTATCACACTATTTGGTTTCTTCAAAAAAACTATGAAGGCACAAACTTTAGCTTTCTAACTAGAATAATCTAATTTTAAGTTACTGTTATATGGGAAGATGAGAATATTGGTGGTGTATTATTCTAAAAGTTAAATCTGATTAATATTTAATTGCATCCATATTCATGGTATTATTTAAGAGTGTTTTTTATGAGACATTGCTATTACTGGAAAACCAGGATAATTTTCTAATTAGCTTAAAATGAACTATAATTTTGAATATTCACTGATAGTGATCATTAGCAGACCTTTTGAGATTAATACACTTGTTGATCCAAATAATGATTTATATGTAGACTGCATATCTTCAGTAGAGTGATACTTTTGAGCCAATTAAACACAGTATTCTTTTGCAGCCAAATTTAAGTGCATATTACACAGATGTTTAGCTATGAATAAAAACTTTTCATTTTCTGCTGAATACATTTTTAAAGTAATAGTAACATGTTATTTACTAGTTGTGAACTTACATAAAACACAATCAGAAATATAATTTTATTGCCATTTATATATTATTATATTATTAATATAAGATGTTTTTCAAATAAAAACATATTTAGTTTAAAAAATACAATTCTGAGTTATTGCCTCAGATAGCTGGGACCTTTGGCCATGCCTCATAGAGCAGCAGGATACTTGGCATAAACACAGACTATTTGAGTAGTTCAATCACTAATGTCTAAATGGCCTGTGATTATATAATTTGGACATACCAAATTGATTTGAAAAAAATTAGGAGCGACCACTAGATTCAAGCAAAACTTTATTTTGGAAAACCACTTATTGAACAAGGTCTTCTCGCACC
>NW_003852419.1:8414145-8428310 GCF_000181295.1 Otolemur garnettii
AGCTGATTACTAAATACAAAAGTTTGTTTTCTTGCTATTGATCTTATGTTTTACTCCAATATGGCCCTCAGTTTTATAGTTGCTAATCTTATCTCAGATTTGACATTTCATTCCTGCCTGGGATATTTACATGTTAGCCATGACTACAATTTTCAACTAACCTACAAATTAAATATTTTATATATTTTAATTCAAAGCATAGGATAATTTTTACCAGACCAGGGCAAGGACGAAGTTTATTAGGAGGAACTAGGAATCTCTTACTATGGCTACAATAATTCTTGAACATAGCCAGTAATTATTCCTAACTGAGACAGTCCTGAGGACATATGTCTTTATCTTTGTAAAGTAGATTTCATTAGAAATATAGGAGCAAATCTGTAAGACTAAATCTTTTTAGTTATTTCGAACCCAAATAGCAACACTATATTCCATACTTCCAGTATTTAATAGGGAAATTATTAAATAATTTCAATTAATTTTTCCCCAGGAAGAGATTGATGTCAACGTTAGTGTGAATCATCTGAGCAACAACAATATTAACTCCAGCATATACATAAAAATAACCATTACCTAGTTATAAAACAGTATTTTAGGACAATTCAAATCTAGTCTATGTTCCAGACACTTCCAGACCTTAAATAGAGAAACTTAACTTTTCTAATTTTCCTTAGGAGTTCCCTAAGAATATCTCTCTGGATTTAATTTAAAGTCATTACATATTCTACAATACACTTTAAGAAAGCCTGGCTTTAAGGTAATGAAATTACTTTCTTGCATGGTTTTTGGAAACTACTTGCATTGCACCAAGATGCTTTCAGCATTCCAAAGTGCAGATCCTGTTTCATTTGATCTTCAGAATTATTCTGTGAGGTAGAAAGGAAGTATTATTACCTTGATTGTATAAACTGATAGAAGGAAAAATAAAATACATAGCCTTGGTAGGACTCAGCTCACTTTAATATAGTAAGGTCATTGATATGCAGCTAGACCATTATCTGAATTCTACATATCACAGAAGTAAGAGAGATAACTGTAATCTTCACACAATTCATTTCAGATAAGACTTTATTAATGTAATTATCTATCTAGATTCCCCCAAGAGTTCAAATGATTTTTTTCTGATGTATACTTTATTTATTTTTTTCTTAGAATGGCATTATTGTCCCTTTATATTCTCCCTCTGTCCCCATTCTATTCCCATTTTCCTAATTGAACATGCTGGTCTCTTTTTAGCCTTATACTAAAGGAAAAAGTTTTATCATAGGACACTCTGAAAGTAAAGAACATTAGACCCTTATTATATACTTGAGGCACATTTTTAAAAACTAGAAACCTAATATAAATAAATATCATATGTAAATCATGTCAATGGGCTTCTTAAAGATAAACAAATGAATCTAATTCACATTTCCATGCTCTTTTATCATGTAAGAATATTTTTATTTGTTGTACCTAAAACTGTTTCAATCAAATGGAATTGATAGAAACATTTAATTTATAAATAAAAGTCTAGACCTGAATTCAGATCAATGTTTATCCTCTTACTAGTCACACTATTTATACCCTCTGTGTCTTGGTGTTCTCATTTATTAAACATGAACAACAAAAATCACTTTACCTTTTGAAGATGTTGAAAAACTATGCATATATAGCTTAAGACAGTAAATAAAATAAGCACTCATCATATTAATAATGATATAAAGAATCAAGGTGATCTGAATTAAGGTATTATTGTTATAGATTCAAAATTTTGAAGAGCAGACAATTATCTTTATCTGTTCTTCAGTTCAACGGCATATATCGAATGCTTTGGCCAGCCATAAAGACTTATACAAGGTGAATTTTCCCTAAAGAAAGTTTTAGCAAGTGCAAAACCAGTATATTTCTTCTGATTCCCTAGTTAATATTCAGACAGGTTAAATGCTAAAAGAAAGCGAAATAAACAATCCTACTTTGGAAACAAGAGTTATGGAAATAGGACAGTTGAAAGCAGCTCGAATAACAGTAACATTAAATGGGAAATCTGTCCAAATTCATAATTTGGATATTTTAATCATATTAGCTAAATTTTCAGAGAATAAAACATTTATCAATAAATAAATTATCATTAGAAGTTAATTTTACAAATGAATGGCTCTTTGATTCATTTGGTTGAGTGGCTGCATATTTCAAAGAACTAAATGTTTCTCAGTAGAAAAAGAACAGCATAGCAAAAAGAGTAGATGATATTGGAAAAGCTGTTTTTAAAATGCCTTCATGCCAAAATGAGTCCTTAAATTCTCTAAATTTTTACTATTTTGAAAGTTATAGTAATATTTATTACAATAAAAATTATTTATTATAATGTTATAATCATTATTATTTTTTATTCAAATGGAATGCTCTAGTTAGCAACACAAGATAGAAAAATCCAATTTTAAAATTTTAATTTTGAAGTTGAATGGGGATATTGTATTTATGGGCATTAAACCACATATCTAAAGTACTTAGAAGCTAGTGTTAGAAAAGAGAATCATTATTCCCTTTGTAACATTTTTTTTTAAGTCCATGGTACCAAATAAAGAGATTCTACAACATCTACAATTTTTCAAAAAATAGAAGTAAGCTGAGACTGAGATATGCCAAAATTGTCTTTTCTGTTTTAGCTCTCTGTTTTCAAACCACTAAAAAAAAAAAAAAAAATCAAAGTGCTTTATTGAGCTCTGGAAAACCATAGCCTCAGGGAACAACAGAACTTCACTAATTTTCTGCATATGCTGGTAGAGTGGAAAGTTCAGGTTTTTAATGATCAATGGCACCATGTTAATACAATGCCAAAACATAGAATTTCAGTTTGTGGGGGGGGGGGGGTGATTATGAACATGTGCCTACTATCCTTAGCTGAGAATTCAAATCTACAATAAACACAAATTCTAAATTACACAGAGTATACTGTGAAATATTATTATTTTAGAAAGTAAAGAAATATCTGTGACAGCCTATTTTATGTCCTGTCAGCCTCCAAAATATGGGGCTAAAAATAAATTCCCAGTAATATTTTGAAGGTTCAAAAGCAATGACCTTGTCATGTTTTTGGTGATCTGGCATACCACCTGGGTCAGACACTAGTGAAGATCAATGTGGTAATTATACAAGAATCACAAGCATTATGTAGCAAAACAGAGCAGAAACAGTGCCTTTTAATGATACTGACATTCTCTAAAATTCTCCTCCCAATCTTTGGTTATGTGCACCACAGTGTATAAACATTTTATAAAATAAATTTTGATAATATTAAGAGTAGCAGAGATTGCTTAAAAAGTAGTAGGTTTGTTTTAAATCACATCTTTTAAAAATCATCTTTAAAGAGGATTTTCAATGTGTATATCAAAACTGAGGAACAACACTAGCAAGCATGATTCCATACCATTGTGATTGTTGTGGCTAGGCCCACTGACTCAGCTGAGAAGCCAAGTGATTGGAAAAAACAAAGTCTAGAAAAATTTCTAAAATCACAACACATTCGCTTATGTGGCTGGATCTTTAGTTACTCGCTTTAGAATTATTTATCTAAGTATGCAATTACACAGTAAATCTAAGGATAGACTCTCAATTTGGATCATGCTTCAGAAACACCTAAGGAGATGGACAGACTGATCATAACAGGCGCCCAACAAACCTATCCTAGGACAGCAGGTGTAGTCCACAGGTCTGTGCAGCATGTGAGTCAACAGAACGCCTAGTTGAAGTTTATCTTTACAACCCAGAGTGCTATGCTGAACAAACAAAAACTGACAGCAAAGCTTGAGATTGTTACCTTAAGTTTCTCTGCAGTATGATATCACTTGCATACTTTTAAAAAATCTTTTTGCTCCTTTTCTTTCAGTCTAAGTTACTGTTATCAAAAAACTAGATAAGATGCTTCTCATTTAGCCATTTATTAAATGAATACATTTATTGAGACTGACTGCGGGCTATGTTCAAGAGCATACACTCAGGAAAACGCACCATGTCCTATCTAACCTTAGCTTTTGTTATTCCTGATGGCTTCCTTTGTTTACTTTTGCCTGTTTGCCAAACTCACCCACCTATTCCTGAACTATCTCCTCTGCAAAGGTGCTCCTGAGGCGCCAAGACAAAACTCACTAATCTTTTGTGTGTGTGTGCGCGCGCTAGCATTGTAAGTTTTAGTGCTTCTAATATAGTCTTCATATTATTAAAAAAAAATTCTTTCTTTAAAAGTCTGCCTTCAGTATGCCAGTTTATTGAATCATTTGCAATATCTCGTTCACATTTATACCCCCAAGAAACTATCAAGGTTCTGTGAACTTTAAAGCCTTCAAGAAATGACCTAGGAATGAATGAAATACTTTCTACCTTCCAGGAGAATTGGACACCAGTGAGCTCCCAGACATCCTTCTAGAGAGATCTACCTGCTTGCTCCTGGTGTCAATTGTGTGATTTCTGTCCACTGAGAATGATTCTCTCAGAAGGGAAGAATATTCATCACACCCTGGAGGCCTGAACGTATTCTTAATGCTCAAAACATCCGTTTTATTTCTTTGAGTCCAAAGTTCTTCAGCAAGCTTCTTATTCAGCAACAACAATTGCAGCTTCTCCTACCCACAGCGGTTTTGGAGAAAAAGGAATTTGTTTATCTTGGGGCATAAGACATCAGCAAAGCCATAATTTAAGCAGCACCATGATCCATTTACTTTTTAAAAATTAGGATTAGAATCTAGATAATCTTTGATTAAAGGTTAGAATATAAGTGAGCCTCTAAGTCACCTACCTTTATGAGTCTTTTTTTGGTTGTTGTTGTTTTTTAGAGACAGAGTCTCACTTTGTTGCCTTCAGTAGAGTGCTGTGGCATCACAGCTCACAGCAACTTCCAGCTCGTGGGCTTAGGCAATTCTCTTGCCTCAGCCTCCCAAATAGCTGGGACTACAGGCTCCCACCACAACACACAGCTATTGTTTGTTGCTATTTGGCTGGGGCTGGGTTTGAACCTGCCACCGTTGGTATATGGGGCCAGCACCTTACTCACTGAGCCACAGGCGCAACTTGCCTTTCTGAGTCTTGAAACTTAAAGGGATTGGTAAAAGCTCAATTTTATACCCAGTGAAACTTTAGCTGATCTTAATTTTAAAAACTATGAATTCCAATTAAAGATGCAAAGAAAAGTAAGGGGAATTTTTCCAAAAATATTCAATTTTATTCCATATTGCTTAGTTTTTAAGAGAAATCTACCAAAAAAATCTTTAAATTCTTCTCTATTGCCAGGGATTTTAGATGTTTGCTTCATTGTGATATTCCAAATACACAAACCTCCAGTGGCTACATGTTGTCTTCCTTTGAGTGAACACTAATTACACATCAAAGATTAGTTTGGATTTTTAAGTTAGGGTGACCGCTTTTATTATATTCAAACAGGCCAGTTAGAGTCACTGCTCCGTCAGGCATAGCAAAAGACAAATAGCCACAGTTAGCTGTCCTACCATCTAACTAACCCTAGAATCCATCAAATACAACAATTTGTTTTGTGACTACACTACATCTGTATGCTATCAAATTTCACTGCTTCATATATTGTCCTCCCATGTGCCTGTGTGGGGGAGATTAATATTCCAGTTACTGTGTAGGACTGTTATCTGGGTTTAGAAAAAAACAACTCTTAGAATATGAGAATTTTATCAAAAATAATTTTTCAGCCAGCTTAGTTGATAAAAAAGACCCAGGAGGTTAAGTTTATACAACTCTTTATTTTTAGTGACCAAAGTATAAAATATGTAATTACTAATGTGTCTATAGCCTTAGAATAAAGTTTAATATATAAAACAATATAACTTTTATAACATATAAAGTTTGCATGCCTCTGGTCCATGTGTCTCACTTCAAAAATATACTTACTTTTCATTCCCATTGGCCAGAAAACAGGCCACTTATTTAGATATATTTTCTTACAGAAAAGCTTACAGTGGACTATGAATCACAGTAACATAATCAGCCCAATTCCCCAACCACTCACCCTGAGTTTCACCATTACTAAAGAGAGAGGTGTGAGTGTAGGTGAAAAACGTCATTTATGTTACTCTTTCAGTAGAAAGAAATTAATTCTCTCACTTATTCAAACCTAGAGAACTTCCCCGAATTCTCTGAATTAGCATGGATTTTTGAGGCAAAGACAGATATTACATAACAACTTTGATGCCAGGAAAAGACTAGCACCATGAGAGTTTACACAGATCCTAGTTACTGATTATGCCAGCTCTGCTGAAAAAAAAAAAAAATTTCCAGAGAAGATGCAGAATGCCTTGAACCTCAATTGCTTTTCCTCATCCAGATAATTGATGTTGCACTAAAATATTCCATGGAATTTGAACCAAGCCTTAAATTTCATGCTAGTATAAATCCCTCACCACAAAAAATAGACCAGAAATCTCTAAAGTTCAACAGAATGCATCTAATATCAACAATTTTACCATTTTAATATAGCTGTATACAATCTTTGCTAAAACCTAATTGAAATAGCCATTATCAATTTTGTATCTTTCTGTGAAGCTCAAAATGTATTAGCTAGACAGTCATCTTATTTTAGGTATAGAATGTATATCAGGTGTTTTTTTTTTTTTTTTTTTCCAGACACAAGCAATTAAAGGATTGGAAAATAGTTCATGGAAAGCTCCAAAGAATTGATCCTCAGAGAGCAGATCTTGCAACACCAACAACACCAATTCCTCTTGGGCACATCTGCTGACAAGAGTCACTGCTAGTTAAGCAAAGTACCTGGAAGATACGTACATAAACCATCAGGATTAAATACCCTGCCTACACCATAACTGCTACTTTGCTGAGAACATGGTACTACAATTTTACTAATTGGGTGTTATCACACGCAATAGTGCAGGCACTCCACCCACGTTGCATTAGATACGTGTGTTTTCTTGTTGCATAGTTGTGATGATTGTTTTGCCCATTCTCATTCAGTTATTTCACTTTAGAATCTCATGGGTTTTGTATCCTGAAGCCAAACAACCTGTTGGAAGTAAACAGAGGAGAACAGAATCCCTCTTATCTGCTTACTGCCTAACAAATCAAAACATACTATAATCTGGGATTAGTAGAGAAAGTTTGGGGATAAGGAAATAAAACAAAAAACAACTTGTCAAATAGGACTGCCTACTGTTCAGCTCCATGTGTTACTATAGCCCAGGTGCACATGTTCAGTTATTAAATATCTTAGCAACTATGATATAGACAGCTATGGCATTATCAAATATTTTCAGTGCCCATTAAACACTACACTTACATATTTTCATTTTATCTTTCATTGGTAAAATTCAAGCCTAGAGCACCTTGAAGACAGTTTGTACAGTGCAAAGAAAAACTATAATTTGAGTTATATTTCACATGCTTAAATTCTATTCATGCATTACTTTAAAAAAAAAATATGTCAAGCTAACCAAATGTTCTCAAATTTTGAGTGTGGTCCTCACTACCAGCTAGGATTTCATTTACAATAGATGCAACAGGACTGAAATAAAAGATGCAAAGGATCACATATAGAATTTGCAAAAAGAAGGTACATCTTTTTTCCCCTTCTGAACATCTTGCTTCGATTTAATCTTAGCTATTATCAAATACTACAGAACATACAAGTTAGTCCCTTATATAATCGGCCCTCTGAGCTCAAGAACTTTGTCATTTAAATTGGCTACCAAAAGCTAAGACCTCCTAAATGCTTAATAGAAGAATGCATCTGTGGTTACTTTATTTGGTATATTAAGATTAAGCACAATAATGTCGACAATATTAATATATTTAAAAGCCTGTCACATTCCACTGCTGTTCGGAACTGCTAGAGACTGAATGATTGAAACAAGAAGTGACTAAGGGCAAAATGAAGAATTATGGAATGTGTAGAAGGTGAAGAATGCAGAGGTAGACTGGGAAACAAGGACTGCTTCCCATTAGGATATTAACCTCCTGCCTGCCTTGCTCTTCCCAGAATATTGTATAGCCACCGTTTTATTGAAAAAAGGTTCATGATTCAAGAACTTATTTTCCAAGTTCCTTGGTCCAGTGCTGTTTTGTAAATGCTGACAGAAAAGAAAAAGTTTGTGAATGGGGCAGCACCTGTAGCTCAAGGAGTAGAGTGCTGGCCCCATATACTGGAGGTGGCAGGTTCAAACCCGGCCCAGGCCAAAAATTTCCACCAAAAAAAAAAAAATAAATAAATAAATAAATAAATTGTGAATGAAGTTAAAGGGCACTGGTGTTAAGGGGCAGAGCAAGATGGCAGAGTAGAGACAGCTTTTTTCAGCTGCAGGTGGTGAGACTGGGAAGAGAAAGTCTCCAGGCACCTCTAGCTTCTGGGCTCTACCTTTGGGGGCACAG
This sequence comes from Otolemur garnettii, assembly GCF_000181295.1. Lineage (NCBI taxonomy): Eukaryota > Metazoa > Chordata > Mammalia > Primates > Galagidae > Otolemur > Otolemur garnettii. Next base: position 8,422,525 of record NW_003852419.1, read on the forward strand.
GGAGGCAGCATGTGTCTTCAGGACCCCCAAAGGAGAATGAAAGCAGTGAAGTGTCCTTTAGGTAAAGGACACTTTAACACCTTAGATTAGAGGCATGGTAACTTAAAGAAGAGGAAGTAAACAGAAAAATAGGGCAACGAAAGAAACAAAAAGAAAACACTCATGAGGAAGAAACTGCAGAAAAATCCTGGCAACATGAAAAACCAGAACAGGGTAAACCCCCCTCCCCACCCAAGGGATTATGAGATAGCTACTGCAGAGGATTCCACCTATATGGGGAAAGGGAAGAGGGAGGGGAGGGAGAGGATGGGTCGAGGGAGGGTGATTGGTGGGATTATGCCTATGGTTCATCCTATAAGGGTACATGTGAATCTCTCTAAATGTAGAATATAAATGTCTTAACACAATAACTAAGAAAATGACATGAAGACTGTGTTAAGCAGTTGGATGAAAGTATTTCAAATTATATATAGAAACAGTATACTGTACCCCATGATAGTATTAATGTACACAGTTATGATTTAATAAAAAAAAGAACTGTTATAAATGACAAAAGAAGAATTTAAAATATAGATCATAAAACAATGAAGGAAATTGCTGAGAAAATGAAAAATAACCAACAGGAAATCCAAACAGAATCAAATAAAAGTTGAACATTATGAAGAATATACAATGTATAGGTATTGCAGAAGGGGAAGAAGAATGCCCCAAAGGAATGAAAGCTGTTCTAGAGGCTACCATAAATGAAAATTTCCCAAATATCACCAAAGATTCTGACACACTCCTTTCAGAGGGATATTGAACCCCAGGTCATCTCAACTCAAGTTGAGCTTCTCCAAGATGTGTGGTCATGAACCTGTCCGAAGTTGAGACGAAAGAAAAGATTCTGCAAGTTGCCAGAAGTAAGTGCGAGTTGACCTACGGGGCAAACCCATCAGGGTAACTACAGACTTCTCAAATGAAACTGTTCAAGCCAGAAGACAATGGTCATTTACCTTTAATCTACTTAAACAAAATAAATTTTCAGCCCAGGATTCTATATCCTGCTAAACTAAGCTTTAAAATTGACAAAGAAATCAAATCATTTACTGACATGCAAACATTGAGGAAATTTGCCACAAGACCAGCTCTATAGGAAATAATTAAGACCTGTTCTACACACTATCACAATGGACCACTAGCAAAATAAACACCCAGTAACTAAAGGAAAAAAACTAGTTTCCACAATGATGCCAAAGATAGAACTAATCAATGGACTTTCAAAAACAAGAATAGAACTCAACTACAAATATCTGCTCTCTCAATAAATGTTAATGGCTTGAATTCCCTACTGAAGAGGAATAGGCTGGGTTATTGGATAAAAAATCACAAGCCATCCATTTGCTGCCTGCAGGAAACACCTACTTGCAAAGGGCAATGCAAAACTCAAGGTTAAGGAATGGAAAACAATTTTTCAAGCTAATGGATGTCAGAAGAAAGGAGGGGTTGCAATCTTATTTTCAGATACAAGGGGATTTAAAACAACTAAAGTCAAAAGAGACAAAGATGGACACTTCATATTGGTCAAGGGAGCAATACAACAAGAAGACATTGCAATTCTAAATATTTATGTGCCTAACTTAAATGCTCCCATATTCCTGAAACAGATCTTAATTAGTCTGAGCAATATGATATCCCATAATATCATAATAGCAGGGAACTTAAACATTCAACTTACAGAGTTGGACAGATCCCCTAAACAGAAACTAAACAAAGATACAAGGAACTTAAATGTGACCTTAGAACAATTGTGCTTGATAGACAGGTACAAAACACTCGATCCAAAGATACAGAATATACGTCCCATGTGTCTATGGAACATTCTCCAAAATAGATCATATCCTAGGACACAAATCAAACCTCAACAAAATCAAAAGAATTAAAATTGTATCTTGTATGTTCTCAGACTATAAAGCAATAAAGGTAGTACTCAACTACAAGGAAAATTGTCATCCCTACCCAAAGGCATGGAAATTAAACAACTTTATGCTGAATGACAGTTAGGTCCACATAAAAAAGGAAATCATTAACTTCCTTGAATATAACAACAACGAAGACACAAGCTACCAAAACCTATGGGACACTGCAAAAAGCAGTCCTAAGAAGGAAATTTATTGCATTAGATGCCTACATCTGAAAAACAGAGAGCACACTGATAACCTAATGAATCATCTTAAAGAAATGGAAAAGTAAAAGCATTCCAATCAATCGTAGCAGAAGAAAAGAAATAACTAAAATTAAATCAGAAATACATGAAATTGAAAATAAAAGAATCATTCAGAAAATTAATAAAACAAAAGGTTGGTTCTTTGAAAAGATAAATAAAATTGATAAAACATTAGCCACATTAACCAGAAACAGAAAAGTGAAATCTTTAATAACCTCAATCAGAAATGAAAAGGGGGAAATAACAACTAATACCACAGAAAGACAAGAGATTATTTCTGACTACTACCAAAAACTTTATGCCTAGAAATTTGACAATGTGGAGGAAATGAACCAATACCTAGAATCACGGCATCTTCCTAAACTTAACCAAGAAGAAATAGATGTTCTGAACAGACCACTATCAAGCACTGATATTGCAGAAACAATCAAAGAGCTTCCAACAAAAAAAAAAACCCAGGACCAGATAGCTTCACATCACAATTCTTTCACACTTTCAAAGATGAGCTGGTACCAACATTGCAGAACCTTTCCAAAACATTGAGAAGAAAGGAACCTTCCCCAACATGTTCTATGAAGCAAACATCACCTTGATTCCAAAACCAGGAAAGGACCTAACTAAAAAGGAGAACTACAGACCAATTTCACTAAAGAATATAGATGCAACAAAATCTTAGTTAATAGTTTGCAGCTACTAATTTAAAAAATTATACATTATGATCAAGTAGGCTTCATGCAAGGGATACAGGTTGGTTTAACAAACACAAATCCATAAATGTAATACATATCAATAGAAGCAAAATCAAAGACCATATGAACCTCTCAATAGATGCAGAAAAAGCATTTGAAAAAATCTAGCATCTTTTTCTAACAATAACACATAAAAAAACAGGCATAGGTGGTACATTTCTTAAGTTGATTGAAGCCGCCTATGAAAAACCCACAGCTAACATCATACTGAATGTTGTATAACTGAAAGCTTTTCCACTTAGAACTGGAAGCAGACAAGTCACTATCACCACTATTTTCTTTTTAACTTTTTTTTTTATTATTGAATGATAACTTCCACTATTATCCAACATAGTTCTAGAAGTTCTAGGCAATGCAACCAGACAAGAGAAGAATATAAAGGGCATCCAAATGGGGCAGAGGAGGTCAAACTCTCACTCTTTGTTGATGATAGATTCTTATACTTAGAAAACCCCAGAGACTCAACCACAAAACTCCTGGAATTCATCAGGAAATACAGTAATGTCTCAGGGTGTAAAATCAATGTCCACAATCAGTAGCCTTTGTATTCACCAATAACAGCCAAGTTGAGAAGCAAATCAAGGACACAATTCCCTTCATAGTAGCTTCAAAGAAAATGATATACTTAGGAATATACCTAGCAAAAGAGGTGAAAGATCTTTTCAAAGAGTTGTGAAACCCTAAGAGAAGAAACTGCAGAAGACACTAACAAATGGAAGAACATACCATGCTCTTGGCTGGGAAGAATCAACACTATCAAAACGTCTATTCTACCCAAAGCAATCTACAGATTCAATGCAATTCCCATTAAAATACCAACATCATATTTTGAAGAACTGGAAAAAGTATACTTTTCTTCTATGGAACCAGAAAATATCCAGTATAGCTAAGGCCATTCTTAGTAATAAAAACAAAGTCTGAAGCATCACCCTATCAGACTTCAGGTTATATTACAAGTCCACAGCAATCAGCATGGTATTGTCATAAACATAGAGACATAGGCATGTGGAACTGAACAAAAAACCAAGAGATGAAACCAGTCTCTATTTGCCATCTGATCTTTGATAGACCAAACAAAAGTACATAGTGGGGAAAAGAACCCCTATTCAACAAATGGTGGTGGGAGGACTAGATAACCACATGTAAAACACTGAAACTGGACCCACACATTTTACCACTTACAAAAATTGATTCAAGATGGATAAGAGACTTAAATCTAAGGTATGGAATGATAAAAATCTTAGAAGAAAGCATGGAGAAAACTCTTGATGGTGTTGAACCAGGGAAAGATTTTATGACAAAGACTCCAGCGGCCATCGCAACAACAACAAAAATTAATAAATGGGACTTAATTAAGTTGAAAATCTTCTGCACAGCTAAGGACACAACAAGTAAAGCAAAAAGAAAACCTTTAGAATGGGAAAAGTTATTTGCATATTATGAATCAGAGAAAAGCTTGATGACTATGATCTATATAGAACTCAAATAAATCAGCAAAAAAAGTCCTAAGAATCCCATATATCACTAAGCAAGAGGCATGAATAAAACCTCTAAAAAGACAGATGAATGGCTAACAAACATATAAAAAAAATGCTCATTATCCCTAGTCATCAGAGAAATTAAAATCAAAACCACCCTGAGATATCACCTAACCCCAGTGAGAATGGTCTACAACACAAAATCTCAAAACTGCAGATGCTGGCATGGCTGTGGAGAGAAGGGAACACTTCTACATTACTGGTGGGACTGCAAACTAATATAAGCTTTTTGGAAGGAAGTAAGGAGTAACCTCAAAGAACTCAAACTAGACCTCCCATTTGATCCCACAGTCCCATTACTGGGCATCTACCCAGAAGGAAAAAATACCCTTTTATCATAAGAACATTTGCAGTAGACTGTTCATCGTAGCTCAATTTATAATTATCAAAATGTGGAAATGGCCAAAAGGTCCACCAACCCAGGAATGAATTAATAAGCTGTGGTAGGTGTATGACATAAAATACTATAGCCATTACAAAAGATGGGGATTTTATGTCTTTTGTATTAAGCTCGACAGAGGTGGAACACATTCTTCTTAGTAAAGCATCACAAGAATGGAGAAGCAAGAATCCAATGTACTCAATTTTAATATGAAAGCAGTAGATGATCTAACAAGGTGGAGGGTAGAGGAACGAGGTATTAGGGAGGAGGGAGTGGCATGGGGGGGTGTCACAGTGTATGGTTTACCTCTTGGGGGCAGGGCACAATTACAAGAGGGTCTTTACCTAACAACCACAATCAGTGTAACGTAATTTTTTGTACCTTCCATGAACCCCAAACAATAAAAAAGGGGCACTGATGTTACCTCTATACTAGTATAATTTTAAAATATGAACACACTCAAATGAAATAGGCCAGAAAGGAAATTGTTCTATGGAGCTCGATATCTTCAGAAATAACAAAACTTATTTGTTTTTATACTAAAACACTCTAGTTTGTGACATCCTCACATACTGCTGGTGGGAACATTCAACAGTCCAATATTCTTAGAGGATAACTCAGTAATAAATGTAGTGGTTCTGCTTATAGGATTTTATCTATTTAAAAAAATACATTTTTATACATGTGAAATAATATTTTTATAAGATTAAAAAATCACCCGTTTGTAATATAAAAAAATACTTAAACAGTTAAGATACCCATCATTAGGGAATGGTCCAATAAATTTTAGCATGTGTATACAATAAGGTACTATCAGGTAAATATAAAGTAATGTGCTCTAAAATGTTAAGATAAAAATAATCAAATAGCAGAATAAGATGAACATAACATTTCACCTTTTTTTTTTTTTT
>NW_003852419.1:8428844-8438921 GCF_000181295.1 Otolemur garnettii
AATTCCCTCCAAATAGCCTATCATAAAACATTAATTAGCCTTGCAGACCCAACTCTATGCATCATTCTCTACTAAATCCAGTTTGTGCCTAGATGGGTAGAAGAATCCCCTGTAAGCCAGTACATTAAAAAAAAAGAAGAAGAAAGAAAAAGATGAATAGTTAAATAATAAAAATACAGTCTAAGGGGAGAGAGTTCAGTACAAAACCAGTCAAATACAAGGCTGGTGGTTATAGTATGTTCCTCACATAAAGAACACCATCTATGCAGCAATTTCAAACAGCAAATCCAGCCCTAGCCACTTTGTTTATCTAACATTCCTCACAATAACCAGTTTCAAACCACTAAATAACCACTGAATTAGGCATTGGGAGTGGGGCTAGAATTTACAACTTTTTCTTTTTCTTTTTTTTTTTTCCAGTTTCTGCCGGGGCTGGGCTTGAACCTGCCACCCCTGGTATATAGGGCCGGCGCCCTACCTCTTGAACCACAGGGGTCACCCTACAACATTTTCTTTATGTCAGGTGAAATATCTCTCCAATGATTGTCTTTTAAAGATCAAAGGAACTCAAATCTGAAACCCACACGAGCAGCTGCCTGACCTTTTGCCACTATTAATGGCAAAATGTCAACCCTATTTCTCTCCCGATGCCCTATGAGATATGGAGTCTCCAAAGCCTGAACTTACTCTTAATGAACAATTAATGAACAGGACGACCTAACTTTTCCTACGAACACCTCTGTCAGTGAACAGTCCAGTCAGCAAAAGGCTGAAAGTCGTGGGTCCACCAGTTTCCAGAGCTACGTGGGTTATGATATTCATCACCATGGAAGGTCAGTAACCTGCATGGCAGTATTAGTTTAGTTCTACATTTAGGCATAAAAAATAGTGAGGAAACCTATCATTTTACCCATGAAGAGAATTTTAATAGAACATATCATGTGCTATGTCATGGCCCTCTACTGTCATTTACTGTTTTCATGTTGAGGACCACACAATTTCCAGCTACTGCCTGTGCTTAAGGAATCTTTTTTTTTTTTTAGAGACAGGGTCTCACTTTGTCGCCCTCTGTAGAGTGCTGTGACATCACAGCTCACAGCAACCTCCAGCTTGGGCTTCAGTGATTCTCTTGCCTCAGTCTCCTCAGTAGCTGGGACTACAGGTGCCCACCACAACACTTGACTATTTTTTTGTTGCAGTTTGGCTGGGGCCAGGTTCAAGCCTGCCACCTTCAGTATATGGGACCAGCGCCCAACTCACTGAGCCACAGGAACCACCCAATTAATCTTATAACACAATATACTATAAAGACTCCTTGGTTTCAGACTGGTAAGTGGGATTTGATGATAATTTGGAAAAGAATCTGAGTTAGTCTGAAATTTTCCTTAGCACTAAAGAAAAATGGAACTTTGAAGTCATAGACAGCTGCTTCCAGCCCAGGTTAGTTATTGACTATCTATGTGATTTTAGTCAATTTATGTAAAATGTTGTTTGGTCATCTGTAAAATTGAGATAATAATCCATATCTCAATGAATTATTATGATTATTAAATAAAATATAATTTTAGGCAAAGTGTTTAGATCAGTGTGTGGTCTATAGTGAGCACTCAATACGTGTTAACTATCACTGTTTAGTTATTACTCTTACTTAGTAAATAGATAAGATAAACAGGATTTCAGAGAGGGAGTTTAGCCCTATTTATAAGAATTAACTCTTAATACTTTCAAGCATTTAATATACAGGATGTCTGTAAAGTTTGTGTGCAATTTTTCTTAAGATTAAATAAAAAACCTTTAAATAAATAGAGAACCAATTTACCTGCATCAGTTAAGCAAGCGTCAGAGGCTGGCTCAATAAGGTTAAAAAAAAAAAAAAAAGAGTGAGAGAATGGTCAGATTGCCAGGGTAGTGAAAATTGATCATCTCCACATTCCTAATCAATTAGGGCTGATTGCCACAGATGGATTTTTTTTTTAGTTTTTTTTTTTGTATATATATTTTTTATTCTCCAATTAGATTTGCCATCTCTTTTCATCAAATAAGGATGTGGGGAAATATATCATAGATGTTTTCATACAGATAGCCAAAATAATACAGAATACAGATAAAAAGCTTCCCTAGACCAAAGCTCAGGGAAGTGACCACCTGTTTGGAATATTTGAACCTGAAAGTGGAGCTAGTCAAGGGTCTAACACGAGAGAGTCTTCCTGCCTTGAGAAAGTGACACATGAATAATGAGTTCATTTTCTGATAGGTCCCAGCCCTCAGGCTCCTGTCTTGTAATTGTATGTACGCCTCACTGGGTTGTAAATGGGTGTCCCAGCAGGACATCACATGCTTTCACCATTGGGAGTCTACCTCATCCTGTGCTCCCAGGAGAGTACTCCTGCAGTGAGTCCCTGCGTTACAATGGAAAACTACCACAAGGAGGGCAGGAGAGGCCACAGGCACCAGCAAGGGAGCAGGGAGTTCACTTGCTTCTCCATGCACTCAGGCATCATTCCTGCATCAGTGAACACCTGGACGTTTCTACAAGCACAGTGCTAGAGTGAAAAAATACAGACATGTAAAAACGGCCACTGACCTTGAAGAGATCTCAGTTTAGGGGGCTAGAAGCAGACGGGAAATAATATAATAGAATTCAGAACAGAGTGCTATGATAGTACCGGGAAGGACGGGATCAATTTTGCCCTAGGGGAAAAAAGGAGATTTCACAAATATATTAAACATATGATCCAGGCCTCAAAGATAAAGAAAGCACCAGACTAGGAAAGAAAGGAGGACAGGTAAGAATAGGAGGAAGAAGAAACATTTCAAAGAGAAGAGCTAGCATGAAATTACTTTGGAGGTCTCTTTTTACAAACTGTCGTTATTGGTGTAATTATTTTTTAATTATGCTTCTCTGTCTTTAAAGTGGTGTACAAACTTCTAAATCTAATTGCAAATCTAGCTAACTAATCACAAGAATATTTGAGGCAACTGGTCCGTCAGGTAACTTTCTATTTGTTTATTTAAAATTCAGATGCAATGGTTTGTGTAGCAGATGCCTGAAATGCTCGGTAAATGGTATAATATGTGAACGTACTCATGGCGGCTGGGTTTCTTTGACTTTATAAAACTGCATTAAACAGAGCAAAGGCAGAGTTGTTGGGTTTAGCCAAGAGGAGGCTGAGCTCCCACCTGCCTCCCAATAAGCCACAGTGGTGAAGCGTGCATAGGAGTCAGACTGTCTGGTTCACGCCTGGCTTTGCAGCATACTGTCTGTGTGACCTGGGCCTGATTTCTTCATTAACTAAATGAGAATAACATCTATATATATATTTTTTCCTTTTGGGGTCCAAATGAATACGAAATGGGCTTACATTTGTAAACTTACAATAATTAGGAGATTGTTGGTTGCTTTCAATGTGCTTCTGCGCCATGATGATTTTAAAGGCCAGCCTACGGGTCTATTTTCTGAGGCTAACGTGCCAGTAGAATGAAGTTTCTCCATTAAATTCTAAGATACTTGAGATCAGAAGCCATGCCTCATCCAGCTCTGTATTTCCAGTGCTTTGAAAGGTGCTTGGCACATAGGAGCTTAAAAAAAAGGTTTCATGAAGAGCGTACAGTAAAAGTGGGTGTGTGTTAGTTAGAGTCGGGTGCAGCTACAGATGAGGCTGGAAAATAAGTCTGGATTGTGCATTAAGATATGCCCAGCGAAGGAGGTAGGCTTTTGGGGTATTTACAATAGGCCAGAGGTTCTCCATCCAAACAGGTTAACGTGTACCTCAAGAGAACAATCCATAAACAGCAACAAAAATTGAAAACACGCTAGTAGTTAGCTCGTATTTGTGTCTCTAACCCACTCATAACACATAGGAGATAGTGCTCTTTATCTGAGTGGCACTGACCTATTGTCCTTGAACATTTTCAGAATACACACATAGGTCAGAACTTCTGGAATGAGAACCCAAAGATTATTGCAACAAATACCAAGTGCTCACATGCTAAATTCCAGGTTCATACTGGGCTCTGGAAATACAGAAGTGCACAAAATAGATAATATTATCTGCCCACATGACACTATTGCCCAGCATCACATTGTTCAAAATGATTGAAGATTTACCACCAGAATTTAAATACTTTAACCTAAATCCAAAATTCTGCCTGGTTTATAGAATTTACCCCACCCCCCCAAATAAAACATAAAACAGAAAAGGGTACAATAACTACCAAAAAGGAAGTTAAGACCTTTCTGCTAATTTTTTCCAGACACTTGAATTTCCTTTGTTCTTGAGAAGTAAATTACTGTCTGTATATATAATTTCAATAAATATAAAATCAGTTTCTCCCCATACTCCATTAAATACACTTTAAGAAAAAAATACTCGGGTGGCGCCTGTGGCTCAAAGGAGTAGGGCGCCGACCCCATATACCGGAGGTGGCAGGTTCAAACCTGGCCCTGGCCAAAAAGAAAGAAAAAAAAAATACTTAAAAAATATGATGGAGGAGCTTCAAGTGGATAGCCTGAACAGGGAGCCTGTGGTCCCGTCCTTTGTCAGCCTTGTTACTGGGCGAGCATTGAGATACAGCCTCATAAAACAGCGGGAGGAAATGGGTGAAATTACAGATGGAACACCAGTGCTTTTTCTCACTAAGCAAAGGCCCCCAAATGGGCAAAATTATGGCTGAAGAGAGGTGAATATTATCAGTCAGGTGTATCATGAACTAAAAAAGCTTGAGAGCCATGGCAGTGAAACATTTGAAACCAGAAGTTGAAACACCAGAGTTTTATTTTACAACCATCATTCTGGTAGCAGCACAGAAGATGAATCAGAAAGGGGAAGATCCTTGGAGGCGGAGAGATTAGTTGGAAGGCTGCTGCAACAATCCAAGAAGAGGGCAACGAACTCAGGAAATAATAGCAGGTACAAAGAAAGCAGATGAATTCTAAAACTGTGCTGTTCAATACAGAAGTCAGTAGCCATATGTTGATCCGGCTATGGGATGGAGAAACTAAACTTGAAAATGTATTTAGTTTTAATTAAGTTAGATACAAACTTAAACCAGTACTCAATTTCATCAGGGAGGAGTCTGCTTAGCGTAATGCTACATTTGAGCCTACTTCTGCAACTGTAAATTTAATGAAATATAATGTTAAGTATTTCTGGTGGAAAATGTATTAAAGTGATAATACTTTGCATGTATTAAAATATATTTTTAAAGTTAATTGTATGTATTAAAATTAATCTCATTCTTTTAATTTACTGTGATTTACAGAAAATTTAAATTTATACACATGATTCACATTATTATTTCTATTGGGCGGTACGGGTTGGGAGAGACATTTCGGGAATTTGGTGAGTAACTGATTAGGTTGTAAAAGCAAGTGTGTGGTAAAAGATGTCAAGGTTATAGTCTATAATTGTGTGGATGGGTGTGTGGTTTGGAAATGCTGAGTTCGGTTTTTAATGTGGTTAAAAGTGCCTCTGAGACATCCAGGTGGAGATGTGTGCCTTATTCATCAATTAAACTTCGATCTTTCACTGAAGCTTTTTTTTTGGCCTGTCAATCTTGTATTTCCACTCTTTACTGGGCAGGAAGGTGTAAGGAATAAGTCCTGGAGGAAGTGCTTTTTCTTGCCCTGGAGGTGTGTCCCAGCAGCAGAGCTGCAGCATATTTCCCGAGGCACCTGAGCTTCCTCCCATCAGGCTGTGCTTTGTTGGTAAAGGAGCTAAACAACTCGTTCACCTGATCAAGACCGCAGAGGACCTCTGTCTTGCTGACATAAAAATCCCCAGGCCTAGCACATTACCTCCTAAGTAACCTCACAAGACATCACAAATTGCATTCCACAGCTCTAAAGATGTGCATATTTTCATCAAAATAATTTTCTCAGGCCCCATAAAAAGTATTTATAGTCCTCTGCTTCTAATTTATAATTTTAACTATTTATCTCTACTATATTAACTTGAGTACTCCCTAGTCTATCGACCTGGATTATTTTCTTCCTTTGTTGAAATAAACTACCTATATCCAACAAGGCCAGCATCAGCATTATGAGGGTCTGACACGACAGCTTCACCCTCGTCTCAGTTCCTTGTCTTTGGCTGACCTGTCTGCCAGGCTGTTTCATTCCTTAACTGCTTCTGCCAGGTGTTGTGCTTACAGCTCTCAGTACTTTTTGTGAAATAAGTTTTCTGATCATTGTGCAAATGATCCTTTACTTAGTATGTACTCCCCAACTAGTCCTAACCCTCAAGCAATATCTTCATTATTTTTTTAATCAGTCTATATTGTGTATAGGCTTCTGCTACACCTGCATCCTCAGTAACCTCTTACCTACACTTCAATTCTTCCTCATCGTTTCTTCCCAAGATGCACAAACTCCATCTGGATTACGATAGTGAACGTATCAGATATGTTCTACGCACAGGAGTTCTTAACCATTATTATATCCCCTAGAAATCCATTTAATGGCCGACTTGAGATGCTCCTGGATTCCTGAGCCAGCCTAAGATGATAAATGTTTGCCTTTTTAACCTGCTAAATTGTAGGGATATTTGTTGTGCAGAAATAAATAACTAATCAGCTACAGTACAGATTATGAATCAATAATGATGTGTTGAATTAGCCAAAAATAATGTTTCTTAAAGGTATGTTTTTGAACTATTGTAGGTATAGAAGAAGTGGAGGCCCAGTCAGTAGTTGAAAAGGAATCAGTGAGAAGACAATTCTTTTGACAGGTTGGTGCCAGACCAACTTGCCAATGACTAATTTAGAAGGGATTTGGGCTTGGTGCCTGTGGCTCAAGTGGCTAAGGCGCCAGCCACGTACACCCAAGGTGGCGGGTTCGAATCCAGCCCGGGCCCGCCAAACAACAATGATGGCTGCAACCAAAAAATAGCCTGGCGTTGTGGCAGGCACCTGTGGTCCCAGCTACTTGGGAAGCTGAGGCAGGAGACTCACTTGAGCCCAGGAGTTGGAGGTTTCTGTGAGCTGTGATGTCACAGCACTCTACCCAGGGGGACAGCTTGAGGCTCTGTCTCAAAAAAAAAAAAAAAAGAATGAAAGGATTTGAGGCCATTCTGTAAAATAGCTGGGGGCCCACCACAAAGGGAGGAGGAAGAATCATGATGACAAAATGCAACAGAATTAAGGGGCAGGATATTCTTCAGCTAGGTACTGCCCTTAGAATTGTTTCTGCAGTTGTTCCAAAGAAACTCCTGAACCATATCTACTTTCTGCTAAATGAGGAGGTTCACGGATCCTAGGGCACCCTGGAAACATCCAACATTGGAATAAAAACGCTGATGACTGAGTATAATCTATGTAGCAAGAGAGAATGGAAAGAAACCTTTTGGATAGGAATTAGAAGCCCATTAAAAAAAATGGTTAATACATTTCACTCAAGTGGAATGTTAAGTAGAAAGATGTGGAAAAGGGACATGAGAGGCAAACTGAGATGAGAACGCTGAGGACATGGCATTTTAGGCACTGAATTTGCTTTACCTGTACCAGCATCAATGTGTTTTAACAAAGCAATAACATGATCAAAGGGACAGTTTAGAATTTTAACCTCACAGTCTATAAAATGGATTGAAATGTTTTCAGATTAGAGACAAAAGGTTAACTGAGAAGGTGAAGCAGCAGCGTAAGCACCTAAGTGGTAAGTATGTGAACTGAGGAGGGGCACGTGGGAATTACTATTCTGTTCTCTTTTATTAAATTTCACAGCAATGAAATTTCAGAGGTAGAAATAATTAGACAAATCTAGAAAGTAGGCAAGGTATGGTGGTTAACACCTATAATCTCAGCACTTCTCGAGGCCAAGGCAGGAGGATGGCTTGGGCCCGGGAGTTTAAGACCAGCCTGACCAAGACTGAGACCGTGTCTCTACTAAAAGTAGAAAAATTCACAGAGTATGGTGCATGCCTGTAGTCCCAGCTACTCAGGAGGCCAAGGCAGCAGGATCACTTGACCCCAGGAGTTTGAGGTTGCTGTGAGCTATGATGACACCATTGCATTTTAGCCCCGGTAAGGAACAGAGCTATACTCTGTCTTAAAAAAAAGAAGAAGAAAGAGAAGGAGGAGGAGAAATAACCTAGAAACTAACCAGAATGAGAGAGATTAAATGACACCACCAAAGATGACAACCAACCAATATGTTAGAAATTGAGAAATTGAATTAACTTCCAAAGGGAATGGATAAAGGGAGGAATTTGTATTTATTCCTCTGCCTGATAACCAAATAAACAGAATAAACAGAGACTATTTCCACATATCTGGCTAGTACTTAGGCCAATAGAAATATGACCATTTCTTCACAAATTTCTCTAAAGATAACTTTAGATAACTTCTAACCTTAGAAGCTTAGACAGCAGTTTTACAAAATAGGGTAAAAACGTTATTTCAGTCTTCCTTTTAAAATTGTAGTCAAAGAGCCCACATGTTCTCTAATTCACGTCAGAACTAGGCAAACACAGCCAAATAAACCATTCACGATAAATGAATGTAAATACTGTATGGCAAAGTGAGACCCTTACAAAAGATATGAATCTGTTGATTAGAAAGAACATTTCAGGTGGAACACAATTTCAATTTAAGAAAAGCCTAAGGGGGAATAATTGAGTTTTATCTTGTTGATATAGTATGTACCCATGTGTAATTACCGACCTTAAAAAGACATTTTTAATTGAATCTAAATAGAGCAGTAAGATAAATAACGTAAACGGAGAGGAGCAGAAAAAGATGAGAAAGATTTGACGTGTCAACAACATTGATGAGACTGATATTTTGGGACATGTAATGCTTACTATAAATACACTGTTTCTGGTCTATGCTAACCACGATCAAAAGGTATACTTCTAAATCAAAATCAATTAAAAGGTTGGTTTCAAAATAAGTCTTCCGGCCCAGCAAAGTACAAAGAAGAAACACTTAAGGCCAATGCCTGCAACAATTCACTCAGCGAATTTGCAATGCTCTTTCATGCTGCCCAGATGAAAGGATTTCAGACAGCACTCTTCACTCATCCTTCCTTCCACCCTTCATGACATTTCCTCCGGTCAGAACCAAAGTGCCTGTTCATATTCATGAAAGAGCCCACATCTGTAGTGGCTTTCTGCTGTACGTCAAAGAGGGGTTAAGTAATTTCCAATGAACATCACTAAACTGATACAGAAGGGATGTTTTCTCTAGAAGTGAAAATGTTAGTAAAATTCCTAGACATATCTAAACCATAAACATTGGAGCTAAATGTTTGCTCATTACTTCTAAAAAAGTGATTTTATTCAATATAGGTCAAGTCACGCTCAACATCAGCCATTTAAGCATGTGTGTATAACCCTTTACAGTTTGCACATCACTTCTTTATCATTAATCTTCCAAATACTATCAAAATAAGAAAGAACTATAAGAGGAAGACATGAATACCAGGACAGAAAAATACCAAGAGTTACTAGTCACTCTGGGATTGAATTTTTACTATAAATAACCTAAGCTACCCCTTGATGAGGATCCCTGCTGGATTGTTCAATTAATCATCCAAAAAAAATTTTATTGGGGTAGAAATTAAAAATTTTTCTAAGTGGACAGCCTATTTAATCTGTATCCACAGAGTCCACCATAAGCCTGGGGCACGTCAGGTGCTCAACAAGTATTTTCAGGCAAGCTTCTCACCTGCACTGAAAAAATGATGAAAAGCCACCTTTCTATATTATGTTTATTTTTAATCATAATCATTATTATAAATTATGTTCTCTGTAATCAGAAAGTTTACATTTACTTGGAAATAATGAATAGATATGAAATTAATAGAGAATAATTTACAATAAAATGAACTACAATAAGTAAGGTAATTATTAAGAAGAGATAATCATTCATCTAACAAAAATTTTCACCATGGATTTTCTCTAAACAACCAACTACCATAATCAATTTTTAGTTGAAGATTTCAGAAAACATCAATTAAAATTTGCTACTTTTCAATAATACAGCTGCTGTCTATCAAGGGTCACTTTTTCTATATTGTAAACAAGAATTTAGATGGCTTTCTCAGAGCTACGTAGAACCTAAACTGTGTCTTCACTTTGA
>NW_003852419.1:8439453-8441086 GCF_000181295.1 Otolemur garnettii
TAACTAGGAATAGAGGCTCATGCCCCAGTGACTGACTATTTTTTCTATTTTTAATAGAGACAGGGTCTCACTCTTGACAAGGCTAATCTGGAATTCTGAGGCAATCTACCTGGTCTTGGCCTCCCCAAGTGCTAGGATTACAGGTGTGAGCCACTGCTCCTGGCCCCATAAAACAATTTCAATAGTAATATCATATGGCTTGAGTTTAACACTAGTAGCATTGATGTTAATGTAACAACAAAAAAATTCTTCTATCAAATCTAGGCCACCAGATGCAAAAGCCATTTTATTCCAAGTTGTTACATTTTTAAGAGTACAGTTAATCAAAATGTAAATATGATTACATGTTCACTTAAAATCCAACATGATCATTCTGAAAAAAAGAAATGATAATCCATGTCAAATATTCAAATCTTTATTGAAATTATGTGCCAATCAGATATTTTAAATTATAATTAAAATGACATTATATATTTCAGCAAGAATGGGGCATCTTTTTATGGATGCAATCAATGTTATAATTTATTAAGTCTATCAATTAAGGATGAAAATAAGATTTTTAAATATAACCCATCCATAGTTTATACTTTGCTGAGCTTGAAAGCTTATAAAATTTTTTTTGGTACTTTAATAGCTAATTACAATATCTAACTTTTATAGATAAAACATATCTATTCATCCAATTAAATTAATTTTTATGTTAATTATAGTCATAAACAAAAATCACATAATAGTAACAATTTAAAATTCTACAAATCATATTTTCCTTTTAGGTTTTCAATCCTGAAAGAAGTAGAAGAATGTGAGAAAACCAAGAGGGACTCAAAATCACCTAAATAATTTGACATAACTACCTTGAATAGTCTCAAACCTATGTATTAATATTAAGAATAGTTCTGCATTTATCACCCAGAGGCATCATTTTGTGTCCCCGTTTACTTCCTTTCCCTTTTCCTCCCTTCTTTCCTCAATGCCTCCTTCCTTTTTCCCTTCCTTTGTTTCTTCTTGCCTTCTATCATTTTTATTTTAATTTTTAATTCATTGTTCTCTTATTTTTCCATGTACCCAACATAATGGGAAAGACAAGTGAACCTCAGTAGTAAAGAGAAAACCATTGGCTTTGTGTTAATTTCAAGTATGTGTTTAAAACAAGGAAAGATTGCCTCCTTCCCTATAAACAATTCGTTGAGTCACTAATGACTGATGCCTCGTGTAGGCAATGAAAGAAAGGAAATTTTAATAGATAAATTTGGACTAAAGCTGGGGCCTAGTAGTTAACACAGGAGTGGATCGGGCTGACAAACCAAAATTTGGAATGCCTGAGGAACTTATACACATTCCACAGTTAAGCACATACTTTAACACCCATGCAGATTTTGAATACATCAAGTCAGAGAGAAAAGCCGTGTATGTTGCCATAAAGGTCTCACGGAAAGCCATGTCGCGGAGAATAAGCACGCTTATTGAAGTTGTGTTTTAAATAAAGGTGACCATCTGCTCTCTCAGGCAAAATGGCGAGCTTCTTTATTTGCAGTTGGCTTATATAGGGAATTTTGTATGTATAGCCATGATCTCATTCATCCAATTAAACATCATGTGACATCTGATAATCCACTCAACATACACCTTTTAA
>NW_003852419.1:8441605-8442903 GCF_000181295.1 Otolemur garnettii
TTTCTTAGCCAGAGGCATATAGGCGTTTCACCTGTATTTGTAGAGACAAAGGCTGAATCCAAAGAGAATGGCCAAGCAAGCTCAGGAGAGGAGATGCAGAAATAAGGAGGATCTATCAAGGCAGCCTTCAGAAACCTTGATACATAACTCCTTTGCTGCTATAAGGGAGATGTGGTGGATACTGAGCTGGTATGGACCTCTAGAAAAATCACTTCTTTACTTATGAAGGGACCCTAAGCCCACATTTGAACAAAATTGGAAATATATCCCTATTCTTGTAAACGAAAACCTTTGACCATAAAATAAACAACAGTGGTTTGAGTAATTCAATAACACAGCCCCTTATGATTTGAGAGTGATCATTGTAGAACCGTTTCACAGGCTAAAAATGTAATTGGTTATGGATCAATAAGTAATTTCTTTTAGTAGGAAAGAAAGCTCTTGTTTTCATTTTATTTATTTATTTTTTGAAGTAGTAAGCACTTAAGTCAGAACTGAACAAATATATTTTGAAAGTTGAGATTATATAAAACAGTAAGATTCCTTCCTGCACTACTTAAGTTTATCTTAACTGACCATTTACTTATGAAGCTGTAACAATCCAGATGCTTTCAGTTTTGAATGTTAGATAGTTGCTGAAAGGCAGCTGAAGTTACATTCCCAAAGTTCCCATTTTGACAACTACATTTTAAATTGAAAATTTGTGATGGTACAATAATGGTGGTGCTGAGGATTTTTGTTGTCATTGTTTTTTTCTGTTTCATGTTTTCCAAGATTAGCCATGAATTTAGCCCTTGTGGTCAGAGTAAACTCCTAATCAGCTACTGGAAATGCCAAAAGTAAGATGCAAATTAAGATGAAGAAAATAAGTCAATTAAATCTTTGATAATTAAAACCTTGGAAAACACCATTTGATGGAGTATGGCAGTTGGTGATTTTTTGTTATTATTTTAGAACTAGTGCAAGCTGTTTTAATAGGAAAAAATTTGATGACCTAATCAAATGTCCTTTGAGGTCTGAGTACAGATAAAGGGAGAATTTACAGGGACAGACACAAAGAAATAAAACAAATTCATATGATCACTTAGAGCTCGGGGGGATAAAAAAGAAATGGGTAGACTTTAATGCTTCTTCTGAAATCTTCCAGAAGATAGATACGTTAGACCAAGAACTATGATGGTAAGAACACGTCAGAGGTTTTGAATGTGTTATATTTTCCTGTGTTTGTTAGTTTGATATATTGGCAAAATATTAGTATCTCTTAACAATAAAATACTGTGTCTTCTTCTTTACAAATA
>NW_003852419.1:8443539-8447386 GCF_000181295.1 Otolemur garnettii
AAGGCAAAATTATAGATTATTTACAAAAAACTAACCATAAAATGTGAAAGCCGAATATATTCCAGAGTACTTACTATGTGCAGTTCTAGGTAGTCCCCCAGGCCTGAAGAACTGTCCACCCGCACCAGCACGGCTTCCTTCTGAACGGTGCTGAACCCTATGGCCAGTCTGTCTGCTCGGGTACTGGGCCGGTCATTAGGAGGCCACTTATACGTGATTTGTCCACCACCTTTGCTAAAGATGTACGTTGTCCCAGCTGGAAAACAAAAAGCAAAACCAATTAGCCGGAATATATCAAGTCCATACTTGAGCGAGGTTTATTACGTTGAAGTATCAATAAAATGCCGACTTTACACACAAAACTGTGGGAAAGCAAATCACAGATTTCAATCACACGTGCTCAACAAAGTGAGCAGAGTTGTTGTCAAAGAGACAGAGAGGTGGCTCATTTTTCACACTCATTAAATTTACCCACAAGTGTATCAGGACAAACAGTAGATGATGTCTTTTTCCATGGAGTTGGACAAGCATAAGATGTAATGAGGCTTTATTTGTTCCTGCCAGGTTTTAAGAAATGCTTTAGTAGAAAACACTAACTGGACACTTCCAACGGCAGCAGGAACATAGATCAACCTATCTGTGAAACAGGAGCTGCACGCAGATAGCTGCAGCCGGGTCACATAGCACAGTGGAGCAAATTGCAACAAACAAGCTCCAAACCCAACTCTTCTGGGGAAATGGTCTAGTCACATGTGACGGATGATAACTAATGGATGAACTGACACAAAGCCTAGTAGTCATCTCAACAAAATACAGATAACAGATCAGGCCTTATTTAACAAGCAACATCTACCCGCTGTCAAACTGTTCGGAATCAAACTTTTCAGAATCCCTTCCCCCCACCAAAGTGATTACTAACCTAGAGCACTATGAATAATGCTGTGGTCTCCTTCTCTGAGACCTCAGACTTGACTTTATAGTAAGTAGTGATGCCAGTAAATTATGCAACATAATTTAAAAGAGCTTTGTTTCAAATAAATGTCTGCAGCATCTAACACACTACAGTCCTACCTCATTGCACCACTGACACCTTGCACTAAATGTAACAAAATGAATTCCTCGAATGATAAGATTTGGAAGAGACATGCAAAGATTTATATAGGAGAAGAAACCTTTTGCCACACAAAAGGGGACCAAGAAATGTTAATTGGCTTAGCCTAAGAGCAACCCTTAGGAAAAATTCATAGAGGGGGAAGTGCTCCTATTGTGATGGATATTGTTGTGGGTCAACTTGACTCAGCCAGAGGGATGCCCAGACATCTGATGCAGTATCATTTCTGCAGGTATCTGTGAGGGTGGTTCTGGAAGACTGATTAACCAGACTGCTCTACCCAAGGGCCAATCAATTGAGGGCTGGAATAGAGAAGAAACGCAAAGAGAGGGAGAGTTCATTCTCTGCCTGACAGACACCTGACTGCTGAAACTTGGACGCTGCCCTTCTCCTGGCTTTGTGGCTTCCTGTTCTCACACCTTCAGACCTAATCTAGCATCTACACCAATGCTTTTTCACTACTCAGGCTTTCAAACTTACCCACTGCCTTGCTGGTTTCCAGCTTGCAGACTGTCGATTCTACATATACATGTACATACACCACACACACATACACACACACACACACACACACCCCTCTGTATATCCTGTCGGTTCTGTTTCTCTGAGGAATCTTAATATACCCACTATGTGACAGACATTGTAAGGAAAGCAGTAATAGAGAATAGCAACAATTACGCCACAAAACATCTTGTGTTTATGGAAAAATTGTTTCTTCTAAGAGTAACATTGATGTGTAAAAGTTGTGTATACAGCAGTATGTTTTTAAGATATCTATGCATTAAATTTCTGTGGTTGCCAAATGACTAAGTGAAGTTGACTTACTATCACATTTGTGTGCCTTTAACAGCTGATAATACTGGTTTTGTGGCTGCTTTTTAGAGGCAGCCATTCTTTGCTTTCTGTCTCACACACTTTCATAGGTCCTTAGGAAACTTTAAAGACCCTGCAATGTGTGACTTGTACATGATGGTTAAAAGACACTGGTGTACAGACTTGTCCCAAAAAACACAACAGGGGGAACTGAATGTAAACGTGATACACCAGAATACTACCTGCATTAAAGTGCAATGGGATAGAGGTACTGTCTATGAATTGTTTTATACCAATACATGAAAGCAGTTTATTTCCCTCAAGTAAGCAAAGGTGAATCATATTTCAAAGGGCTCAGACAGTGTGCAAGCAAAGAAAATTCACAACATACAGACTGTGTGTCAAAAATGCCACAAGTTTCCTGACTATGTATGTCTCACATCATCAGAAGCTTGTTTCTGAATATCAATCAGAAAATACCATTTGAACAATTTGTTTCTGCTGGGTAATTTTCGCAGATGATTAAGGATTAATTTGTTTAGTAAAACCTATGTCAAAAAAAAATAGGACGAGAACATATAAAAGTGGAGATAGCTATAACAGGAGGTTGCTGTGTTCACCCTCCACGCTGATACTCAGTAATTAATTTTCTCCCTTTTAACTGACTGTGTTCTTTAGTGACTATGTATTTCTTATGAAATAAGAAAAATATTCCCAACTAGAGATATTGTTACATTAGCAATATAAATCATAAAATGTATCTAAGAATTCAGATGTTTTCTAGAATTACCAGAGTTAGCAATATAAAGCATTAACTTGCATTAAATGGTAATTTTTATCCTTAAAAAAATCACTTTCACAAAGAATTTCTCACATTTTTTAGTGTATAAAAAGTAGGTCAAACATTACCTCCATGTTATACTTGAGGACATTTAGTTTTAAGGACTGCCTTTTTATCTGAAGTTGCAAACTTGGTTAAGTGGCAGAACTGGTATAAAATCAGTATCCAGACTCCTATTCCAGTGCGCGCACACACAAATATATATTTATTTATTACAGAAAAGTTTCTGTTATCATTATAAGACAGTCAAGGAAAAGTTAATTGGATATGTCAGTCTGAATTTATCAAGGCCGGCTGTTATCATATTCGAATGTCTTATATCCATACAGTGGCATTTACATCTCATTATCATATACTCTCTTTTCACCTCACAATGCTTTTAAAAAGAGAAAAATAGCATGTAAATGTGAAATGACAGAACATTTAATATATGTAGATTAACATTTAGTTAGGGTACGCTTCCCAAACTTATCGAACTATGAAAGTTTCAAGTTGCTCAGTTACAGAACTTGAGGATAATAATTTAAAGGTTTCTATTTCCAGAAAGATAAATGTCACAATGCAAATATCATAATTCAAGATTTGATTTCATCTCACATCTTCACCTTTTTCAATGACTGTAAGGTGACAGCTAGCATCCAATTAACAATTAGTCCTGCTTCTCATGACTTTATGTACAGTTGTTTGGTGTCACCAAAATGAAGCAAAACAATTGTAACTACTGTCTGCCAAATATGGTTATTATTCCCAGGTTTCTTCCTTTCCAGATGCATCCGGTGAGCAGTCCATCTCTTTTCTACACACAGCGGTGCACTGTGCCCTACTCATCAGCACAACTCCATAGAAAGTGGGAGAGTGAGACATCCAGTCCACCCCTAGCTCTCTTCCGCGAACCTCTATAGGCATCTGGCTTTCTTTTCTAAAACTCCACTTTGCGTCACACTTGACAAAATCTTTTATATCCTTAAAGCCCTCTCTCTATCAGGCTAGAAAATAACTCTCATAATCAAATATAGTAGGTTAGATAACTAAAGTTTCAAAATCCACTTCATTTAACATGTACCTTTCTGAACCAAGGACAC
>NW_003852419.1:8447824-8508866 GCF_000181295.1 Otolemur garnettii
ATGAGGATGACAATTCTATAGAGCTTCTGTCAGAATTAAATGATAAATTGCATAATAACATCTTAGTCCTGTTCCTGGCATGTGGCAAATGCCCCCAAACTTTAGAGAGAATAGGTGTTATGTGGGTGGGGTCTGTGCTGTAAAAATATAAAAAACTAACCCTGCACATTTTCATTTCATTTTAAAAGCCTTTAGAAAAGTTGCATATATTACAAACTTGTGTTTACATCAAATGCCTTTTTCTAAAATCTAGTTTCTTACATGGCAATTTTGATTAATCTTTTCATTGTTTCATTCTTTGATTAACAATTTTTTACATAAGCCCATTATGTTATTATTTATGTTCACTATTAGTCAACAATGACAGGGATATTAAATTATGTCCTATAAGACCTTTCATGAGAAAAAAATATAAGTTCATCACAATCAAACATCTAGCATCGTGAGATTTACACCATGGTGCAAAATGAGTTCATGTGGCCATGAAATAAAGGATGGAGTCTACAGAAAACAAACTGCAAACTCCCTCTATTTTCAAAAGTCTCCTTTACATAAACGTGTTATATTATCTGAGTGAATTAACTGTGAAGTTTCAGCACATCTTAATCACAGTTCCAGTATGGAGAACATGGAGGAATGTTCCTCCTTCATTGCTTATGCCCATTGTACACGAGAGCACTGTGACATCAGTGCCATGACTGCTAATGAATCTAATTAACAGTGACATTCATCAGATCACTGAACGTATGCACGACTCAAACTTAACTTGGTTTTCAGTAACCTTCCCATATATGTTGTGCAACAGGTCTCCATTACTCAGTTTAAATTCATTACCAAAGCTGGAGCTCTCAGACATAAACTAAGCAGTGTCAACATACTTTACACTGAAAAAAGAAAGTTTGTAAAAATCATACATGGGTTCCCATTTCTAATGTTAGACACGCTTGTCATGTTATAATAAAAAGTATTTTTATCTGTTATTGAACATACTATTTACATAAAAAGCTCTCTCCCCTCCTGCTCGTTCTTGCCAACCGTCCTAAATGTGCCCACTTCAGCATCACTTTCTTTCTGCAAAGGTTAATATTAATATATTCCCCCAAATAGACTGAACCTTTCTGAAAAAGAAAACCAATCAATTTGTACAGGTCTGCTTGATTATTGCTGGCCCCAGATCCTTGCTACCTGAACAATAATATCATTAATTTCTGAATACATTAGCTTCTAACTCATAACATAAGTATATGAATAAAAGGTTACTTTTGAAAGCCTATAATTCTCCAAATGTCATCGTGTAGCCAACAGGAAACATTCAGGCCATTATGTTCCTATTAAATGTAACAGGGATATAACACCTTTTCCAGTAAAAGTTTCCAAGCAGTCAGATGGACATTAAAAGTAAAACAATTATAAGTAAAGGGAACCTTTATTTTTCCTACAACTTTATCATGATGCTCTTGTTCAATTTAAATTTTCTGAACAATTTCTACCTATGTGGAGGAATTATTTGGAGTCAAGTTCATAAAAAGCTAAAGCAAAGAGAAGACAGTGTTGTATGTAAAAGGGGCTTTAACGCATAAACTTCTAAACTGGTGAAACTTTGGAAAAAATCCGTAATCACTAAAGCAACAACCAATTACATTTTATTTTATTTTTAATGTATTGTAAATTCTTTGCAAGATCATAAGGAATTCTTCTATCAAACTGAACACTATAGTTTTCTTACTGCTAAAATTTCATGTGAGTATTATAAATTCCAGAAAAGCAAATATTAGGAAAGATTAATGGAATTGGAGTAATAGGATTCCCTCCCTATAATATAAAACCAGTTATAAATCCAAAAATTGACAACAACATTACTAATATTGAGAAGAGACCGCCCTCAATGATATACATACGTCTAAGGGTGCAAAAAGGCTAGAAAGGGAAAATAGAGATTATGTCCCATAAATTGAGATTCCTGATAGAAGAGGAAAGCTTGACGGATCAAGAAATTAATGAATAAGACACATCTTTGAGAAAGATGGCAAGTAGGTTTTGAATAGTAGGTTTCTGAAAGGAGGCCAGAAACATGGCATGTCTCTGAAATGGTTTAACTCGGTTCCCTTGTCTCATCCAGGACAGATCAACAGCTAAAAGTTATAGTTACATAGGAGGAGTAAGTTCTGGGGTTCTATTGCATCATGGGGTGACTGTGGTTAACCATACCGTATTGTACATTCCAACGTAGCTGGAAGAGAGGACTTTGAATGTTCTTACTTCAAGGAAAATGAGAAATGTATCAGGAGGTGGATATGCCAAACACCCTGATTTTATTTTTAAACAATATATATGTTCACTGAAACATCACACTGGATCCCATAAATATGTAAAATTAGTATGTCTCAATAAATCCAAAATAAAAATGAATAAATTAAATACAAAGGAAGAACAATACAAGGTTTGTCATATATGACAAGTTATTATAATGTTCTTTCAGAACTCTAGACTCGGCCATGTGTGGTGGCTCAAGCCTATATATCCTAGTACTTTGGGAGGCCGAGGTGGGTTGATTGCATGAGTTCAGGAGTTCAAGAGCAGCCTGAGAAAGAGCAAGACTCCATGTCTACTAAAAATAGAAAAATTATCCCGGCATTGTGGCAGGCACCTGTAGTCTCAGCTACTTGGAAGGCTGAGGCAAGAGGATCACTTGAACCTAGGTATTTGAGGTTGCTGTGAGCTATGATTTCAGAGCACTCTAGCCAGGACAAAAGAGTGAGATTCTGTCTAAAAAAAAAAGAACTTTTGACTCTTAGAAACCAAGGAAGTTCATTGAATTTTTTGGATATAAATTATTGACTATATATTAAATCAAATGCAAATTAAGAAAGATGAAGAGAGTCAAAACTGTGAGACCTTGTTTTCCTGTGTTGGAACTCAGCAAATTGACACGGTATTAGGTCACTTACTGCTCACTGTTCTGCCAAACAGCAATCACATACATTGTCCAAGATCATCACAAAGACTGTTAGGCCTTATTCAAATCAGACATACTGTTATACTCCCAGAATCCATGAGGACTCGTCAGGTAGTAACAATTCATGTTTTCCAAACGTTTAGTGAGATCAAAGGAGGATGAACCAGCTAGACTTCAAGGTAGACGTGGAGGTGGTAAACTCAGAAGAGGGAGGAGTCCTCTCCATTGAGCCAGCCCACCTGATGTTCTGCTCTAGCCCAGCCACGACAGCATTTTGGGGTTTTTCTTTTCTTTTTTTTTTTTTTTTTTTGCAGTTTTTGACTGGGGCTGGGTTTGAACCCACCACCTCCAGCATATGGGACAGGCACCCTACTCCTTGAGCCACAGGCACTGCCTAAGACAGCATTTTAAAACAAAAGATGGTACATGCTTAATTCAATGAAAAAAAATTAATCAGAATAAAACTATCAAGAAAATGAAACAACCCAAAATTATCATATGTCCTAGGAGGTCCAAAATCATTTGTCTCAAAGACAATTTCAAAGGCACTTAATGACCTCAATAAAAAATAAATTTTCCCTTGGCTTATTGTCCCAAAACTTTAGTCTAATAAAAAAATGGATTGATGATATATACTCTATGTTTTCCCTTAAAAAAAAAACAAAAAAAAACTATGTCATGGAAATCATTATATATTTACAAAGCCATCATTATTATTTGAGATTTTGATGTTTATGGAAAGAGTATGCTATATGAAAATAATGTACATTCTTCTGAAATGAGCATGCCCCTCTCTAGTAACTGAAGGAACTCTTTAGCTTGTAAAGGATGGCCGAGCTAACTGGGCTGATGGCACACTCCATATTCATCTAGACATCACCTAGAATGAGACGGGAATGGTGTTCACTGGTATTGTCCAAAACCATGACTCTAATCAATGCTTAATGTCAACTGTGTTCATTTGAGTAAGTCATTCTATTTTTTCCTGTCTTATAAGGAAATTAGTTAAAATAAGAAATTTTCCTAAGCCTCCCTATCTCTTAGTTGTCTGATAAATGCCGACCATGTGAAAGGAGCTAGGAATACAAAATCCACAAAGCACAGCTCTTTTCCTCTGAGGATAGGACCTACACATTAAAAAGAACTATCAAAGCAAGATAGTTTGTGTGATATGTCAGATAAAGGGTGTTCAAGTATGTCACCATCTATTTTGTATTTTTGAATATTCCTTGGAAAAGATGATAATATTAAAGGCACTGATTAATAATAACCTTAGCATGAACATAAAAGTAATAAGCAAGAAAAATTTATCTATATCTATACATTTTTGAGGTCAAAGTCATGTGAATAGTTGAATATTTTTGAGCTAATGTTCAAGCCAGTGAACGGTATTTTAGAAAGTCTATGTAACAAGTAACACTTCATGCAGTGATTTCTTTGCCATGTACTTTAAAAAGAATTATTATTTTCCTCTCAAAACATGTTATTTAGAAAATATCCCCTCTAGGAACAGTTGAGTTCAATAGCTTGAGCTGCCCAGTAAGACAAACTTGTTTCAAGATCGAATTCAAAGTCCAGAAAACCTTTCAAAATGATTCTTGGTCTAGGTTACTTGACTGAGAAGAAGAAGAAGTAAGTAAGTGTAGACCTCCTGCCAATTAGATCAGGAAAAACTCCATGAAGACAGGAAAGTGTTCTGCAGTTAAAAATAAAACAAAGTAAAACAATCTGACAACCAATCACCCCAAGAACATCAAATGCTTCCATCTTCCCTTCTGAAACCGGACTCCCTAAAGCAGTTAAGTGAACTTTAAAGTCTCTGGCAAGTAATTCAGTAATCAATTTGCATTAGAGCTCCAGGCTCTAGGAAGAGAAGAAGTCACACCATCAGGTACTTCATAAAACAATCTTATTCGGAAGATCCTGAAATAAGCTGTGTAAGTTCCTTGTAAACTCTCGAATCATTAGCTAAGCATTGGAAGGTGCAGTTGCCTCCTGATGTCCTTCAACTTACTTTAAATGTTAATTGTGGAAATGGCTTTCATCAAGTTTCAGGAATCAACAAATTTCTTCACTAGAATTATGTTCTAAAAACATTTCTAGGTGGAAAAAAAACTCACATTAACATAGACTTAATGCTGAAGCACTCTTGGGGGAAAGGGAGTGAAAATTTCCTTTTACAAATAACAAAACTGAAGCCTGCAGAATTCACGTGTCTTCTCCAAGTCACCCAGATGGGCACAGGCTGCACTGAACTCTTTTTCTAGTGCTCTTTTCACTACATCACCAAGAGCTAAGATCAAATGTCAACTTCTTATTTAGAAAATTAAGCTATAATTTACAAATCAAGGTCTCATTTCAATCCTCTTTAGAGTTTTTCTAAATGATACTTCCCTGGTCTGGTTTGGGGAGACTTAAAGTCCCCATAACAATGCTTAGATATGATTCATTCACAGTTTGACATTTTCAGATTCTGGGCTGAATCTTTAAATGGTAAAGATTCAGGTCTTAGGTCTTTAGGTCTTTAGGTTTTTACCATGTTTTATTGTAAGCATCCTGCCCAAGCAGCCACTCCGGTCTTTGGCTCATTCTCAAGCTTTGAAATTTTGTGGACAGGAGACGTAAAAGACAAATCTTCCTAATTATTATCACCATAATCACTGTTGTTCTACAATAGAAAGGCTTTATGGCTGTTGGTCAGTGACACTTCTTGCCCTTAGCAGTGGAATTAAGTCCTTAATACAAAAGAGCAGGTGGTTATTTTCAATTATTTGTACTGCATGATTAAAATAAATAGAGCACATCATTCAAACAATATAATTTACAATAATTTCAGGCCAAAAACAGCTTAAATTTTGTTTAATTTCTAGTCTTAGTTCCTCGCATTCCTAGTCTTCCTGGCTATGTGCTGTCTGTCATTCTCCAGCTGACGAGGTCCTGATTAAAACCCTTTACTGTTATTTTGGACTGGAACTAAAAGGAATATTAGTTTTTGGCTAGTTTTTAATCAGTTTGAGTTGTCGACTCAGAAATCACTTTCACTAAGCTCTAATCTATTACCCAGACATTCCCAGGTCCTGCCAAAGTGACTTTACCTTTGCTGGTTTATGCTTCTCTGCTGTTACTAGTT
Organism: Otolemur garnettii; assembly: GCF_000181295.1. Taxonomy (NCBI): domain Eukaryota; kingdom Metazoa; phylum Chordata; class Mammalia; order Primates; family Galagidae; genus Otolemur; species Otolemur garnettii. Next base: position 8,453,911 of record NW_003852419.1, read on the forward strand.
TTCTATTCAGTCATGCTTCCAACCAAGATGAATTCTCTCTTTTTAACATATGCATAAATTATTTTTAATTTTTATGTTCTTGGATGTTAGAGTTGTCTTTTGCCGAAATTTCCAACTTGAAAAGTAAGCACCCTGAAAATAAGCTTTAATTCTTGGTATCCTCATCAGAATTAGGTGCTTTTATTCATTTGCTAATCATTGATAATGACTTAACATATTCCTCAAACTACTGACACAGTGATGAGTAACATGGGATTCCTGATTCTCAAATTGGTCTAATGAAGATTTATTTATGTAATCTATTCCATGCCTGCAACCATCAGCAAGATGGAATGTCTGCAGATGTATAAGAAATCCAGATAATTTCAGTAAACTCAACAAACTCAGAGAGAACCCAGACTGCCTCAATTGTTCTGATAGTGAACACAATTCTCCATTTCATATGCTTGGGTAAGTGTGTAAGAAAGAACTGTGATGAAGTCATGAGATTCTTCAGCCTGGTGATGATGATCACAGGAGAATCAGTACCAGATCTCACAGTGTGCTTGAATAACTCAGCCCAAAGTTCTACACATTCTATAACAAAGACTTGAGTATAGCCTAGTCCAGGGGCTTTGAGAATTTAAGCAGCAGAAAAACCTAGAACCAGGTGATCAAAGTTCACATCACTGGTTATGAGAGATATCTAATTCAGGGCTTCCAAATATGATGCACTGAATAGGGTACTACATCAGCCCTTGGAACTTTTGCCAAAATGTACAATATTCTAACCATAAGAAAGCATGTACTTTGGGCTATGTTATTCTACAGCAAAGAATTGGGTATAGCCTCGTCCAGGGGCTTTGAGAATTTAGTAAGCAGCAGAGAAACCTAGAAGACAGTACCTTAACCAGGTGAAATTTGGGGGGAACTATCTCTATGATTTTCTGGAATAGGGAGGAAACCCTCTCTATAAATGGAGAGTCACTTTTTTGTAGTGTTTAAGTAATACCAATTCCCATCTCTTTGTCTCCTGAATAAAATCCCTAGATAAACACAGAGCACAAATCATATAGTAGAAATTAGGACTATTTAAAACCAGCATTACGGCAAGATTACGTAAGTTCTAGATTATATAAATTCTATATACTAAAAATTCTATGAAATGCAAATTTCTCTTAACAAGGAATTATATAACTTCATAACCATAGAAAAATGTGATATTGATTTCATAAGAAAGAAACTGCATTTAATCAGGGTTTTGGTGATACATTTCTATTTATCACAATTGCTTCATTCCATCATTATCAGAAATGAAACCATTTCTCATCCTTTTAAGTGTTGATTTATGCTTAGCAGAAAAGTAATGGGAGCAACAACATAAATGAAATAAAATATATGTAGCTTTAGTTTGTTTATTCCTTCCTCATCTCAGACTTCCTGAAACAACTTGTGAAGTCGACAGTAAAAATAAAACTCAGCCAATCCTGGGAGGTAACTCACCACATATTTTCATAACAACAGTTATAAGAAGCAAAAATCAGGAAAGATAGCCCATTTATTTTGACAAAAAAGTTGTGTATTTATAAGATTTATAATCCAAAGTGGACATTTGTTATCATGTGAAAACTTCAGGCAATGCAATTCAACAAAGGAGATGGATTTTGAAAGTGACAAGGAAAAAAAAAGGGTTCTTTATAGAGATCCTTGTATTTTACCACCCATTGATGATATACAACTATGTATGAGAGTTGTTTCTGAAGTTGACATGATAGAAACATTAGAGGGTGGATTAAAGCACCAAGTCCGACTAGGATAAGTATCAAACCAGTTTTCTTTTGCATTTAGTTCACAGAGTTCTATCTTCCCAGACTAAAACTATAAGGTGGTTCCACTCTGAACATCAGATTCTTAAACACTCAGGTCCTAGATTCAAGGGAACCTCATGTTTGAAAGAGACATCACATCTTTAAGCTCTGGAGTCTTTAAATAGCGTCACTGAAAACAGTGGACAAAGACTGAGGACAGAGAAGACATGGCAGTAGGGGTGACAGAGCCTTCAAACTTAAAAACTCTCAGATCTAGGGTCATTTTCAAAAGTTTAATTCCTTTTAAATGAGTTATTGTATTCAAATGAAATCTGCATGCCATCTGTCCTTGAAGTCATTTAAATTAATTTTATGACACTTATGGGGAAGAGAGGCCATTTTTAATTCAGTATAGTCTTCTTACTGCTATCAATCACTAATTAGAATTAATTATTATTAATAAGACTGGGAGTCTTCCTTTTTCTCAAGTATTTTAAATCATTTATCAAAGAATGACATGATTGTCTCTTCTTTAGAATACTGAAGTCGTAGTGGCATGACTTTTGGGTAGATGCTACTGAAATGATGATTTTAGTCAGATGTGTAACAATAATGCTATCTAAAAGCTACATTTAACCAAGAGAGCAGTAGTTTTGAAACAGCAGGCAGTATAAAAGTGCTTTGTGAATATTAACATATTCTAGCAAATTAGTTTGCACTCATTATCATAAGCAATTACTTACTGTTTAGATGCAGCTCATATTAAATTGGCAAGCAATTTGCAAGAATTAAAACATAACAGAGAGAGCTTTCTGAAAGTTCAGCAGTATTCTGAGACAAATGACACTACTAGGTTCACAGACCATGTACCCAATGTAGTTACCCATTAAACATAGTTAGAATGGAAATAGCGGTTGGGTGGCTAAGTGGGCTTTTAATGCAAGATCACTTGGTAACCACTATTTGGATACTGTCAATAGAATTGTACATGTAAGACGTTATTTTTTAAAAGCCCGAAGAAGGCTTTGTATTTTAAATATGAAGTAGATGTCAAGGTGACTAAATTTCAGTGGTTCTATATAACCCATCACATTGTCTCGAGACATTTGATGATATTTAATTGTCCCCTTTAAAGAAGTTTCTGGTGTCTGGATTATTCTTTCTATGTACTGTTGATGTTCCTTTTACCCATTTCATCTTCTTAAAGGACAGAATACTGGAGAATTAGCTGGGCATTTATCCATCTGCCTCAGCTCAAATTTCCTATTGTCCCTTGCAGTGAGAAGGAGCTATGTGACTAAGTTTTGGCCAATAGTACACAGGCAAAAATCATGTGTGATTCTCCCAATTCAGGCCCTGAAATATACCTGCACTCTCCTAGGCCCTTACGTCTGTCTTCTTGATGAGTGAGGACAAAACCTGAGCCAGATGCGTTAGACTCAGAAAAGTCAAATTACAGTATCCTCTCCTCGGACAAATGTATTGTAACTATTATGTCAGAAAAAATATATATTTATGGGTCTCCTTTTTAGAGTAAAGGATGCTTATATACCTTTTTAAAATGTGTGTTAAAATCTGTACGCCAGGAACTTGTATCAATGTCTTGAAAAAACTACAGTTTGGAAAATAGCAACCAAGTTGTCCACATTGAGTGTATTGAAAAAAGACACTTCAGAAAAAAAAAATCTAGTAGCATTTTTCTTTTTGAATGTGAAATTTAAAATAAAACATAAAGTTCTAATTGTCTTTTTGCAAAGTCAGTCACACAAATTTTTTGGCTTGCTAATGCACATAGTTATTTTTACACTATACTGCAGTCTAGCAAGTGTGCAATTGCATTATGTCTAAAAAGAGTATAAACTTTAATTAATAAACATTTTATTGCTAAAACATGCTAATTATCATGTGAGTGATAATCTTGTTGCTAGCAGAGGGTCTTGGCTCAATGATGACTTCTTACTAATAGAAAAATTTCTTTAAATTAGATGACAATGAAGTCTGCAGCAACAATTAAGGAAAGATTTCTCTGCAGCATGCAATGCTGTTTGATAGCATTTTACCCACAGTTGAAATCTTTCAAAATTAGAGTCAAATTGCTCAAGCTCTGTCACTGCTTTCTGAACTAAGGCTAGGTAATAACTGAAATCCTTTGTTGTCACTGCAACAATGTTCAAAGCCTCTTCATTAGAAGTGATTCCATTTCAGGGAAAGCCTTTTATTGTTCCTTCATAAGAAGCAACAGGTCATGTGTTCAAGTCTTGTCAAGAGATTGCAGCAATCTAGTCTCATGTTCAGGTTCCACTTCTAATTCCAGTTCTTTATTACCCCCACATCTGGAGTTACTTTCTTTACTGCAGTCTTGAACGTTTCAAAGTTTTCGGTGAGGGTTGGAATCATCTCCTGAACTCTTCTTAATGTACATTTTTGACCTTCCTCCATGTATCATGAATGTTCTTAACAGCATCTAGAATGGTGAAGCCTTTGCAGAAAGTTTATAATTTACTTTATTCAGATCCAGCAATGCAATAACTATCTATGGCAGCCGTAGCCTTACAAAATGTCTGTTAAATAATAAGACTTCAGAGTCAAAATTATTCCTGATCCAAGGGCTGCTGGATGGATGCTGTGGTAAGAGGCATGGAAACAATGTTAATGCTAATGTCCTTGTACATCTCCATCAGAGCCCTGGAGTGACTGGGGACAGTGTCAATGAGTAGTAACATTTTGAAAAGAATATTTTCTTTTTCTGAGTAGAACGTCTCAACAGTGGTCTTAAAAGAGTATTTCAAAATGTATGTGAAAATAGCACACAGCACACTGTACCCCATGATTGCATTAATGTACATAGTTTACTATAAGAGATGAAGAAAAAAAAATCCAGTAAACCAGAGAATACACAGGTGGGCTGTTATCAGGTTTGCTGTTCCATTGACAGAGAGATTCTCCCTAACGAGAATCAACCTGTCCTTTTAAACTTGCAGCCAGGCATGGACTTCTCTCTAGCTGTGAAAGTCCTAGATGGCATCTTCTTTTAATATAAGGCTTGTATAAGGCTTCTTTTGAACATTTGAAAACATGTTGTTTGGTGCAGCTCCCATCCTGGATGATCTGCGCTAGAATAAACAACTTCCTACAGCTCCTACAGCAGCCCTGGCTGCTCGCCTCACACTCCTAAGTCAGGGAGACAGTGTTTTCCAGTTAACCTTATGAACTAACCTCTGCTGACTTCAAACTTCTGATGCTTTCTCACCTCGGTCAGCCTACACAGAGGTGAAGAAAGCCAGGCCCTATTCCTGTATTAGGCTTTGACTTAAGGGAATGTTTTGGCTGTGATCTTTTACCCTGAACACTAAAACATTCTCTATATCAGCAGTAAGCTTGTTTTGCTTTCTTACTATTTTCTTTCTTTCTTTCCTTTTTTTTTTTTTTGGACAGAGCCTTAAGCTATCACCCTGTGTAGAGTGCTATGGTGTCACAGCTCACAGCAACCTCAAAGTTTTGGGCTTAAGCGAGTCTCCTGCCTCAGCCTCCCGAGTAGCTGGGACTACAGATGCCCATCACAATGCCTGGCTATTTTTTGGTTGAAGTTGTCATTGTTTGGCAGGCCCCAGGCCGGATTTGAACCCACCAGCTTTGGTGTATGTGGCTGGCACCTTAGCCACTTGAGCTACAGGTGCCACCACTTTCTTCTTATTAGTAAGTTCACTGGAGTAGCGCTTACGCTTTCCTCCAAGAATTTTTCCTTTGCATTCACAAATTCGGCTAATTGTCTGGAACAAGAGACATAGCATTCAGTCTATCTCGGCTTTCCATACGCCTTCCTCACTGAGCTTAATTATTTCTAGCTTTTGAGTTAAAGAAAGAGACTGGCAACTATTCCTTTCACTTGAACACTTAGAGGCCACTGTAGGCTCATTAATTGGCCTAATTTAGATATTTTTGTGTCTCAGGGAATAGGGAGGGCTAAAAAGAGGGAGAGACGGGAAAAGGCCAGCTGGGGATATAATTAGAACACAAACAACATTCCTGATTCAATCTTATATAGGTGTAGTTCATGGTGGCACTAGAACAACTACAATGGTAACATCAAAATTAGTGATCACGGATCACCATAACAGATACAATAATAATCAAAAAGCTTCAAAAACTTGAGGTTTACCAAAATATGACACAGAGACGTGACATAAACAGAATGCTGTTGGAAAATGGATCCAGCAGACTTGCTGAATGCACGATTGCTACAAACCTTCAATCTGTAAATAACATAAACCAAGAAAAACCCTAAGCACAGTATCACTGAGGTATACCTGAATATTTACACGCTTTTCTTTGTCTCGAGTTTAATAAGTATGTGCCTAAAATGCAGAATTCTTTTAAATATGATTAACTATAACATGTATATACCTCAGAAAATAAAATAAAATGCCACGTTCTCTAATCAGAGAACGTTAATTTTGGATACTATGCTGGGGACAGATAAAGTATGATAGCAAAACTGAATAAATGAAAACCAAAGAATAACCCTTCTCTAAAGTACATTTATTTTGGTTCTACTAAAATCCTAAGTCTTTTCAAAACTAAAATAAGAAGGCTGCAAACCAGAGAAAATTTGTCAAGCTGGGATGTCGTCAATTCTTATGCAAATAAACATTTAAAATGATTATGAAGAGAGCATTTTAAAGGATAGAAAAGTGAAACATTTTCCCTATGAAATGTGACTAGCTTTTTGAGCAACGTGAAAATTTCACATCAAAACTTTTAAGGTGTTAACCAGTTTGGTGAAAATATTTCAAATTGTATATAAAACCAGCACACTGTACCCCATGCTGTATTAATGTGCACAGCTATGATTTAATTAAAAAATAAATAAATAAATAAATAAATTTCAAAAACTTTTAAAGCACTTTTTTTATTCTTCTGCCATTTTAAAATTTATAAGCAACATTTATTTTTATATTCATTTATCATGTCTGCACCTATTTGGTAAATACCATTTCTCTTACAAGTACCGTATTATACCTCATCAAGGCTTAGCTTCTCAAAATAGTGCCACCAGTTTCCCTTGCAATCTCACCATCAATATGAAAGCTATAATCAACAATGTCTGCATCCGTGAGTCAGATGTACGGAATGGATTCAGCATCAGAAATGACATTTTCCACTGTAACCTAGCAGAGCCTTCACCAAGAAAAGCTGATTAAATGTTTCTGAGCCCATACAGAAGGGACAGCGTGCTGGAGTAAGAGTACAGGGAAATGTACCGGACAGCAATGTCCCTAAAACAAGCAGCCTGGTCACTCATTCTGGAGAAACCAGCGGCCATAACTCTTACTGTCTTCTGCTTAACAGTCTTGGAGATAATCTTCAGCACGCCCAAAGAAACTCATGCCAAGAAGTCTGGGATTCGTATTAAAGCAAAAACACAGGGATGGAAAGACACGGGTGTGAGAAGCACAAAGGAGGTAATGGGGACTTCTGATAATTGACTGGTTGTGAGGAGAGAAAAGGAAGAAATCAAAAGTCGCACCTAGAATCTGGACTTGGAAAGGGGGTCGATGATATCCCAGTCACTGAGATACAAAACATCAGAGAAGAGACAAGCTGCAGCAGGAGGATAAGGAGTTGGCTATGTCTGAATTGAGCACACTCTCCAGTTTCAGAATATTACATCATGTTCACAGTCCTCTAACATTTAAAACACTAATGTGTACATAGAAGACACTTTTCAGTATCTGGCTGATGGAGCAAGCATGTAAATTTGAAGGTATATTCACATGAATGACTTGTCTGCCCTTTTTCTTAAAACATTTTTTTTTTATAAAAATGTAAGTCGTCAACATAGCTAACTTGTATCTCTGCATCTCCTTTAAAATACTCTTAACATGTAATATTCAGCTTTTAACAAGACCTTTGCAAGAAACTCACATGAACTGGCTGTGTTTATTACATGAACATTTGCAGTGTTCCTTTTCTTTCAATAATTTTGAGAAATTGTTTTATGGAAAAGGCTTTATGATACCTCATTGCCCCAGTATGCCTTTGCATGATTGCTATTGGGTTTTCTGCATATATTTACTTGGTTAACTTGCTGTTTTTTATTGTTTAGTTGATTTATTTCCTCTGCTCCTCTAGTTTTTTATTAACTCCTTTATGGATACAGAGCTTGTTAAGTCAGGGTTTGTTGGTTTACTGGCTATGCTGCAGAGGTGAACAACAGGGTTAAGGGCAATGATACTGGCTGAGCTGAGCCTCAAATCCCTGCACATACGGGTCAAGTCAGGGTATCTGTATTTCTTCTACCTTTCATGGTGGGAGGAAAGGAGTGATGGAATCCATTATAATTGAAGCGTATGTTCTGTACCCTATCAACTGTGTTGACCCTCAGCATAATGTTTTTTTAAAGCATTTCTCTAAAACCAAGTCACCTAATGTGCATGATGCAATGGTACTTATCAAAACTATTAAGAAAAGAGTATAATTGTGATGGATGTGTTACTTAGTTCAATGTAAGCATTTCACATTGTATATCAAAGCAGTACACTCAACCCCATAAATGTATCACAGTTATGATTTAATGAAAAAAATAGATAAATAAAAACAAGTCTAGTTAGATAATCTGTATCATAACCATTATTCTGATCTTCCAAGACTCCTCTCTCTTTTAGAACATAGTGGGGATGGCTAATGGTAGCCCATAAGATGCCCTCAGGGAAAGTAGAAAAAAGCAAAATTTCCCAAAACTCTTTACAGTTACACCTGCTGAAAACTGTCGTAGTAAATTGATTTTTGTCAGAAGAAACATGTACTTTCTATCTCCTAACAAAATGTCATATTAAATATGCAACCCCATGGCAGGAACATGGGTGATCTCACCTTCACTTGCGCAAACAGACACGGCTTCCCTTTATGGACATGTAGAAATCTACTACAGTTTAATTTAAGAGGGAGAGTCAACTCATCTTGAACCCTGTTGTTCTGTGGATATAATCATGTTCCTCAGTAGGAGAAAAATGCCAGAGACGCAGAAAAGAATCATAATTCCATAGTTCCTATTCAACCACTTTCTTTTATGCAAAGTAAACACTAGTGGCAAAGGAAGTTCAAGGTTGCTTCTTTTCTTTTAAGGAAGTCTTTTCCAGATTTAAAATAAGTAAGATCATCTGCAGACCTAACTTGCATAAATGAAATTCCTGAAAAGAAAGACAATATCAGAGCAGTGCCAATTCTAGATGTATGAAGAACTAAACCACAGAAGCTCAAGCCACATAACTCACACTTGAAGCACAGATCTCAGCGAGACAAAGCTGTGACTTGAAAAAAACGAGACATTCAAAATCCTCAGGAGATGATTTTCCTCTCCATTTTCTCTATGGCTGCCCCAAAGTATGGATTCAATTTTGACGCAGGTTAAATTGGGGGCCCGCATGGGAATATATGGTTAATGAATCTCGTACAAACTTCCCTCTTTTCAATTGAAAAATTAAAAGAATAAAGAAAAAAACCCTCAACGAGATTTGATGGATTTTACAATCTTTCCAAAATCCTCTCCCCAACCCCCAGATTAATTTCAGACCATGGTAAAGACAACCAGACTGCTAATTAAACTATTAACTCTTTCTTCTAAATTGCAAACCTTCCAGCCTTTAAATTTCAGAGGCCAACCCCGACCACAACTCTGAAGCCTCCAAAGAAAATAGATTTCCCACACATCTCCAGAGGAGTTACATACTCCTAACCCGGGGTCAAGTTTGTCCCTGCAAGTGAAGTCACACACACTAACTCTCAAAATATTTCATGATTTTTTCCCCCTGACTTTGCTTAATAAATTTATGTAATTAGGAAAGCCTCCAAGGTAAGCCCAGACAGGTTCATTTATCTTGCAGCTGAATTGAAAGGTGATAGAATGAAAGCTCCTCTCTAACTCTTTGGAAAGCAGCTGGATTACTTTCTAGTGAATGGAAGGTGAACCTGACTTGGAATAAAATGCAAATGGAAGAAAACGGTGATGTGCTGACGTCCAGAGGCCTCCACAGGCTCCATTCACGAGACACACGGACACTCACTGTAACTGTAATGCCACTCAGATTACTCTAAAAGGTATGCATGAGTTAAATTTTAAAATAAACAGTGTAGCCAATTTAGCCACAAAAAGATTCCATAATTTTGAGAAAAATGTTAAGAATATGAAAATATGCAAAAATACTATTTCTTTTTCTACATTAATTGAATTTTTTACCTTTTGCACAAGACCAGTGTCTACATTTTGAGTTCATTAACAGATTCTCTGTGTTCTATGTTACAACAAGTAAAAATGAGATTGCAAGTGATTACAGTTACCAAGCCACACCATGTGATATGGATACACTTAAACTGCATGCAGGAAAGTAGAGATCTAATTCTAATTCTGTGACTTTGCCTAAGGTATTGAAACTATACAATAATCCTCATTCATTTTCTCCTTCGTAAAAAAAGGGTGGTGGTGGGGGGGGGTGTTCCAGGTAATTTCTATAGTCATTTCCAGCTCCATTCCCCAAGTTTAAAATGTCATTCCACTAAAGCTGGTTTTAACCTTGAACTTGACCCCAGAGTCCACTAAGCCTGAAGTAAGAAGTTTTATTTACCACTGAGGCACTATAGAAGAGTAACGTGCAATGATTTACTTAGGTAGATGCTGGCTTCCCTCTTATTTGACTTTAAACAATGATTGTACGGAATGCTCTCTATAGTTTATGTTTGTGAAATGACATAGTTGAGGATTATTTCATTTCATGTAAGAATTCTTTCCTTTCATGCAAGAATTCTTTCCATGAAAATTAAGACAAATATGGAAAAGAAAAATGAACAGCTTATTGGCTGAGCATGGCCAGCAGTTAACATTTTTACTTTCAGAAATCATAAACACTACATGACTGGTCTAGTGCCTTTGCCTCAAATCAATACAATACAAAATCCACAGAAATGGCAGTCTAAAGTGAGCACCACATTTATTAAAACCTAGTTATCTAATTACTGAGGTCTTCTCACTTAAAATCTGTAATTGCTACCATTATACTAAAAGGTTGGGTTAAATGTTATTAAACAAAAACATGCTGGCTGACTTGTTTTGTGAATACACATACAGATAATTCCTGCTCAGTACAAAATCCTTCTAAACTGGCATTATTATGAACCTAATAGTAGGTTCTATTTTCATAAATATGACTCATATCTAGAAAGGGATTCATTACCCTATTCTAGGAAGGAGTTTAAGTTGTGAAAATACTAAGAGAAGTCAAAGCATATAACTTCACCATTATGTAGCTGCAGGGATTTTAATTTCTCTACTTTTCTGGTTAGAAACCCCAAGCATCTACTCATTGGTCCGCAGCTTGTTACTTCTTATCTGAAGGTAATCCTGCATGCTCACCATGATCAGAACCATTTCTTCATTTGTTTGTGTTCCTATGTGTTGCAGTTTTTGGCAAAGAATTACAGTTAAACGATCATACTACTCATTCGCTGGTGGACTAATACTACCTTTTGAAACAAATCTTTCACATCAGAGAGCAGAAAATCATGTTTTTTTTTGGGTTACATGCCAGTACCCTATGTGGAGGCTGAATTTATCTAGCATCTTGCTTTTGCTTTCAAGCACTGATTACAGGTGAACTAGCAACATAAGGATCATTTTTCCTGAGGGGGAGACAGACAGACACACACACACACATACACATACACACACACACACACAGTCACACACAGAGCAAGCGAACTCTCCAAAATATAAAGTCAGGGAGCAGAAAGAACACCAGGTTTGCCTTCAGTGATGTATTTCTCAGGTTTCAAAAGTTTGTCCCTCACACGTGCTGTCCTATATTAAAGGAATAAAAAATAATGTCCTGCCTATAAGGTGGCACTGTGCATACATTCAACAAATGTTGAATAAATGAATTCAGGGCAATCTCCATCACTCACCTATTTTCAGACTGAACATAAAACAAATCATTTGTATACAGATAACTTTTATATTTTTAAACACACATGGACAATTCTAGGAATGTTCTGATTGGAAATATTTATATGTTATATATAACAAGTTTAATTATAATTTGTAGTAAAGTAATATCTGTCTATTGCAGAAGCTGTAAAAAGTACAAAAATGCAGAAAATGGGGACTCAAAACAGGTGAGGGGACTTTTAAATGATGGAACTACCGAGAGTGGAGGAGAATAAAGAGAGTAAGAACAGTAACACTGGCTAGTCAGACTAGCCTCCTTCCAGAGGGCTCCAAGTTGTCTGTGCCTCCAGTGTTCACACCCCTTTCAACAGCAAGCCTGTTCAGAGGGCACCCGCTGCATTCACAGACGTCAACATAACTCGGTATCATTCTATTGATTTGCTATTTGGCTTGGCACCGGCGTAGACCAGGACTGGTCTGCAGGTTGCTCTCTTGGATTGGAGATCATTTAGCAAGTGACATTGTGTGAAATCAATGACCTGTTACTGCTTTCATCTTTCTAAAGTTCAATATCATAAGAGTCCTTAAGATTTAATGAACCCAGACTGTTGAGGGAAGCTTTCAACCTGCTATACTTCTTCTAATGCACTCAAATGGCTTATATGGGAAATAATTACTACCTTACATGGCAGGACAATTATGCAAACTAACAAATTTGTCAGTGAAGGATAACATGGCAGCAAGTTATATATTTAAATAAGTTTTCCAGTGAAATCTGTGTTTATACTTTTTCATTAGAAAAAAAATATAGCCGAAAAACTCCACACTGATTAAAAAACAAAGAAAATCAGTCACAATTGAATGCTCAAATATACACACACAAATGGAATAGATAACACTGTAGAACCGTCACTAGGTCTCTAGAGAGCCATTAACATTTCATATCCAAGGAGACTAGCCATTCATTCCTTCTAAAACAGAAAGCATTTTCAAAGCAAGATCCACAAACAGGTAAGTGACAAAGCAATCATTTTGAAAGAAGACAAATTACAGTCGATGGAAAAACTAGGAGAAAATATCAGATATTTACATCAACAGAAAGCAGGGAAAAAAAAAGGAAAGAAAGAAAAAGGGAAATATAAATAAATCAATGCAAAGAATAATAAGAAAGAGACTGTCATGTATTCTGGCACAAGGATGATTTCCCTAAGTGGTACAAGGCGCTGAAGAAACTCGTCTGGAACATTAGAGCACAGCTGTATTTCAATTTCATTAACAGATTTTTGAATTCCCTGAACACACGACCAGAAGAACATTGTGGATGCATTTCTATAAAGAGTTATCTTTGAAGACTTGCCTTTTGGTGACAAGAAGTAAGAATAAACTCATGGTTTGCCCTCTTCTGAAGACCATTCATCCGTTTTCTTTGGGATAACACCATCACTAGGGGCAGCCAAAGTTTGTCCAACTCAGGCTGGGGGTGCTAGTTCTTCTCAGGAAAACAAGAGATAAAGGAGAATAATGGAATTGCTGAACATGACAACTAAATCATGCATTACGTTTATAAAGGGTTTTTAGAGAAAACTAAATTTCTAGACCAATGCTTTCCAAAATAATCCTCTGGAAAAAAAATCTTTTATTATCCATACTAATCCATGTCTCCTTCAAAGGAGTAAAATTGTCAACTCGTTTTCTTTCTCAAAACACATTTGATAATATTTAGAATTTCTGGGAGATTTATCCCAGGGAAAGGCTGACACACCAATTCTAGGTCCCATTGTAGTAAAGCTATATTTGCTCTTGGTTTAAAAAAACATTTGGGTAAGGACAACCAGGACTTGAAGGACAAGTATTCTCTCATCTCATCTTTAATTCCTAGAAATAAGGAACTCCCTCTTAACTCAGTAAGTCCAGAGAACCAGAAAGGACAGCTATTTTCCATGTGAGATTAGACTTCTAAATGTATATGTGATAGGAACAACAACAGAGGAGACTAGACTAAGGGGGAACTTGGTGACTGTCCTGTCAATCTCTTCAGTAAAAGATCATGATGCTATAAAGACCTAGATAGTTTTTTGCAAAACAACATGAATTAATAATTCCTATACAGAATATGTAAGACTATTTCTGATTCATGTTTGTGAAACTCTTTCTAATAGGAATAAACAAAAAAGAAAAAGACAAGAACCAAAAGTAAGATACAACATAATTTTCCAGGTACGGATCTACTTACTCCTAAAGGACCACTGCCATGGTTAAAATAGGCAGAAAATGTATTCAAAGGCATTTTCAAATATTAAGGTGACATAGAAATTTCCTAATAAAAAGGTAGGATAATATCCTATTCCTATAAAACTTCAAGTTTTCACCTTGTAAAAACAGAGGTGAGAGTTGTACATAAGACCAGAGAAGATTATCTTCCCAGCAGGTGTTTCCATTACATTCATTCACACTTAAATATATGTACATTACTCTGAGGTCACGGAACATTTGACATATCTAAAGGACTTCTTTGTCTTAAAGATTGCTTATTCTTACTTTCTTCAAATGTAAGATAGGGGCAAGTTATATCACCTAACCACTGTGAGAACAGCCTACATCACAAAGTCCCCAAACTGCAGATGTGGGCAGGGGTGGGGTGCAGAGAGAAGGGAACACTTATACACTGTTGGTAGGACACAAACTAGCACAGATGTTTTGGGAAGAAGTATGGATGATCCCCAAAGAGCTGAAAGGGGACCTTCCATTTGATCCTGCAATGCCATTAATAGATATCTAATGCAAAAGAAAAAAAAATCATTTTATCACAAGGACATTTACACTCGAATGTTTTTAGCAGCTCAATTCATAATCATAAAGACATGGAATCAACCTAAGTGCCCATCAACCCAAAGATGGATAAATAAACTGTAATATATGTATACTACGGAATATTATTCAGCCATAAAAGATGGAGACTTTACATCTTTTGTATTTACCCAGACAGAGTTAAAGAACATTCTCCTTAGTAAAGCATCTCAACCACAGAAAAGCAACACCCCATGTGCTCAATACTAATTTGAAACTAGTAGATGAAAAATTGCAGGCCCATGCCAGAGAAAACCTAATCAAATTCAAGTGGGTGGAGGGGGGAGGGAGGGGGGACTTGGTAAGTTCCCATTCAAGGGGGACAATAGGGGGGATATGGCATACCTCCTGGGGAAGAGACTCAACTACAAGGGTGCTACCTAACAAATGCAGACAATGTAACCCAATCATATGTACCCTTATATTAATCCAAAATGAAACAAAAAAGCTAGAAAAAATGGTCACACAAAGTTAGGTGTTTGAAAACCAGTGGGAGCTCACTAATGTCAGATTTTCTGAGTATCAGGCTGAAATGTACAGTGTTGGTTCAATATGGCTAAACAAAAGTAGAAATAAACCCTGACACTTACTAGAAAATTAAGAGAACAGAAAGCAAATCAAACAGAGGGCTCTGAGGTTGAGATTAACCAGAATTCTATGTATTTGTGTACATATAAATTACATATATTTAAATATATACAGAGGGTGCCATAAAGTGTGACCACATTTTAAGGAAGGAAAACCTGTGTTAAAATTGTCATATTCTAATCACGTTTGAATTCTGCAATTACAAGACTTACAAGATAAACGTTACTGAGTATATACGTATATATAAACAGACCCATCCTCCCCAGAAGAATGAAGGTAGAGTTTGGTTTGAGAATGGTAGTAAAAGTAGGTTAGTAAGAAAGGGGGAAGAAGCAAGTTATTTGCCAATAATACTGGCCAAGGCGAATTCTGACCCTGACTATTTTCCCATCTTTTCTCTTTCCTCGATATTGCTTTGCCTAATAGATCTTTCCCTGACATTAATGAATCCACTGTGAACAAGGATGGTTTCCAGTTAACAGACACAAAAGGTTATATTTGGTATTTAAGAAAGCATAAAGAGAGCATAACTCCATTTACCTATGTCAAAATTACTTTGATAAATGAGAAAACACCACTTGTTCTTCCTTATTGTAGAAAATGGATAGAATACTCGATTTAATCTCTGTGTACAGATCGCATAGCTACCTAGGGAATTAATTATTTGCTTTGTGCACACCTTATGATCATGTCTCTTAAAAGAACTCCCAAAGCAATCCTTTGCACAGGTCCACTGCTATTCTGTTTTTCATAGGCTAATGTGCTCTGTGAGGTTGTAAAAAAAAAATCAGCTGTTTAACAAGAGAAGTAGATGGAAAAAAATGAATAGGAAAGGCACAGAGCAAAACAGTTTAAGTTACTCCTGTCTTTGACTTTGTGTCTGCCTTTGACCAACGGTAAATGGATTTTCTTGTCTCTTTCTACATTTTAAAGAAAGTAAATTGCATTCATGTTTTTCTCAGAAATACTGTTAGTGTTAAAGGTATTAGTATGTGTCCTTGAAAAAGAAAATATAAAGCTCAGAAGAATAATGTTTATAGTGTACATGTTTCTTCAAAGTAAGAAGGAAGCATTCATTTCAATAAATAATGTCACAGTTGAAAATTGAACTATAAACACGCTAGGTGGTCCCAAAATTGAAAGTTAAAGGGAATAAGACTATTAACCTTTTAACTTTTTCAGAAAGATGAAGGTGCTTGTGTTCTTCTTGGGGAAAATGCTAGATTGTTTGCAATCTGAATTATCACAGCAGTATCATAATCTGGTCATGATTGATAGCTAATCAAGAAAATGTTCTAATAATACTGTTTATATAATATACATAATATTCTAACAAATATTAGAAAAATGTATCTAATATTCATAGGATATGAGACATTAGAGGGAATGAAGAGCTTATACACTGGATATACAAGAGCCATGTCCAGGGTAAACCAAATTAGGAGTAAATGAAAAGAGCGAATGATCCCATTTGTAAGTGGGCAAGAGATAAGAACAGAACCTTCTCTGAGGAAGACAGATGGATGGCCAACAAACACGTGAAAACATGTTCATTGTCACTAAGCATCAGAGAAATGCAATTCAAAACCACCCTGACATATCACCTAACCCCAGTGAGAATGGTCCACATCATAAAGTCCCAAAGCTGCAGACACTGGTACAGATGTGGAGAGAAGGTAACACTTTCACACTGTTGGTGGAATTGCAAACTAATACAGCCTTTTTGGAAAGAAGTATGAACAATCTTCAAAGGGCTACAAGTAGATCTTCCATTTGATCCTGTACTCTCCTTCATAGGTATCTACTCAGAAGAAAAAATAAATCTTTTTTACCACAAAGACTTACACTACAATGTTCATCACGGCTCAATTCACAATCGCCAAGATGTAGAATCAACCCAAGTGCCTATCAGTTCATGAATGGATTACTAAACTGTAGTATATGTATACCATCGAATACTATTCAGCCATAAAAAGATGGAGACTTTATATCTTTTGTATTAACCTGGATGGAGGTGAACAACATTCTTCTTAGTGAAGTATCACAAGAACGGAAATGTATCCCATGTACACAATACTAATATGAAATCACAGACAATCAACTACACACCCACAGAAGAGAAGAACACATAAAATTCAAGTGCGGGTGGGGAGAAGAGGAAAAGGGGAGTGAGGAGAGGGCAGGAGGGTCGATAAGCTTTCACTTAATGGGCACAATATAAGGGTATGCGGCACTCCCCCAGGGCGAAGGATGACAACTTGAACTTTACCTAACAAATGCAAAGAATCCTCAGCATTGGTATCCTCATATCAATCTAAAATTTTTAAAAAGTCCTACAAATAGTACATTTTAAAAGCATTTTATGACCCTCAAAATACAGTTCCCCTGGGTCATTTAAAAGACATTAACTAATTTGAATTCTAAAAACAGAGAGAACCACAGAAATATATTGTGAATCTAAACCTGAGCTGACCCTTGAAAGATGAGTTGGGTTTGAGTAAGAAAGAGAGGACAATTATGGCTGAAAATGGCTTTGATCTATAACTTTTGTACATATATAATTCACTATCTCCTTAAATATGCAAATAGAAGCTTCTCATTAATCCTCCTTACCTCTGGTACTCTACTAACAGCAATCCGAAGAACACTTTCTGAATTAACCAGTGGGGAGGATTTGTCCTTCTGTATCTATCCATTTTCATCATTAACAGGACACTTTACAAAATAGCTGGGGAGTTCAGGGTATAGCCCAAGGCTATGGAACCTAATTGAGCTCACAGACTCAGGGAGTCAATCCCTTCATTTAAGGTTCATTAGCCTAGGTTCCAAGGATCCCAGGGGGCGATTCCTTCCTACTTTGAATCCCCACAGCACACATCACCCAGACTCTGTCTGTAGCACGACTTTAGCACTTCAGATGAGATACTGTCTGTGAGCTCTCTGTCTTCCTATTGGTTTGTGTTATCTTCCTCTTACCTCCCAATTAAGCTCCAGAGCTCTTGTGGATAGGAACTATGTCATCGGGATTCTTTATCTAGGCCACATAGCTACTAGCAAATTACTTGACGTAGCATAGGGTATAATCGATGTTTGCTTTTTGTCTACAACTTGCAAATGCTGCCGCATATTTGTCTTAAGGAAATGATGCTTCATGCCTGTATTTTAAAAGATGGCAGCAGAACAGGTGAATAATAACAAGCAAACTATGCAAGTTCTTGTGTTCACTGATTGTCAGTTAAAAACAGCTTAATTTGCTAAATGTGGGATTCTAGATTTGGAAAATGTAGTAAAAGCCATCTAATCCAGACTTCTTATTTTATTCATGGGGAAACAGGCTCAGGGAGACAATGAGTGTAAGGAGCAGAACTGATATTGTGCAAAAAGTAAAGAAAACATTTGTTGCGGGTTCAATGTGTGTCAGGCAATTATTTCAATAAATAAAGAGGCATCAGACGTGGGTCACATAGTCCCCTGGCACTCCAACTGAGAAGGCCACTTAGTGTTATTTCTAGGAATTATTCCAAGCGGGGGATACTGTATATTTTGTTTTCCTTTTTCTGTATTATTTTTGCCAGATACGCATATATGCAGCAAAATATTTGTATTCTGCTGCACAAAAATTGAAAGCTTGGTAGCATGGGCTGCTCTGAATAACTTAATGATGAGAGTTTGAATCTGCTGTTTACTACAGATACTTCAAATCCACCTTTTGTTAGTTTTACTCCCGAAACGCAGACAAGAATGAGCATTCTAGTCACCTTTCCCTCTAGCACTTGATTTGATTATTTTGAATTCTGTCCTCTGCACCAAGAAGTCACCGAATGTTCACATTATCCTCTGTCCTTTCTCTGCTCTCATCTTCACCTTTGTCCTCCATCTCTATGAGTGGACTCATGGTCCCCACTTACACTACTTATCCTCATTAGAATTCCTTCCTCCACCTCTCCTTCTTTTCTCATCTCATACTTTGTGCATCACTTGTTCTTCCTCATCAACTTTCACACTATTCCCTCCTTCAGCGCAGTCTAATGAACCCAATGCTGGACCATATAAGATATGGGAGGTTTCCTTGCCTTCGTCACATGTCCAGCAACACAGTTCAGTTTTCTTTGGCTTTTGTCTGTCTGTAAAGTGCTATATTGTTATTTGCACTAGTTTTCAAAGATAATCAACTCTATTTAAAAAACAACACAAGAGGTATGGAATCTGGTAATTATAGCTGGAAGAGATCACAATTTAAATAAGGATAACAGATTTTATATATATACACACACATACATATAACACATTATATATATATGTATATGTATATGTATATATATATATATATATATATATGTACTTTTCCTTTGAAGTAAATTCTGTTTGCTTGATTACATGGTCAAAATGTAGCATATAGCAGTTATACCACAGAGAAGGACAACGAAGTTTGAATTCCAGTCCTAAGACATTAGGTGTCATTAGACTTAAGACTTAGTAAGGACTTTAGAGTTAATACAAAATAGATGTTTTAAAGTTCTACTACAGTGGTTCTCAACCTTCCTATGGTCGTGACCCTTTGATACAGTTCCTCATGTGGTAGTGACCCCAAACATAAAATGCGGGGTTCCCACCACATGAGGAACTGTATTAAAGGACTATAGCATTAGGAAGGTTGAGAACCACTGTTCTAGTACAAACATCCTTTCCTGGCCACCATTTATCTGCTTCAGTTGCTGTTTCCAGGCAGTGGGGCTGTTTTCACCCAGAGCGTTTTAATCAGTGAAGGCAATTCTAACATTCTTGAGGTGGCTCTTACTGGGTGGGCTAAGGTTCTCTTCTTCTGGAGTCATTGGTATCAGCCCCAGCCAGGCAGCAGGGCCATAGTGCATTCTGATGCAATATCTGTCTAGCTTTTGAAATTGGGTGTTTTTTTTTTTTTTATTTTGAAGCAACTTCAGAAATATTTATTAAACCAAAAATATTCCATTCACTTTAAATATAAAAGCAGGTATAAAATTCTAGGTACTCGGTCTCCCACTTTGTATGTAAGTACATGATTATGTTTGTGTGTTTACATGTATTCATTTTCAAACAGTAAAAGGGCACTAAAATAATGAAAATGATCATATCTGGCCAACTGAATTTTCTGTTTTTTTCCTAAATTCATCATGTGTATTTCTTACATCATCATGAAGAAATATATTGCCATAATTTTATGGCCAGGAAAAAATCCAATGAACATATCTTTAAAAGAAAAACACTCCTTCAACACCTGCCAAATGCTAGCTGTTTTGTGAACCAGTTAAATTTTCTAATGGGATATGAATTAGTTCACTTTTGAAACTTCAAATTTCAATTAATGTTACAAAGAAATAACTCTTAGCATGGGGGAACCAGAGGTTCTGCCAAAGTAGGTTTTAATATTAAATCTTAAACAGTGGGAAAGATCCAATTTGGGGAAAGATTTTTGCCCCTTAAATCTCACTCTAGCTGTTCTTTTTTATTTTCACTCACAAAGAGTTTACAAAAGTAAATTCCATTCTTTGGACATACAAGAAAACAAATCTTTAAAAGTCAAATAAAAAGAACCCTGCCTGAATGACAAAAATCATCTCCATTTCTTACTTAAGTCTCATAGAGCTCCCCCATCTATGTTAAAGAAATTATGCATTTCAATGTACAAATGAATATGACCAACCTACCTTCCATTGCACTTCAGAATCGTGGGGAGATCCTGAATATCATATCAATATTACATGAAGCAAAGCAAAGAATTTAGGGATTACATGAGCTGTTTGGTGGTTACCAGGAGCCTCTTATTTTGTATGACTGGAATTTAACTTATCAATAATTGCCCCATAAATATGGAAAAAGCAAATGTGACTCGCAGACTATTATTGAAACATAGGATATTTAATAATCATAGATTTGTTAGCTACGCTGAAAACATTAAGTATTTCTAGAAAATAGTACTTGAGTGGTAAGAGAATTTGCTCACCTAAGTAGAAGTATTCTTTGGATTTGGATTCTCTAAACTATTCCAAAGGATTTAAAATCTGACATCTTTACTAATTTGTTTATTAATCCTTTCTGCAGCAAAAGGAAAATCTTCACTTCAACCTAATTTCTAACTATCAACACTTTGAATTCTAAAACAGGGTTTTCCCATTATACTGTTTATAGATACCATAAAAGCATAACTCAAAGCAAATTATATATTTACACATAAATATGTACATATAGAATTTTAAATAATCTTTCAAATGCCTAGGCCATTTTTATGTATGCAATTATATATATATATATATATATACACACACATATATAATTGCATATTTAACAACGAGATAATGTAAATAAAAACAATTAAAAAGTACTACAAAGTATTCCTCATAAGGAAATAATGTAATGAAGCAGTGTTAAAACTACTGGACAATATTTAGACCAAAAAAATTGCAAAATATCAGTATTCTGCAATTAATTGTTAGGCTACCTAATTATTAAATTAGAATTCACTTTCTAAAACTCTTGTGGCCTCTGGTAAGTATATCTAGCTACCATTAATAAAAAGTATCACAACTTAATTTTAAAGAGTACATAATGTTGTGTACTTTGTCTATGAAGAAAGTTTTATGTTCTTATAGACACAGAATAGAAGGAAGATTCAGTGAAGGAAAAATGAATGGCAACTGTTTCCTTCCTCTTTTGCCCCCAACATTCACACAGCTGCTCAAAATAGACATTTTAAATCAGTACAATGTAACTAGGAGATATTTTAGGAGTTGCTATTTCCATAAATTCTAATTTCTTTAATCCTAATGAAAATGGTACTTTCTGTCTAAAGCATCAAGGTATTAAAATACATTAGGACAAGTTGAAACCCAATGAGAGCCAGTGACTTATTTTAATAAGGTTTAATAGGCAACTGTCTTGCAACACACAACTCAATCTATATTTTTTGTCACATAACAAAGTTTCAAGGAATATGTATAGATCAACAGAGACACCTATTCACAAGTGTTGCATTTCTTTTTAAATTTTAATAACTTATTAGATTATTTAAATGACTATTTAGGATTGCTAAAAAATAAGACAAATAGTAGAATAATGGTACTTTTCCACTGCCTTTTCTTTTTAAAGCTATTTTTTAAAATAAAACAAGAATAAAAAAATCTATCTCAAATAAAAGTAGGAAACAACCAATCTACCTTCCAGTTGCCCTAAAAATTGGACCTAAATCAGGACACTAGCTCAGAGGCTGCTCTGGAAGTAATTGCATAGTCTGAGTTCCTCCAAGGTAAAGTCACACAACCACAGGGACTTAAGCGCCTGGAAAGGGAGAATTGAGTATAAGGAGAAATTGCAGGAAGGCCCCTGACCTGGGGAGGCAGGTCTGAGTCAGGGAATACACCGGCTGGGTGTTTTTGCAGGAAACAGTATTGATTTAGCAAGGTGGTAGGAAAAAAGTAGGAAAGCAAAAGCTCTGTAGTTGTTCACTCTGGCCTGCTGAAGAGAAGTAGAAACTATCACCACAGGTAAGGCTCTGCAATGCAAATTCACTGTGGACCTATTAAATACCTGCCATCCGCAAGTGTGGACTTAGCCAAGGGACATGTGTGGGCAAAAACAGAGAAAGAGGCAGTAGGCAAAAATGCAGCTGCCTAATTCTTTAGTTTATCATCACCATGTTGTCATTCAATTAACCTTGACCTGAACACAACACCCTACTGAAAAATTTTAGGAAAAGTAGTAAACCAATGTGACAGAAAAGTACCAAATGAAAAATAAATCCCCCAAAAGACCCCCCCCGAAACAAACAAAAAACTTTCACAATTTAGCTAAAACTATGGACACTCAAGTCTCCAAAAAGCTGAAAGAAAATATGGATTGTCTCTAAACAATAGTTTGAAGGAGAGATGAAGCAAATAAAAATAAACTAGGAGACATCAGGGAAAAAAAAGAACTGAAGAGTAAGTGAAACTATTACAGAAATAAAATCCACTTCAACAGCTTAGTCCTCTCTTTTTCAAAATGGGAATCAATAGACAGAGCCCAAAGTGATAATCCTCCAAAAAAGGAATTGAAATACATAAATTACAGAAAGTAAAAGAATCACAAATTTTCCAGACTTAAAATAAAATTGCAGAACCACGCAAATTCACATGTAAACACATTTAAAAATGCATGCTACATATTAAAGGAGAAATTAGAAGAAAAAAATAATGGGAAAAAACCCCTAAGTTTCCATCATTCATAGAGCTTTTCACAACCAGTAAGGGAAAAACCCACAATCTAATTAAAAGGTGGGTGAAAGATTTGCATAGGCAAATTCATCAATTTCAGAAACTAAAGAACATTCTCAAAAAACATATAAAAGCTTTAAAATGAAGTGCCTGTAATCGTACAATGACAAGTTAAACCACCTGTTAAACAAAGACCAATGAAAACTTTGAGGTACAGTTAGCAAAAATCCAAAAGGTTGACAGAGATGTTAGGAAATATTCTCTTAGCCCTGCTTGAAGGAGGGAAAAATTATATACAAACGCACTGGAGCAAAATTTGGCAATCTGTCCAAATATAAACTGCACAACATTTTCCCACAATAATTACATTTCTAGGACTTTGTCATACAAAAACAAAAACAAAACAAAATGTGTTTATGTGAGTAGCCAGTTTAATTCAGTCACCCTGTGTTAGCGTTTATCTTCAAGTGAGTTCCTTCAAAAAATTCCCATTTTCCTTTTTTCTTAATTTCTTTTGTTTCTTTACTCCTAAAACCAAAATCATGACAAATGTTCCAGCACTATGCACACTCAAAATGTGAACAGATCAAAGATCTGAATCGTTTGTGTTTGAGAGATGGGGGGAGAATGCTGTTGGTAAATCAGGCATATTTATATTTTTAACATACAGATCTCAATGTGCAGTAGCTGATTAAATTTCAATTTGGTACAAATTGGATTATTATGGGATCACTATGTTTAATATGATCAGAAATTGAAATCCTGGAATAGGAAGAACTGGATAAATTTTAAGAAAAAATAAGAGTCCAGTGACCAGGGAGTGGCCACTGGCCTGGGTTAGACATATATAACCCAAAGTCCACGTTCTCATAACTCAGCCTTAATATTTAAGAGAGATTATTGAGCAGTGTGAGAAAGACAAAAAAGGAGGAAAAAGAAACTAAAATCTGTAAAAAGTAAACATCACCTGTCAATATAAAATTTATCTCCAATTTTCTAAGATATGCCTCCATTTTTTGAACCTTTGTAATGAGGATATTATATCCCAGTCCACGATCTCGTGATTAACAAATAATAGACAAATGTCTTTAAATTCCTAAAAAAGAAAAAATATCCAAAAACGTAGTTGGCACTCCATGTTGCCTCAGACGCGTGAAGCCCACTACCTAACTGTAGAAGTGAACCAAGTCGAAACATCCAACAGTCTTTGGTGCAACAGGTCTTCCCTTGGAATCCTTTGCTCGGGACAGACGTGTGGCAAGTGTTACAAAATTGATGCCAAACAGCTCAGAAGGTTTCATATGTTTTGAATGACAAGGTGCTGACCATGATTTCAGCAAAGGAGACAGAGCCAAATAAAAACAGATTCCTTAAACATCAGGAATATCATCACTCCATTTGTTCTGTTCTTTTAGAGGTCCTATGTAATTGGACTTGAAGCTACTGAAGAACAATGTTATCTTTTACAAGGAACTACCAGATTTAGATGTCAGAGTGACAGCTGAAGAAAATTGCTTGAATGAAAAATAAATGAACAGCTACAGAGTAAACCAAGTCTACTTGCCTCAGCCTTGTGTTATTAACCAGAGGGGTGATTATTGCAGCAAGAAGCGATAGCTTATAAAAATTCCACAAAAATCAATAAAGATTTGCAGACTGTAACTTCAACTAAGGTTTGTTTTGTGAAATAGTTGTCTACTGTGATGCATTCCTCACATGTGCTGGCTTTCTAAAAATAGTAAAGGCAAATATTCACATTTGAAACCCAAATGCAATATTTTTGAGAACTCTCTTCTTTTTCAATATTTAAAGCTGCCAACAGAAAATAAACGGATACATGGCCAGTGGTTTCCATTTACCCTACTGAGGACATTATTCTCCCCCTTGACTTTTATTCAAAGAATCTGGTTCCTTACCCAACATTTGGCTCTCTGCAACACATTTACACTTTATGATGATCATTAATAATTTTTTATTCATTGAGTCTCTTCCAATTATATGTACATTTCCAATTGCTACCTCATCTGGGTGGAATTATTCCTTAAGATTGGGTAAACATGGGAACTTTATTCTAAATATGGCTCCTTAAAACTTAAAACTGTCTAGAAAACTTAAAAATCATAGTCTCTTGGAATTGGGGCAGCTAGTTATCGATATGATGTATTCTATGTTAGAAACAAATTGCTAACAGTAATGTCAAAGGCCCTGTTTGTTTAACACGCCCTGATGCTGCAGAATGAACTGAATTGCTCAATCACTGTTCTTCATGATAATAATCATCATATCCTTGCCCATTCCTACCTTGCAAAAGATGCATATTCTGCAATTTTGCTGGCCAATTTGAATCAGAAGATTAAACTGCAAAATGAAAGTGTTTCAAGGTAAATGGCCTATGTATTCGAGCAGTGCTTGCCCACCAATAGAAAGGTGAGACTCTCAAAAGAGAAGAAAGAAAAAGACTCCTTGATGCCTCTTTTGATTCTAAGGAGGTGGTAGGTATTTGCAGCTTGATTTGTACATCCTTGCAGACAATCCTTCACCTTATCACAACCACACAGCTGTTAAAAATAATAAGAAGAAGCCTAACACTTGTATTCAGAAGACACACATAGCTGAGGAGCCACATAAGAACACAGTCTGCTGTCAAGAATTGTGACTCTTTCCCCTACTGGGGAAAAAAAAAGATCTGCTTCCTAACAATGTCACATCTCATATCGCTAGGCCCAGAGGAACTCGAAAAGGGTCCAATATTTCACCTTATTTACAAAGTCAGGAGATCACAAAGAGGGAGTGCCCAGCATCTTGGTTTTAAGCACCAAGCTCAAAAAAGAAGGTAACAGGTGTAGGGAAAATAGGAAATCACAGCTAAATAGATCTTTATTTACAAAATATTCATTATAAAATTTTACAAAGAGGTGACCAACACATAGAGAATATTTTGTTAAGTAATCTGTAAAATTTTGTAATGAATATTTTGTAAGTAAAGGTACATTTAGCTATAATTTCCTATCTTCCCTACGTAGGGTGATTTTGGGGGTGACTTTGGGACACCTTGTCTTATAGAAGACTATTCTCACAGCAGTTTGGAGCTAGACTGATTTTGTTGCACATCCAGTAAAGAATGAAATGTCTTTAAATTCACTATGGTGTGTGTCTTCTTACACCACTCCCAAAGGTGTGCAGATTTCTAGGGAGATGTGGTTATCCTTCTTTTTCTGTTTTTGGTGCGCCTTTGAACTTGCTTCACATCCTTCTCTGTAATATACCATGATCAGAAACATGGATTTATTTTGCTGTTAGAAAAATGAATCATTATGTTCTGGGTGGCAATTAAGTTACCAACATTGGTAAAGTACTGGTTGTTCCATGGAACCTGCCACATGACTCAAAATAACAAGCAGTATTGGTCAATGACATTGATCACTGATAGTGGATCATAGATATATGTAAAAAAAACCCTCAATATATCACTTCAAATCAACTTAAACAGAGTCCAAAGGGTCACCAAGGACCTCTCAATTTTTAATAAAACCTTTCAGTTATGCTTTGTATTTATTTATTTACATTTAGTACTAAGCAGCTTAATGAAGCATGATCAAGTGTCTTCTGCCTCACCAGAAAGAAACTCTACAAAGGCTTCATAACTGAAAGATGAAAACGGGACATTACTGAACAAAAGACCACTTTAGGCTCAAAACAATACAGGTTAGGACGGCATTCAGTGAAAGTGTGGTGAAGTATTCTGAGCAGGCTCAGATAATAAACACTCTAACTCTTTTGGGGATAATTCTAGTAGGAAATTATTTAAAATACAAAAGAATTTAATGGTGCCTTACTGGCCTGATAGATCACTAAAAGAATCTAGAAGCGGAGTTTTCATTATAAACGAGGTGCCTTATTGAAATATTAATCCTCAAGATTTTAGTGTTATGCTTATCTAATTATATCACAAACCATTCATTCACCCTTCTAACAAGGTGAAGTTTCTTTTCCCTTATTTTACACACTAATGTTTAGAAGCATATATATTCAGAGAAACAGTCTGATATCTATGGCATCATTTGTCAGAAGCCATCAGCGAAAATGTTCCTATTTCCTGGAAACCAATCTTCAAATCATTGGCTTGTATGAAAAGGAAATGGGGTGTTGGTGTTATTGCTTGTATCTTGCTCACCAAATGACCTATCAGTTGCTTGTCAGATGCTACAGTCACCTATAAAACTGCATGAAGATATTGGTTATTATCAAATTTATAATAATATGGGCGTCAGCATTTTACATTTAATGGGGAAATAGATCCAATCTAAATAATAATTGCTTAAAAGTTATAAAATGTAACAATATAATGTATAAATTAATAGATATCAGCACTCCACCCTGCATGCTAGCAAAATGCTTTGGACACTAGTAAAAAATATTCAAAACTGAAAAGTAAACTACCAAAAATACTGTGTGCATTTGGCTTCCTTTCCACCCCAAATCAACTCTTTTTTGAGGAGAGGATGCCACAGGATCAGGATGACCATGATGATCATCTTGTTTGGGAAAGTTATTAATAAAATAATGACTCATTAATTAAAATGTTCTCATGAATAACATATAAAACAATTCTGATGAAGCTTTATAAGTAAATCAAACTGAAAATGGATTCTGTCATTTGATTAAAGACAGCCACAAAGCTTTTAAGAAGTGCTTGTTTATAGACTATTTTGAAAGAAAAAAAAATATTTGCTGTGTTGCTCTAATTGTTGACAAAAAGCCAAGAATTTTTTTCAAATTAGTAACTATAATAAAATATTAAATGATTCACAAATTGCAATGGAAAGCAGAAAAAAGGTGAAGTGAAAGGATGGCTGGAAAACATCATCTCAAAAGGGTACAAAATAGTATAACACCACCTTTAATATTAAATGTTAATTTATCTTGGAATTTTTGCTGTTTCCCTCCCATTAAGAAAAAGTACTTCATAAAATAGCTAGACAGGGCTTGCATTGGAGACATATTGACTCAGTAATTCACTTTTTAAAAATGAATTAATACTTCACAAAATAATTCGTAATAAGATTGCTTAAAATAAATAAGACGTCAAGTTCAATATTTCCTGAGATTTTTTTGAGGCTGCCACTTATGAGAGGCACACCTCCAAGATAGCCCTATGGCTTGGATGGGACGAACTTCAGCCTTTGGAATTCAACAGACTGGATTTGAAATTTGAGCTCTGCCACTGATTAGCCACATACTATACTTAATCTATTTGAACATCAGTCTTTTAATCTGAAAAATGGGACTAATAAATGCCAACCTTGAAGAACACTATGAAGACACCCTAAGACAGGTACAGCATATGATAGGCAGTCAATAAGGGCTGATTGAGCAGTTAATATTAAATCACAGAATTACTCTTCAGACTCGGCGAGCCCCTCTAACTGGTGGTTTCAGACCTTCAACCCGATATTCTTCAAAGTCCAAAGTGGACAAAAGATGCTCTTATAGTGTCCTTCCTGAGAAAAGAATATGACTTATGAAGGAGAAGGTTTTTATTTTTTGTTTTTGGCTTGTTTTGATTTGTTTTATTTTTTGTTTCTACTTTGAAATCCTGGAGATTTGTAAGCTGTTTTGAACAAGCACGTATTAGGGTTTAAAAACTGTACATTGTGGGGGTGCCATATTAAATGGGGCCAAGGTAAACTTCACAATTATTATTTCGTATTAAACATTCATAATAGCAAACAACAAGTATAGCATGAAAAGCTTTTTCTGTCCCTTTTGTTCAGCAGATGTGAATATGAGTGAACATCAACCACTCCTTGGATTCAAGTCCTACCTTTCCACAACCATAATGAATTCACTGAACTTTTTATGGAACCACTGAGGACCAAGGGAGAAAATACATAGACATATATCTAGTAATTTGATAAACACCATGGCAATATGACATACCATTATTATTAATGATAAAAATGTGTTCCTGGTTCCCTTCCCAAGTAAGGAAGTTCAGAGATCCCCTTTCATAAACCAAGAGCTCACAGGTGAGAAACTGTTCCCAGTGAACCAAGGAATTTAGATAAGTAAGGATTAGAAAAACGAGGTCCAATCATCTCAACATCATTAGTTGGTGCAAATTCTTTTAGAACCTAAGTTATTACTATAATCTACAAGTTTCAGTGCTCAAGACCAAAAGCAAAGTGGTTTCTTGCAGCAGAAGGAAGCCAAAATTATTTCCCAAACATTTTAAAAGATTCATCATCCTTAAAATCAACATGTCAATGGAACAGAGTTTTGAACTCCCTGGTCTAAAGAAAAATATTTAATGCTATTAAGAAATTAATTCCACTGTTATCACAAAATTAGTCATTTGCCAAAAACAAAGCTCTACTTCATCCCTGAGGTATGAGACATTGATATATTTCATCAAAATGTTTTAGAGTTATTGCTTTTTAATTACACATGATCTTTGTCATCTGGATTCTAAAAACAACACTTTGGAGCATTAAGTCAGAAGTAGGCAGTGGACTGCAAAGACAAGAGAATCTATGCCACAAAGGGCTTCACCAGATTTGCTAAGGGTTTTGCAATTTACTACTGAAGTGATGGGCTTCTAGCAGTTTTAAGCCTAGGAGAGAAACAGTCCTACTTAGTTTCAGGCAGATCACTAAAGCAGCAATGCAGAGTCTTTTTTTGACATTAATAACAGCCTCAACTTAAGATATACAACTGACCCTTAACACAGATTTGATTGAGGTTTGCACTGCATGGATCTTTTTCAGCCAAACTTCGATGGAAAATACAGTATTTGAAACCCAAATAAACAGAGGGACGTTTCCTATTTCCCCCAGGTCTTACAGGGGCCACGTCATGACTTGAGTATGTGTAGATTTGGGTATCAGCAGGGGCGGTGGGGAACAAATCCTCACTTATACTGAGGGGAGATCCTAATTCAGATTGACATAAATAGCACGGTTTCAGTCAGAGTGTTGACTGCCTACTTTAATATCACTCCCTTCCATAATGTAAGATCAGATGAATTCTTTGAAAATATGAATCAATTTGCCAATAAGATCTGGGTTAAAATTTTTTCTACAATTTGATAACTAATTGGTATAATAAAATAACTTTGAGTAAGTGAGGCAAACAAGAGATATTTGTGTTTGAGTAACAGGGGAATTTATCAATTAACAACATTATCCACCCTAATCTCACTTTGAAGCCAAGGATCAAATTAACATCTTCTTTGGCATAAATTAAGACAATAGCTATCTTTTGCCAGGGATATTTGTTTAAATTTTTTGAGTAGTGGATAGTTTATAGTAGAAATTATAAATGGGATGATGGGTTTGTTAAGACAATCCTCACCTGTCTCCCTTTATTTTTGAGATCTGTAAGCCCTGAGAAGGAAAAAACAATGTATGCCTGGCACATAGGGGTGAAATGAATGAACGCAAGAAAGAATTGCCAAATGAGATAATGAATACGAAATTGTTCTTAAACCTTATCACATAATACATATGTTGTGGTTGTTTTTGTTTCACTATTCTATAGTCTCTAACTTCTTCTTCTTCTTTTTTTTTTTCTGAGAGAGAGAGTCTCAAGCTGTCACCCTGGGTAGAGTGCCTTGTCCTCACAGCTCAACAGCAACCTCAAACTCTTGGGCTTAAGGGATTCTCTTGCCACAGCCTCCCAAGTAGCTGGGACTACAGGCACCTGCCACAACACCCAGCTATTTTTTGGTTGTAGTTGTCATTGCTGTTTGGCAGGCTTGGGCTGGGTTCAAACCCACCAGCTCCAGTGTACGTGGCTGGCGCCCTAGCCCCTTGAGCTACAGGCTCTGAGCCTCTAACTTCTTTTCAATAGCCAGTTATTAGGATGTTTTGAAATGGAAATACTTTTTCTTCAACTAAATAAAAGGCTACCATCCCCAAAGATGCATTTAAGTATTTTTATGCAAATGCTTAAGGAATAAATAAGCATCCTTAAAACACTAAATCTGCTAATCATTCTGCGTATCTTTCTTGTTTAAAACACAAAACACTCATACTGAAATGGAGCAGCAATTTTCTCATCTGGTATGGAAATTTAAGGCTTTAATTTGAACAAAGAAGCTGAACTTAGCATTGGATATCTACCATAAATTATTGAAGACTACACTGAAACAATCTTTAATTAGTATTCATTAGAGTCTTAAATAGAAGGATATTGGGTGTCCTATGTATCTGTGATTATTTTTCAGAGCTTATCTAAATTCTTCTTCCTGTTTCACCCACCTACATATTTGAATCTGCAACCAGAGTTTATGGTTTAATATATGCTCTGCCTGTGATGCCTATAAGTTCTCTCTAAATACCTTCTGTATCTCAACAGACATCACCCACGGCCCTCATTAACAGTGCCTATCTTTGTATCCATTCTCATCAGAAACTCCCGTCTCATTTTTCTCATGGCTAGATTTGGAGAACTCCAGGAAAATGTCTTAATAGCACTTTCTCTTCTTCTCCTTTCATCTCTTCATGTTCCTTTTCTCCCAAACAGGATAAGGTTTCCTGAGAGACGTATTTACGTTCTTAATTCCTTCCCATGCCAACAAAAACATAAGTCATGCACAAGAGTTTACACCTTCCTATGAAGCTAAGTTTTCATTGTATATTCAAGATGGAGAAACTGCTTTCTCCTGGAAATCACAGTCACCATCTCACATAGTTCTGAAACTATGACCTGCGAGAATCAGCAGCCAATGATGAAGGCTAACAATAATATTGGTTCCTTAAAATCATTTTCCTCCTATGCTTGTGCTGGACCATTAGCTTGGAATCTCTGACCCACATCTGTTTATTTTGCTAAGGAAATCCACTCCCCAGCGCATCAGAGTCTAAAATTGAGGACTCTGCTCACCTGCCTTACTAGAGCAGAGTCTCCTAAATTCTTCTTTAATGACACTTACAATGGTTTTTAAATTACTATGAGTTTTGAATTCTTTTAATAATGGCTGCCTCCCACAATGGCCTATAAACACCACAAAGCCTGTACCCTGTGAGCAGCACCCAGGGGAGTGTCCACTACAGAACACACTGTAGTCAGTAGACACTCTTCCTCCTTCCCATCCTTACTCACCTACTCATGCTCGCTCCTCCTGCCATTACACACTTAACACAGAAAAGTCTACGGGACAAGGCAGGAGATTGTTTGGGGTATTTTCTTTTTACATTTATTTATTTTTTAATTGGCACAAATATTATATGTTACTTATCATGTACACCATGTTTTCAAATATATATATAGTAAGTCCTTAGTGTTCTATACAGATTTTTGAACACTGCAACTTTAAGCAAACAAAAGATGTCAGGAAGCCAATTATACCATGAACTAATTGACAAAAACAAGTATCAAATTTAATTACCAAACTTCTAAATAAAGACTCAAAATACCTCTAAGATTAAACACTGAAATAAATCTTAGTTATACATTCATTTAAGAAAGATGAATAAAAACACGGTAACCATGTGTATGTATTCAAGTTTGGCCAATAGCTGAGTGACGGCAGTAGTAGCTGTGGTGGGTTAAATCAAGGAATTGATGGTTGTGATATGAAAAGTCTAAGGAGCACCTCCTACCGCCAGACAGTTTAAAAACAAGGAACAATGAATATGGGTGGGCTCGCTGTCCACTTTTGATTGTTATAGATTTGGATGATTCGCATATATTTTGTAAATTTTTAATGGTATAATAATTTATATTCATTCACTCATTCATTTTCTAATCCATACAATCCAGGTCAGGGTTACAGGTAGCTGAAGCCTACACCAACAGCTCCAGGTTCAGAACCAGTCTTGGACAGGATGTCCTCCTATGGAGGGACAAGTGCTCTCACACACACCTGTACTCAACAGACTAAGATCACGTAGACATGCTAATGAACTTGACATGGACTTCCTCAAGATGTCAATAAGGACCTGGAGAAAACTTACACAGAGCAGAACATGTGAATGTGCAAATGCCACACAGATGGTGGCCCTGGCTAAAAATCAAACTTTTTCTCATGAACATTATAATGAAAAGATGTTGAACAAAACTGTATTATTTAAGTGTCTGTTGAATACAGAGTGAGGTGGTTAGGTGAAATATATATATATATATATGTATATATATGTATATTTCTAATGTTCACTTAAAAGCAGGTATTGTAATTCGCTATGTTTCAGTCTGCTAAAATTATTTCAGAAATTATTTAGTTAAATCTATTTAATGAAATGTTTCTATAAATTTGGAGTTTGTTTCACTTACATGCCCCTTGCTAGGATGTTATTTGGTGCATCAGAATATAAACATTAAAGTCCTTCATCACAGCAAGATCCTCAGAAAAAGAGTTTCAAAGTACCCATACAGCTCACCCTTCAATAAATGGAATTTCTTTTGACATTTTTTTTAAGAGGCAGAGTCTTACTTTGTCACCCTTGGTAGAGTGTTGTGGCATCACAGCTCACAGCAACCTCCAGCTCTTGGGGTTAGGCGATTCTCTTGCCTCAGTCTCCCAAGTAGCTGGAACTACAGGTGCCTGCCACAAGGCCCAGCCATTTTTTGTTGCAGTTTGGCTAGGGCTGGGTTTGAACCCACCACCCTTAGTGTATGGGGCTGGCGCCCTACCCACTGAGCCAGAGGCACCGCCTTCATTTGACATTTTTAAAAAATAGCTTACTTTAAAATGTAAACTTAAAAAAACAGCAATGAGTGATAGAGTGAAATAATTTCAATTGCAATTGTATGAAGAGAAACAGAAAACTGGAACAAAAAGCTACATGAGGAAAGATCTATCTTAAGTAGAAGAGTGTTGAATTTACTTTTTAATTGACAGATAACATTCTACATATTTGTACAACATATTGTTTTAAAGTGTGTGTACGTGTCTGTGTGGATGTGTGTGTATGGTAGCATCATGTCCTACAGCTTTACCCATTTGGTTGCAAATGTCAGGATCACCTTCTTTTCTATGGCTTAACAGCATTCCCAGACACATACACACCCCATCTCTCGACTCATCCACCGTCAGGCAGGTGATCGATGTAAAGCAGGGAACCCGTGAATTAAAAGAGGCAGCTCTCACCCAGATGGTCTGGGATAGCCTATGTACAAATGTGCCATAAATATCATTCAAAGAGGTAGAAGACTAAACAAAAAAGCAAAAGATCAGCCCCTCAACCATACCAGAAAGACCTCTGATAGCTTAGCCATACGCGTACATTCCAAATGTCCGAGGAAAAGTCATTGTATAATTCAGCAACTGCTTCAAAGGACTCCTATAAGAACAAACATTACCTAAGAAGTAGTACAATAGAATTAGAGTTTATAATTCAGCGTTCTTTTAACCACCGACACATTCTAGGCCTTAAGAAATAGCGTGGCTTTTCATAGTAACTTCATTACTACCGCTGCTTCCTCTCCATCTTCTTCCTACTCTTAATGATCATCATCGTACGATACAGATGTGTGTTGATGTTAGCATTTAAGTGTAAAGAACTCACAATAGAACATGTGTTTTACTGAAGGTGCTCTGTAATTAATAATATTCTAAACATCATGATCATCTGTTGGTATGGTTTTACAAATGACTTAACTACATGATTGCACTGAGCTTGAAACTTAATATGTTTCAACAAGTATATAAAAACAAATACAAAAAACCCAGGAATTGTGTGCTCAAGCTACTCCAATTCAGTGCCTAAACGCGTTCTGCACTTAGGTCTCATATTTAATATTATCTCCCATAATTTCCTGAATTGAAAATTAATCAGACAATATCTTCTCTCTACATTCTTCCACTCAAAATGATAGGAGAAGTATGTTTAAACCTTCTCCATGAATTTTAATACGCCATTAGCATTGGAAAGCATACCAAGTATTAAAGAGGAAGGTAAGTACAATTGGATAGAGATTAGTTATTGTTGTCTTCCAAAAAGCACTTATGTAATTTTCATTTTAGAAGTTAGCCATCATTTAAAGGAATGTTTTCTTCTGGAAACTGCCCAGAATTCACATGGTCTGAATATTAGCAAGTCTTATTTTCCTAAGATGGAAACTGCAGCACAGGGAAGATGACCAAAAAAAAAAGCAAATCTTTCAAGATCACTTTGCTTTCTACCATCAGACGCTAGGATTTAGCCTTCATTAGGCTCTAAATGTATTATAATGAAACGGTCTGGTCTCTGTTTCTACATTTTATCATTCTCCTAGTCTATCACTTGTTAAACTTAAAAGCATATTTTAAGCAAATGAAAATAAGACCTAGTTGCTGATTAGAAGATTCAGTTCCCATATGTTGCAGCTTGCTTTATTCATTTCAGAGGTGGTATTCAAAACTATTACTTAATATGTATTAAACTTTTTCCTTTGATAACCTAGGAATATTTATGAACTATCATTTTCTGATATATCAATTTAGAAATAATATGAGAACCTGAGTTTGGAACACAAGGCACCCTACCAGTGAGGGAAGGACCTTGAACTGATAGAGGGCAGGTGTAGACACAAAAGAGAGTGTCTTTATGTACTTTAAAGTATATGCACAACTGAAATACATCTTGAGGCTTTATTTAATATCCAATCAAAACAAAAACTCAGGCTCAGCACCAATAACTCAGCAGCTAGGGCTCCAGCCACATACACTGGAGCTGTCAGGTTCAAATGCAGCCCAGGCCTGCCAAACAACAACAACTACAACCAAAAATAGCCGGGCATTGTGGTGGGTGCCTGTAGTCCCAACTACTTGGGAGGCTAAGGCAAGAGGACCACTTAAGCTCAAGTGTTGGAGTTTGCTGTGAGCTGTGACGCCAGGGCACTCTACCCACGGTGACAGCTTGCAACTCTGTTTCAAAAGAAAAAAAAAATCTAAGAAAAAAAAAATTTTTTGAGACAAGAGTCTTACTCTGTTGCCCTGGGTTAAATGCCGTGGTATCATCATAACTCACAGCAACCTCAGACACTTGAGCTCAAATGATCCTCTTGCCTCAGCCTCCAGAGTAGCTGGGACTTTAGGCACCCGCCACAATGCCCAGTTAAGAAATCCTTCCCTTGGATGCTTTAACAGTTTGTAATTTGTTGTATCATATGAATACTTTTCCATAAAGCATTTTACTGAATACCTATTTGCTAAGAGTTTTATTTAACAAAAGAAATGGTTGTCAGCTGGGAGAAATTTTCCTCTTCAGGGACATCTGACAAGGTCTGCAGACAGTTCTAATTGTCACAACTGGGAGAGCGGTGCTGGGCATCCAGTGAGGGGACGCAGGGGTGTTGCTAAGGGTCCCACCAAGCACAGGGCAGCCCTGCACATCAAAGGAGTCCCTAAGACATTTATTTAAAGAGGCATAAAATGGGAGAAAGAGGATCTTGTAAAGAGGTGATGGTACTAATCCTACTTAGAAGAGACAGATCCTTGAATTAAGACATGATTAGAATGATTAGGAAGAGTGAGATGGAGAGAGAGTGGGGAAAGACCACAGATCAGAAACAGCAATTGAGTAGCTATGAGTAAAGAAAAGAGGAAAAATGAGAAATCTCGGGCAATTCTTGGGTCTCCTTTGACAGTCCAGTAGCAACTCTCAATACCTTGAGATAGAGAATGTAGAAGGGAAATAGAGCTGTATGGAAATTTAGTTTGGATGGGGAAATGTTGAGTTGAAGGAGACTGAGTAATACTTAAATGGAGCCAATTGCTAAGAATATAATTATATATATATGAATATACAAATCAGCAGAGACCTTGAAGTTTTACACATTCAATATTATTATTTATTAAAAGAAGCAGCTCTCAGATGCCCCTCTCACAATGGGACTGCAATATCTGAAGCTGGCTGACTGTGAATTTCCCCCATAATGGCGAATTTCTCTCCTAGGACAATGATGCAATTTGTGGCAGTAATGCTTATTTCTCCCTCCATATTATTCTCCACTGAAATCTCCACTTATTCACTGTCTTTTTATATGAACATGCAGGGGGAACCTGGATTGACAGGAGAGACACCTTACCAGAAACCACACTGATATATTTGGCAGAACTTTCTATTACTTGGCTTCTTTCCTGCTACGTGAAGGAAATGTCATTTTACTATAATTCTAATGCAATGTAGTATTCGCGATGAATTTTCAGGCAGGCTTAATTAATCAAGGTCTTAATTTAAATCGAATTACTTAGTAAAAGCACATGCATTAAAAACACATTTATAAAATTTATACATGGCTATGTATATAACTTACTTATCTATAAAACAAACAGCATCTCCCTGATATTGATTTCAAGTAGGATCAAGACACTAGAATTCAGTGCACAGGAAGGAAACCTGATATCTGTGCATTCCACAGTCAGCTAACCTTTAGCAAATACATTAATTTTTTACAAGGAAAAAGGCAATATTCAGAATACCAAACCTCAAAAGGCGTTAATGTTTCCTGAACCAACTCAGTTATTGTTAGCACTTATATGCTAACAAACAATTAGAAATTAATTTTTAAGTGAACTTGGAAGATGGTTTTGGAAGATAATTAAACAAGAGGATTAACTGCAATAGTGAGAAAGCTGCTTTCAGATTTGTTCTTAACAACCATCCAGATATTTTCCCTACTACATACATGCATTGAAAAGTACAAAGTCTGAACATTTACATTTAAACCCAGAAAGGGAAAAAATCAGCAGGTGAGACTCGTTTGTGCAGGATAATTAATGACGAATGGGTAGCATTGCTTTCCCCCCAAAGACAAGATTCATGTGCCACTTAATTATTTCATTTAACCAATACTTTATCTGAAATTGAAGCAGCTCCTTTTCACCGGCTACTAAACAAAAGCAATTTATGCAATTGGGTTTGCTTTGCACGAGTTGTTCTGTATGTAACAAGAGAGTAAGAAAATAACATTTTTTAAGTATCACACCTCCTCCTAAATGCCCTCTTTAGGTATTTGTGTTTCCTTGATGTAAGTGGTAAGCAGAAGGCCACTCTCATGTTTTATTGCAATCATTACCTTTGCACTGTTCCAGCATTACTTCTGATTAGTAAACTGAGATAACAATGTTTGGAGGAAGATAAATAAGACAGTGCTAATTTCCCAGATTCCCTGGCTGGAGGGTGAGGAGAGCTCCAGGAAGGAATCAAAGTCCTTACATCCACACTCCCATGGCACAGTGGAGAGGAACTGAAGGAGACTATTCTGTGGGTTCCTGATCATCTATTGCTTTGGATTGGAGTTAGGAATGCTGATTTAGGCCAACATGGAAATGGAATTAGGCTTTAAAGAAATAAACATGGGCCACGCCTGTGGCTCAAAGGAGTAGGGCACTGGCCCCATATGCCCTGGCCAAAAACTGCAAAAAAAAAAACAAAAACAAAAACAAAAAAACTAAAAGAAGTAAACACAACCACCACCAAAATCAGATCTCCTCTGGACAAGGAATGGGGCCCAGGAATGAATGCAGCTCTTCTAGAAGGTACTTTGCTGCATGCAGCTGACAATCGGACTAAATGATAAGAGCTTTCTTCAAATGAGGCTGGCAGCGGACCCCTCTCCAGGGCTGCATTTTATCTCAGGGCCCATTTGCCTGCAGCTGAGGTACTATTACCAGTCGAATGTGGATGTAATGTGGCCACGTGACACCAGTATATTTCTATTTCTAGAAACATAGCAGAGAAAAATCCTCCAGTGTAATCATGCTAGTGTATGTTCACCGTAGGAGGGAAAGGAATTTTTCATTTTGCTCCTGGAGCTGAACCACCAAAGTTGTGAGAGGAAAAAAAAAGTCTTTGAATTGAGGGGGGGAAATCTGATGTTAAGAAACACTGGCTCTTATGCTTTCCTACTTTCAGGAACCGAGCAGTTTCAACAAATAATCTCCTTTTGCTTTCTCAGATACAGGCATCTATTAAAGCATTCCTCTTCCTCCAAGTGAAACATGCAGAGCTGTTGTAAAACAAGGGAAGATTTTACTTAAGATTTTATCCTTGGCTGCCTGCTTGGACACCCACTCTACCCTGGACATCAGAGGGCATTTGGCCAGATTTGTAAGAATTCACTACACAGGCCATAGTTAGCCAGAGAGAGAAAGCAAGGTAGCCAGATATTCAACGGCGCAGTCATCCTTGTAAGTCAGGCACCCTGGAAAGACCATCTTCCTCTGAGTCACAGGAATTTCCCCATACCAGTTACAAGCAATTTAACTGTGCCAGAGCCCTGCAAAATTTTCACGATGTG
Organism: Otolemur garnettii; assembly: GCF_000181295.1. Taxonomy (NCBI): domain Eukaryota; kingdom Metazoa; phylum Chordata; class Mammalia; order Primates; family Galagidae; genus Otolemur; species Otolemur garnettii. The sequence goes on from NW_003852419.1 coordinate 8,493,522, forward strand.
AGTGTCCTGCTCTCTCAGACATAATGTTTTGCTATTTCTTCATAAGGGCAAAGTCCCTAAATAAATCCAAACTGACTTTTATTTGAAAAGAGCAAGTGTAGTTGGTGTGTCCAGGAACTTAAGCCACAGGAGCAATAAATTCTCCAACCCTGTTCCATCTAAACAAAGGGGCCTACAAAGGACTGTTGGTATTTACGAGGACTGCAGAGCCTTGAGTAAGCATTTTCACAGCAGCCCTGGAAGGTTCTAATGTGCAGCATTACTGCTCCATAGCCAGCTTATTAAACCTTAACGGCGCTCTTGAAGTGCTCTACACCAGGCTGGCAAATAACTCACCCTCCATGTGGCTCCTGGAAGCCACCCCAACTCTGCATCCATTCTGCAGGTTACTGCCCTTTGACTTGAAATTCCAGGAAGCTGGTTTCTTTAAATCAAGGCTGGGAAAACTAAGGTTGTGGCCCAAATCCCATCCAGCTGCTTCTTTTTTATTGCAAGTAGGTAAAGAATATTTTTTTTAACGGGTGCCAAAAAGTCAAAAAAAGAACAATATTTTGTGACACGTGAAAACTATATAAAACTGAAATTTCAGTATCCATAAATGAAGTCCATTGGAAAGCCACCACATCTTTAGTTTACATGTTGTCTATGGCTGTTTTTGCATGATAACAGCATTTCATTAATATATGGAAGGGCATCAATGAATGGAACAGCATTCCATTCCATATAGAGAATCGCCTGAGTCCAAGAGCTGGAGGTTGCTGTGAGCTGTGATGCCACTGCACTCTACCGAGGGTGACAAAGTGAGACTCTGTCTCTAAAAAAAAATTATATGATAGCTCTAATGTGGTTTAATTTTGAGTAGTTGTGACATAGACCCATAGTCCAAAGCCTACCTTCTAGCTCTCTGGGAAAAAAGAGTTTGTTGAACCCTGTTATCAGTCATTTTCAGCCTTTACTAGGTTCTGAAATGTGTTGTTACTATCAACTTAAGGAAGGATTCCTCATCATCCACTTTAGTTCTTGGTGAAAACTAATTTCTTCCTATTAGTCAGCTCTGTTGCCCACTTGAAGAAAGCATGAAAGAGCTCTGGGTGGGCTCAGCAAGGACAAAGACCACAAAACAGTACCTTTGAGAATGTTCGAAAGTTACTTAGCCAACATGTAGCTAGGAAGTAACATCACTGATTTCTTTTCCACTAACATATCTGAACTTATAGCTTGAGGTTAAGTGTTGTATCCTTCAAAGGAGTCACTTTGAAATTTGTCCCAAAGAATCTGTGTACCTTTGATGCTACATCCAGAACTTCCTTTGATTAACTTTTAAATAGTCTCAATGATGCCAAATCTTGACCTATAAAACTTGGATCTGATTCCTATTTGTAATCTCAAGTCGTTGAGAACTACAGTCAGCGAATAAAAGAGAAGTGCATTGCCTAGACTATGTGTGGAAGGGGACCTCAATATACACCCCTAAATGAATTGAACTGGTTCGGTATGCGGTGAAGCCAATGCAACTTAAAGGAATAAAAACTAGTTGAAGACATACGTTTCCATATATTATCTGGACCCCTAAGTGTGCATACTCCTGGTATTTTTGTTTCTTTTTCTGTTTTTGAGATACAGTCAAAAGTGACTGGGTAAAGTGGGTAATATCACCATAGCTCACAGCAACCTCAAACTCTTGAGCTCAAGTGATCCTCTTGCCTCGATTTTTCTATTTTTATTTCACAGCAACCTCAAACTCTTGAGCTCAAGTTATCCTCTTGCCTCGATTTTTCTATTTTTAGTAGAGATGGGGTCTCACTGTTGCTCAGGTTGGTCTCAAACTCATGAGCTCAAGCAATCCACGCACCTTAGCCTCCCAGAGTGCTAGGATAATTGGCGTGAGTCGCCCTGCCCAGCCTGTTTCTACATTTAGTTCTCAAACATTTCTGGCTTTTTGGGCAGCTGTATGCTTTTCCCCTCTTCTCCACTGCCTCCCCCATCAATGAGCTTGCCTCCCGCTCCATATTCAAGTTGTCTCAGCTCCTGCTTGACCTCTGGCTGCTCACTCTAGACTTCTCATTGCCATATCTCCTCTCCATCTCTCTGACTGGTTCTGATCAATACGCCCAGGAAACTATAAGAAAATTATACAAGTGATAGTCCTGGCCCCAAAGCAACTTCTACATTCACAAACTTCTCTAAGAGAAGTGGCCATAGGAATCCCAAATACATAATAGTCAAAGCCTTAGGCTGCCCCATCCAGGAGGTGACAGATGCCCCATTCCAAAGACTAAGGTGCCTTCCACAGGGAAGACACAAAGGAGGCAGGAGTCCATGAAGCAGCACAGCAGGGAACTCTGTCTGGCTGGATTCTCTGGATTAAAATCCAAATGATGCTTCTCCTGGGAGGACATAATACAGGGGTAGAGGAGAAATACAGGAAGGAGAAATAGAAGGAGGCAAGGAAGAGGTCAGGAAAAACAGGAGTTTAAAAAAAATGAAGAAATACATTCTGAGAAATCAATAAAGGCAGGAATATGAGCCCTATGAATGGTACCCTGTCGGGGCAGAGGTGACCAGTTTACTGGATTCACTATGATACCACAGGAAGTGTAACTTAGGTTCCAGTTCTTTATGATTCCTGGCTGAGTGGCTGCTAAGAAGGTTTCCTGCATTTTCTTAAGTTCCCATTTCTCAGAGTACCCTAAAAGGGTCATTTCTTTGTAACCTAAGAAGCTGGTGTTCACAGCAATGGAACTGATTTCTGTTCATTTTGTAAGATGACTCTGACTTCACGAGTACTCTACTCAACTCCTTTGAGTAGCATCAGCGTCTAGGCAGAGAGTGCAAATAATCGCAGGTGACTTCCTGAAATGACAACATTCACTTGGAACCTTTGATAAGCTGTTTAAAAGAGAGTTTCCTAATTTTATGGCCACTTCCACTGAATGTGTCAATTTATGGAGCAAAATAAAAGCAAAATAATTAATTTGCAATACTTCAAAGAGTGACAAGGCAGCCTGAATTTCTATCTAGTTATCTGTACGGTAATTGTGTATTATCGCTAATATTTATTTTCTAGGAAAGGCTCAGTGTTTCCACTATGATCAAACAACAACAGCAATTTTTAAAAATATTTAAAAATAGTAACAGAACAATTTTGTAGATTTCTAATGCTTTGTATTCTGTTATAAAAAGAAACCAAGAAATAACAAATATCAATTTTTTCATGTATATGTTTATTAAATAAGCATTTATTGTATGCTAAGGATTGAAGACAAGTTGGATAAGATACCTACACTGTACTGGGGAAATTCACTGTGAAGGAGAAAGAGACCTGGAGGAACGCACCCCAGGCTGGGCTGGGAAGAAGGCAGTGATTAGAAGAGTCTTCCTGGAGAACAGATGGTGAGCCTTTCCTGCCTAGCTGAGACAGGGCGACCCTCCTGGTTTGAGAATTAACCTCCTAACCAGAACCTCCTAACCAAAGAAGCATCACACCAATCACTGGAGAGAAGACACTGGGATAGTGAATCTGTTTCATTTTCAAAGAGTCCCTTTATTAAGACAGGAAATTCTTCTGGGAAGTTTTAATTGCTAATTACCACTAGCAACTAATGAAAAAGAAAAAAAAAGGAATGGTTTCTTAGGAATTATTGTTTGGTCCAGCCCTGCATATGGTGTTGTAAGCATTTAGTTGAGTAAACCATTAACTGTTGGCAACATTCTGCCTGTGGATTCTGTGTCTGGGAAGGGAGAATCATGATATTACTTATACTCCACATTCTCCCTGTGTTCTTGTTCTGGTGTTTTTGTTTGTTTGTTTGTTTGTTTGTTTGTTTTTCCTGTGCTCTAGTCATTGCTTAATTTACCAAATTTCAAACCAGTCTTTTGGGAGATTTGCAGACTGACTGATTTCTAAAGCAATATGACAAAAATAACTTGAAATTTCAATCAGGATGAAAAAATTACTCTCTAACTGAATGAGCAAGTCGGTAGCCATGAGGGAATTTCTCACACAACTCCAGGGCAGACCACTTCAGAAATAACTGGGAAAATTCTAAATTTTTATTGCACTAAAAGACAATTGGGAGAGAGGGCAAACCACTACTTACAAAGCGTCACCAGTTTATCACAGTGACTTTCTTGGAATTCACCCTGAAGTTTATTTGAATAGAGCAGCACCTTTAAATCTGTCTTCATTACCAACATACCAAAAAAAAAAAAGTGCACAATGATTGCTTTATAGAAGCCAAGACTCTATATGCACAGACTAGGTGAATTTCCTTAGGGGAAGTAATGTTTCCAGGCAGACCATGTTAGTAACAGCACTAATGACTACAGACGATGAGTGGAATGCTTAAGTTGCATGTCTACTTGATATGCATTCATTTTAGGTAAATTATAGATTGATCACATTTAATTATAGAACTACCACACACATACGGTATTCTAAGCCTTTGTCACTCATCCATCTGACTTTCCACACAAAGGGAACCCGGGGAGAATAACAGAGGAAAGCAAATGCCTCCAAAGTGACCGACTTCACGCAATTGCACAGGAGCTGTGGTTAACACTTTTAGGGTTGAAGGACGATGGATTTGTCAGTTTGGCTATAAACACAAATAAGAGGTAAAACCCTTTGGATACCTAACGTTTCTGCAATTTTATTTTTAATGATATAATTTTCTCTAAATCATATTTTATTGCTATTTTACAAGCATGAGAACTAAAGCACATAGATACTACATGTAAATTGTTCATAAAAAGCTAATATGTGCAGGATCCAAGTTAAACTCAGATCTGCCTTACTTCAAAGTTTGCATTCCCTTTCCATTCTGCCATGGCGTTTCACAGTAGGAGCCTCCAGTGTTAAGAATTTAAGAGAAACACCAGATGGCAATTAAATAAGTTCCTGGGATATACAACATCAGAATAAGTAAGACGCTATAGTGAAATGAACCCAATGGTGAGATAAACCATGCACATAGGCACCGAAGTGGGAGGTAATTTTTTCCTCATGATGTTGATGAAGGTTTTCCAGAAAGATAATTTAAAGTGGATATTAAGGATGCATAGGAGTTCAACCTTGTGTAATGACAAAAGGTGTGATCTGGACAAAGGATTATTGAAATCTAAACCGGGCACTAGCTATGTTCTGGGAATCACATTGGCCAGTGTGGCTCAGGGGTAGTTTTCTCTCTTACTTTCCTCTTCCCTGGATCAGCACACTCAATTCCTTTTTTTTGCAGTTTTTGGCCTGGCCAGGTTTGAACCCACCACCTCCATTATATGGGGTCAGCGCCCTACTCCTTGAGCCACAGGTGCCACCCAGCACACTCGATTCATAACCTTTCCTAATAAGCCTAATTTCAGTATTAATATTAGAATTAATAAGCAGACATAATTTCAAAATCACAACTAATTCAATGATAAAATTGTTCTAAGTGCTGATGGGCCAAAGAATTAAAGCAATGACTGTGACATGGCTTTCTCCTTCTTTTTGAGTTTCCAAATCTTACTACTGAAAATTGTGTTTCTTAAGATAAATTTTTCAAGGATTAAAAAGAATAAAAAATTAACACTGATTATAAACAGTTCAAGATTTAGATACTTAATGTACTCTCATTTTTGGCTTTGTAATTCTACTCTATCCTATAGGCTAAAATACCTCATGCTGATGCCTGCTTTTTTTCTTGGGCATTTACCAGGATGGAGAACTCCCAGGGCAGTTTTCATTGAGAAACTCTAATAACTATGTGGAGTCTCAGGCAAGAGTTTAATCAAGATTCCAGCTAGGCTTTTGCAGCACCCTTCTAAATTCTTAAAATTCGTTGTAGAACACACTAAATCACTGACTTAAAATGCCCTCAGAACCCGCACAAGATATTTTACCCAATGCGTTTCCTCCCAAAAGGGAGATTCTACTCAAAGTCCCTTTCTACTGAATGGTTGTCCAGACCTGGCTCTAAAATTTCGGCTAAGTACACAGCTTTAATCATTTGTTACGTAATCTGTTTACAATGCCTCACTCTACCATAAAGCTTGTGAAATAGATGTAGCTTAGTTGTCTGTGGATATATTCCTTGCCTCCTGCAGGATTCTTAAAACTGATTTTTATGATTAAGAGGTCTCTCTGCTGCTAACCCCAAGTCATTCAAACTTTCCTTTTGAAATGAACATTTATTTTGGATAATACATGCTCTCTACAGGTAGCCTGTCCACTTTTCAAACATAATGATCCTGTCTTCTGTAGATATGAAATTTTCAAAAAAATATTGGCATAATGCAGGAGAAAATGCCATCCTTTTATTATGTTCAAAATTGATCTGACCCCTGAGCTAGCACTTTGGGGAATTGGGCTACATAATCATGTAGACCCTTTCAGGAAACGGCTTATTTATGGATTTTTATATATATATATATACCGAAGATTTCACACTTTGGGCTTTATACAATTGCATCCTCTCTTCCTCTCCAATATGTTTTAAAGTAGAAAAGCTATCTATGGCAGGAGAGCTGAATTTCTACATCATCTAGAAATCTGTCATCTGGTATATTTTGGCTCTAATGATAATACATTAAGAATACATTTATTCCATATCTGCATCCACACCTCTCCAGCAGAATTTTAATGGTTCTCATTCACTGAATAAAGTAATGCTAAAGATGGTTTCATACGCTGGTCATTGCTCAGTGTTGAAAAAAAAAATCTGACTCTTCAAAATATGTTTTCATGCCCTGAGGAACTGGCATATTTTGTGTGTTTTCCCCCCACCACTTGGTTTCCATTTAGTAGCTCATCCCTATTCTATTACAGTTTCAATAAATAAATCATACTAAGTACATAGTAAAAACATGGTATGAATAACAATCCCCCTTTTTGAATGAGTTAGTATTAAATTATTCCCTATTTTTAAAATAGTGAAGGAAGAAAGGGGGTGAATCTGTGCATGCACATAAAACAACAAAAAGTAGTCCAATTAAATCTGCTGATCTTTGTTCCAGTTCTTTTTAAACGACTATGGTTTAAATAAAACCTATTTCCTTAGGCTAACAAACAGTGTATAATCCATTAAGCCTTTATGAACAAATCTAAGGCTTCTTAAATTAGTGCTCAGGGAAGAGAGAATCAAGCAATGGGTTTTGAAGAATTATGAAGGTGATTTAAAAAGACCAAGGGATCAAACTTCTATCACCATGAGTCCTAGAACAGAGCCTACCAAATGGGCATTTGGGAAGTTTGTCTGTCATCTAACCCTGAAGACACATAGGAAAGAACAGAAGCAGGGAAGAAGACGAGAAACAACACTAATATAGAAAGGAGGTGGAATCGAGAAATAGAAAAAAAAATAGAGTGAGTTTTTTGAAAGAATGAATGACTTTAATGGATATTTGAGAGATCAGGAAAGCTAATGATACGACAAAAAGAACTGTTGGTTTTAAAGTTTTAAAATGTCATTTTAACTTTTAAAACTGGAGTAAGAAATTGGTTAAGACCATTCTGATCTTAGCGATGCCAGAAATATCTTAGTTATAAATAACAGTTTGAGTTATACTTATTTTCATATGGCTGAAAATTGCAAAAGTACTTTTCTCTCATGTACTCAAGTGTACTATGAAAAAATAGACACTACAGTCCACCAACTCTGAGGGGGAAAGCCATCTTTGTGCTGACTCCAAGTGTGTTTATTTGTGACAGAAACTGGAAACCATCCCCTTCATAAGCCTTCTCCTCTGCTCCCCTGTACAGGCAGAACTTTCATTTCCCTAAGCACTAATTTCAGCTGTATGAATGGACATCCAATACAAAGAAGGCCTTTCCCAGTTTCCTTTGCATCTAAGTGTAGCCATGGAACTAAGTTCTGGACAATGGGATGTGAGCAGAGCCATGAGGTCAACTTCTAAGTCACGCCCTTTAAAGGGGAATTCGGCCTTTTCTCCTTTCCTATGGGAATAGCCACCTGGAACTAAGCAGATGAGGACACCACATAGAATTAGTGAACAAAGCTACAAAAGGAGCCAGAACTCCTGAAAATTCTGCAGAGAAGACCCAGCTCAGTTATTCAGATCTCATTACTCAGACTCCTTCAGGAAAGCTAAGAGGTAAACTTCAATTTGGTTAAATTATTTTAAATGTCAGTCTCTTTCACATGCAGCAGAACCTATGAAGTAATAGCAAACACATTAGGCATGTGCCAACCAGTATTCTGGGTGCTTTTACTATATTAACTCATTAAGCAATGCAATAATTTAAAACCTAAAATTATTTGTACTTACAGAAGCAGAATTCAGGCAATGAGTGGTCAAGGAGTTGATCTAGGAGTTGAACCCAGGCAGTCTGGCTACAGAGTCCATACAGTTAGGGATCCATTTAGCATAATGCCACTCATTAAACAAATATTAAATAAGCATATGCTTAATACATTAACAGGTAACTCATTTGCTTAAAATTGTTTAACTGTGCCTATAAGTCTAATCATGAGCAGATCTGTTGATGTAATCACCGATTTTCCTCTTCTGCAAGGGAAATGTGATAACAAGTAAACAGGGCTCTGCCGGATTCTCTGCACCATGTAACCTTTTCTGTACCCTGTCCTTAGCATGTCTGATATGTCAGGTGTTGCTGAATAAAGACTTCCTCCAGAAATGTGGTGGTACCAGAGAACTGGAAACGGACATAGATACAGAGAGTATCAAGGTGAATCCTCCTTGCCTATTTGATATTTTGTTAGCATTGTGTCTATTAGTGCTAAGGACCAAGTGTTTACTGATAATGGAAGAGTCATAAAAATTCGTCCCTCAAGGAATTAAAAATCCAGCCTTCTACAAATACAAGATCTGTGAATTTTTCCCTTGATATGATAGGCCTCTTGATTATGATGGGTCCCTACAAATCATGTTTTAAAGGGGAATGTAAAAAAGAGAATACAGATAAACACAAAACAATTCTTAATTTTTTTTCTTTTAAGGACCAGAAATCACTGGGGCTTAGTAAGGACATTCAGCAAACAAATTAAAAAATGAAAAATATAATAAATTTAATTTTTCAATAAAATAAACATGTTTCCGCATTTCTGTGACAAAAGTTAAGAACCATCTCTTCAGAATTTTTTTTTTTTTACTTTCAATCCCCGAGTCTTAAGAAATAAATCCATAAAGATTCTTTTTGCAAATATTTAGCGTTTCAATTTTTCAATAATAAAGAGTCATTTTGCTTTAGATAACTTTCAAGTTTCAGAAATGAACCAAGAGCACAGGGCTTTTTGTACTTTTGGAATAATGACAAATTGAACCAATGATGGGAGTAAATGATTAATTGCACATTAAAGACACAGTTTTGTCAGTCATCATTATTGACAGTTATAGATTACGAAGTCCACTAAGAGAAAAGTGAGGAAATGACTACATTGACAATGAATTACAATACTAGGCCAGTCCTATTAAGGTAACTTCTATCCTCCATTTCCCAATTAATAAAGTGCATTGCAGTTGTGATTGGTAAACTTAGAAGCTGTACTAAGATTAAGTTTTTATATAAACATGATATGACCTAATAAACATTCTCCTAAATTAAAATAATCCTTTCTGCACACATGAGCACCAAGTGCATGGCTGATGTCTTCTGTTATGCCAGTTTCAAAAAGAACACTCCTGTTCACTGAAGTATTAGTCTAGAAGATGTTAAGAAGTATCCCCACACTGTGTTTTTAATTGAATTTTAAAGGGATAAGATAGAAATAACAGTTTAGAGTATTTTTTTGTCACTCTGAGAAATAAATTGGCATTCGGTTATTTGCTATAATCTGCCAAACCATACATCCATTCATCCATCAATCATCAATACATACATATTTATTCCATTATTTAAGGCCCAGGAAAGAAATTCTATGGAACTAGAGTCCAAAAGTGAAGCTTCTGGATTCAGTTTGTCTAGGTAAAAAAATATGGAAGTTTATTTTTATAAATTGATCTCCTTATTGGGATCTCAGTGAAATAAGAGTCCATATATTTTTACTCTAATATATACTATAATATATATTATCCCATAGTATGTCCAATTTGTTCACAGCCATAAACAACATTAATTTGTAGTCTCTAGGTTCATCCTACATTTAAATTTTCATATATCTAGGCATGAATCACACACACACACACATATATATATAATAGTATATAATTTTTGGAAGAAAGAATGTTCCTTAGAATGATGAGTTTCTGACAAAACTAAGGGTATGGCTATTTATTCTCTCAATATCAAGACAGTTTGGCTGGCATGGAATGGACAAATTAATTGAAGCTCATGAAAGTTTTATTAACCACATTTCAGAGGGGCCACATGTCTCTTCTTCAGCCTTCTATTCTTCATAGCCACGTGCAGTCATTAACATGCATTAATCATGACATGCCTATCATCCATGTCTACATCCTTCCATAGCTGGCTAGCTCTCTGAACGGCAGCACTTTGAAATTGAGCCCTAAATGCTTTCTCTTCTATAATTATTCTCTGTAAATCTCTCGTGAGTATAAGCAATGAAAGCTTTTGATAAGCTGACTATGCCACACAAAATGTATATCAAGTTAAAGTTTACTAATTTAAGCAAAAAGACATAATAATAATTTTGTTCAAATTCACAAAACCAGAGATTACTGACCTCTAGATTCTTTTCATATAATACAATTTAGTTAAAAATATTTCTAGTTCAGTTTCTTTACTTACTATCTTATGAAGTATACTAGTTTAGTGTATTCAGTATAATTACAAACGAGAAGTTTTTGACCTCTCTATATTTGCAGAATGTGATGTAACCAGGTCTACCTCAGCAGTCTTCTATTGCAAATTCACTGAAAATTATAATCTAGAAAGCTTTGTCTTATATAGGTTCAGGTAAAACAGCATTTTTATAGATCATATCAGTAATGTAAACATTCATAACTTATCCCAATTAGCTGAAAGTCCTGACATACAAGATTACAGACCTAATAAGATGTGGCAGAAAAGAGACAGCATATCAAGAAGGCTGGTTACATTCGTCTCGATTTTGCAAAAGAAAAATATGTTCTTCTGTTTATCTATTCTGGACAGAATGCTTTTTCTAACCTGGCACGCTGAAATAAATTGTCAACTAAACCCTAGAGAGACAGACCCAAAAGGTACCTAGATCTGTGCACATTCCATTTTCAACATTATACAATAGGGATCAAGGACAATGTGGTTTATTAAATAAATGAAAGAAGCTGAAAGGGCTGAAGATTTTCTGGGCTCTCTGGAGATTTAAACACCTTTGATTAGTGAGAGCTGAGAATATTCCAAAGATCAAGGAAAACTGGTAGTCGTAGCAATGATCTATAGGTAGCATGTAGTACTTATTTTTCTGTATGTGATGAGTCAAAAATCCCCAGGAACCCACTGAAGCCATTTTCAGCATGGCTGTTCAGGGATTTCTTCACTCTTTGTAGCTGGGTAAGATACAAACAAAAGTGTGCCTCCTTTCAACTTAAACCCCAGAGGAAAGCAATTCTACAGAGCTATAGAAGACAATCTTATTATAATTAAAGACTCTGCTTTGGTCCTCTAAATTCCCCTCTTCTTATTATCAGTGTGTTCTGTGCTAAAGAATGAGTTCTAAACCAGTTTTATGAAACATGATGTGATTTTCACAGTGTTCAATACCAAATACATGTTCATCCTCCACTAATATAAAGGTAGTCATTTGTTCCATTGTATTTAGAGTTTAACTTGGTTAAATTAAATTCTATCCACTTTACCACAAAACAAAACAAATAAATATCTTAAAATGTGATACTATATACTCAAGAGTTAGTTTGGTTTGTTTGTTTGTTTGTTTGTTTGTTTTTGAGAAGTGGGGTCTCACTTTCTTGCCCAGGATGGCCTTGAACTCCTGGGCTCAACTGATTCTCCTGCACAGCTGACGGTACAAAGGCACACCTCCATGATCTGTTTAATTCTTTTTAAGAAAAAGAAATTATTTACATAGCTATCAACTTTTATTTAAATAATATTATTCCTTCAAGGTTTAACTAAGAAACTAAATTAAAGCAGACGTAATAGGCAAAACTTTTAAAACTCAATGCACAAACGTTTACTATATATCCAGGACCCTAAAAATCAAATAGCCATTGCATTTTTAAAATTTATTTTTAATCTGTCCATGTAATTCCAATGATAATAACCTTATGGCCACCCTGTACAATAACTAGATTTAAAAAATAAACAATATAATCAACAAATACCAGAGTCAAGAAAAATCTTAATTGTCAATTTGAAACTCAAGTCACAGTTTCAGACCAATGGATTCAAAAATACTTTATATTTTAAATTAAGTCATTAAGCAATTGATTTTAAATAACCAACCCCCCAAATCTCCTTTGTTACTTGATTAGTTCATATCAAATGACAAGCTGATTGCTAATAAGCATAGACAATTTTATAAAAAAAAAAATCTACTTGTGGCTTGATTTTTGTCCATGATTATTATCCAAGTCCATGCTTTGCAGGCTCCAAACTGCTTTCTTGTGAGAAACAAAACAAAGAGACTCCTCTGAATTGCATACTCTTGCCTTTAGGAGCTCTCAAGAAAGTTAAAAAAAATCTACCCAATTTACTGACTTTTATAAAATAACTTTTTCCTTCTTTCATGAGCAAATGACTTCTACTTCAATTTTTCTTGACTGAATTGGCCTACACCTGTTGCCTTATGGTTATGTTATTTAAAAATTAGACAGGTGAAAATCACTGGCAACCTCAAACTGGCATGATGATTAAAGAACGGCAAGCACTTTAAAATCCAACCTAATACCAACAAAGAAGCAGCCTTTGGACTTCTGTCTTATAAGATAATTAAATTCATCACTGAATAACTAGATTAATCTATTGGGACTTAATAGAACTGAAAATGGGACACCCTAAGAAAATAACTTAGTGCAAAGTCAGTGCCAAGCATCAGTGAATTCATTGAGTAGTCTAGGACTTCTCTTTAAGTCACTATGGTATGGACTTTTACTAATAAAACAGATGACATCTGACTTAGTAAAGCAATATTTATAGTGATTAATTCAGAATGGAAGCAGCTGTAACCCCTAAGAAAACAACCATACCTGGAAAAATCCAACCTGAAGCTGGTGCTCAGGTACACACACTGAGCCTTTTGTCTTTAGACTTGGCAAACACCCAGTTCAAAAATAATTTTGTCATCCAGAGAAGAAGCTATTTTATGGATAAAAGGTTATGAATTTCACAACTGACTTGAGAATCTACTCAAGCCAACAACACTGGTTTCTACTTTGCAAGTAGTATTTGTTCTGTCAATGCAGATTTCTCAGTAAGTACTTTTTCCTTTCAAAGGCCAAGTCAGATTTCAAAGGAACATTTACATTTTTTAATACAAATGAAGTCACTGATTATATTAGCGCAAATTCAGATCTGATGCGTTCTTTGAGCCCCTCCTCCTACACTTGAGCTAAAATGGAAACAGACTTGGTTTCAAACGTTTAATACTGGCATTTCTGAGCACAACCAAAATGTAGAAGCACTGGCTTAGATAAAAAGGGCTGATGTGGGGTTTTAAATTGTTCTATGTGTGGTCATGTATCTTTTTAGTAAATAGTTCTTCAGTTTTCTATACGACAAACAAACAGTAATACTGATGCCATATGTTAGAAAACATGCATAAAAATGTGAGGTACTATCTCCCCTGATATGTGCATTTCTCTTCTTTTTATTTAGTTTCTGATTTATCATGACTCTATTTCAAAAGCTTAAGGATATGTCAAGTGATGAAGAATCAAAAAGCAGTGTAACATTTTTACTGGGGGAGGGGAGTGTCTTCTAATTGTGAAAATCTTTAATGCCTAAAGATCAGCTGAATTAGTCACTACGTGGAAAAGTCCATTTGATAATATCCTCTACTTTACTCTTGGTCACCTACGTAGAATATAGAAAGGCTGCAAATGAAATGGACATAGATTTATTTGCTCATTGTGCTATTTGTAAAACTCTGAGGCCTTGCCTCAGACTGTAACTTTAATGCAGTTTGTGGGGAAAACAATCTTTCCTTGTGTGCAGTAAATCCCCACCTGTAATAAATTCTTCACACGTACAAATTTTGGCTTGGTTTCCTACAGCAGTTTCCACATTGGACACACTCTCAGTTACACACAAATTCAGGCCAGATTGTCACCCAGAAAAGGAAGAGAAGTGACATGCTTCCAGCCTGTATTTTCTAGACTAATTTTCTTGTTGCCTTTGATGCTTCTGTGGGACCCTTGCCAGCTGCCTCCCAGGAAGTAATTATTAATTACACTCACTCAAATTAGCCTCCTCCAAAGTCCCCTTCAAGATCACACCACAGAGCCGTCCTGAGACCTAGGAAAAGGAACTAAAACATTACAGTCTTTCTCCTTCCAAATACATTCTTACTAATTGGCCCATAACATACCTGCTTCTTTAGGGCTAAAGGTCTGAGGATTAGATCTAAGTAAAAGAAAGTTTGCTATATTTTCAGTTCTGGATGGCATCTCTGCACTAACAATGGCAAAATCTAAAACAACAGGTCTCTGGCTTCCCCCGGGGTCTCAGGAGCAGGAAGGAGACCCAGCTGGAGAGGGAGGAGGGAACACCTTGCTCCTTCTCTTGCTGGGAGGCACCAAGGCAAGGGCTCAAGCAGTTGAGGCAACTCCTGGATTATTTTCACCCAAGTTGTTTATCTCCCCCCCACCCCCGTCCCCTTATTTTATTTCTTGGATAACTTAACTGGGAACTGGTCTTCTCACAATGGGTAAAAAGAATACCTAGGTACTTTAATTCCCAGCATGTGTTCATAGAAAACTAAAATTTTAGCACTGTCGAGGGAGAAAAAATAACCAACTGCCACTCCATATATTCATTCAGCATGAGGCTTTGAAAGGAGCAATGATTCTTTATGCACAGGGTTGCTCAATTTGAGCACCGCATCCTGTACTCCCTGAAATTATATTTTGTTTCTGTTTGGATTCTAGGCTGCTAAAATAGAGTCCTTTTCCTCAGGCAAATATAAAAGAATGCAGCATATTTGTTCCTTAAAGGACTTCTTACAAAATAATCAATTTAAATATTATATACTACTATTTAAAAAATTAAATCTATAACAAATATTACTTGTAGAATTATTAAGAACATACCCATATTTAACCTATAAACTGCATTATAGATGTCATGGTCTCATTTTTAATGTATTCTGCATATGTTTATATTCATGCATAATTAGATTTATTTACATAATATGTATAGACTGATTAAAACTAAAGAAGAAACTAACAGAAAGTATAAAGAACATCACATCTTATCTTTTTTTTTTTTTT
>NW_003852419.1:8508992-8573177 GCF_000181295.1 Otolemur garnettii
TACCTAATCCCATACCAAGTAGCTGTTCTCTGCCATCATTGTTGTTTGGCAGGCCCGGGCTGGGGATTCCAACCCGCCACCTTAGGTGTATGTGGCTGGCGCCTTAGCCACTTGAGCCATAGGCGCCGAGCCAGATCTTATCTTATAAATAAAGCTATACTTACAACTATCATGTGGTGGGATAATGTGTAATTTCTTTAAGCATTAAGTTTTTAAATATTTTTTAATATTTTAACATCTTTGAAGAAAACAAATATAATAGCCTATAATTTGAACAAGTTCCATTTTTCCCTACATAATGGCAAAGACTGCATGACTACTAAAACCTGTAGATAAATAGGAACACGCACACACACATACACACATTCACCCCTTTTATTTTAACACAGGAGAAATAACATAAGGGGAATAACGCCTTCTATTCTACTATTACGAATTCTTATGAAAGAATAATGATTGTCAAATGTTGCCTGATCTATTCTTTAAAAGAAAACTAATTTTGGCTTGGCACTCGTAGCACACTGGTTACGGCGCCAGTCACATACACTGAGGCTGGCAGGTTCAAACCTGGCCCGGGTCAGCTAAACAACAATGACAACTGCAACAAAAAAAATAGTTAGGCATTGTGGCCGGCACCTGTAGTCCCAGCTACTTGCAAGGTTGAGGCAAGAGAATTGCTTAAGCCCAAGAGTTTGAGGTTGCTGTGAGCTGTGATGCCACAGCACTCTACCAAGGATGACATAGTGAAACTCTGTCTAAAAAAAAGAACTTATTTCAAAGATTGCTAAACCAAATCAAAATGTGGTTTCATAATTTTAAACTTAACAAAATGTCACAGAAAAATAAACATACTAGAACACCAAATCTTCCCAGATAACAAATTACAAAATGGTAATTTTCGAGAGTATCTATTTACAAATTAAAGATATTGACTTGAATATTTAAAGACACACACTCTAACAAACAGCAATCTATTTATGGAGTATAAGTGCTTCCCAGGAGGCCAAGAATGAAGAAACTATACACTAACAATCTCAGCCTGGATAGATTATTCTAACCACACAGTTATGCATTCCGCTTGCAACGATGGAGATAAGCAGAGTTTACGATATCATTCACAGTGTTTCTGCTGAAGAATTAGAAACTTGAAGGAAAAAAGAAAATGATGAAAATTTTTAAAGAGGAAAATTTTTCCCAGTACACAAAATTTACTTTACTTTTGAATTTTAAAATTGTTTTTGGTTATGAAAAGAAGAGCCAAACAAATGATAATTAGAAACTTGGACTGCAAACATTTTCAAATATTGACATGATACAGATTACACAAGTGTCTTCACAGAAACAAAGAATAGTTGCCAGAGGAATGTTGGCCTTGATGACTTCAAATAAAAAAACAACTCTCGCCAATGTTATTTGTTCCCGTACAAGATGCAGGGAAGAAGTTCTTTTTTGTTTCTTCAACCTGTGCTCCAAGATACAAATATACAAATGGAAACATTGTTGGAAAAAAGTGAGTCACACATAAAAGTCAAAAGGAAATGTAGAAAGTTTATAAAACAACACCAAACTGACACAAATTTAAAAGATCGACAATGGCAGGAGTAGACAACATGTGAAGTGAATATAAGTTTTTCTAGCCGCTTTGGGAAATAGTTTGACATCATCTACTAAAGTTGCAGATATCCATTCACCACGGCCCAGCATTTCACATTACAGTCCTGTTTCCCGCCCAATTGAAATGTGTGCAAGTGTGCACCACAAGGAACGCACAAGAATATTTATGGCAGTCTCATCTATAATAGTCCCAAACTGGAAACACACACATACACACACGTACTCAAACGTGCATTAATGACAGATTAGAAAAATACATCTTGGTATATTTAGCAAATAAAATACAGTAATTCATAAATGAACTACAGTTACCCACAGGAGTATGTCTGAATCTCACAAACACAAAATGGAGTGAAAGAAGATACAAAAAATAAGTTCTGCCTAATTCATTTATACAAACTTCAAATAGATGAAAAACTGAGTTCTAGGGATAGAATTGAAAAGAGTGATTAACTTTGGAAATTAGAGAGTGGGAAATGATTGGGATGGGGCATGAGGGCCCTTTCTGGGGTACTGGACTGACCCACATGGAGTTACACAGGCATTTGTTTTGTGATAACACCCTCTACCATACATTTACATTTAGTTTGCTTTTATGCCAAATGCAGAAGAGAAAACTGAAAATTGTATGGTAGAAAAATTCATGATGCACGGGGTCTGTTATCCATTAACTTTTACATACATTTTCTACCTAACAACTCATATTATCTTGTGGAAACCACCAATTCAAAAGAATTCTTGGGTTATCTTTATTGCCATGTCTTGATAGCCTTTACATAATGTGCCATCACTGACATTTATAAATTAAATAACAATGAGAAACAAATAATGACATTATATAAAAAGTAGGGGATGGGTGTGTTGTTTTTTTTTTTAATTAAAACTTCTTTAACTATTATTTGATTTCCAGAACAAGGAAATTACTTTGCTTGAAAGGGTACTTAGCTAGCTTGGCTATCCAATGCTCTAATTTTCCTGATTACCAAAAGATTCAGGAGCATCCTACAGTTATAAATACATACATACATACATACACACACACATACACAAATAAATATAAATAATATAAATCATAAAGTCCTAGGCACTTGGAAGAGAAACATCGTGTTGAGAAATTCAGCTTAAATATTTTAATTGTCAGAGGCTGGGGTTGAACTGGGGAATAACAGTGAGCAGAATGGAAGACAAAAAGAACAGAATATAGTCAGTCTCTATCCTGGCCTTGATTAATAGACACTGATGCAGAAAGTGTTAATTATTAATATGAATCACTATATTAATTCACTAGTATATTAACGTGGCATGCTACATTAATGTAATTTAATTGGCTTGGAAATTTGCCAGGGTAAACTTTACCTGAACCAAATTCTGAGATTCTCTCCCATTCCCGCCTCACCAGAGGAAGCTGGGTATACACAGATTCAGGATCTTAACTTTTTATTTTGATTGTGCTATTGGACATTCAACAAAGATATGCAGAGTTTAGGACAGTCATAACATGCAGGGTATAAAAACGAAAAGAGGACAGCACAGGCACAGCTGATGGGCGCACGATAGGGTAGGTCTATAAAAGCTGTTGAAGCTGTTGATTTCTTTTCTTTTCTTTTCTTTTCTTTTTAACTTGGGAAATTTTGTAGTTTTTATACATGGTCACTGAACCTTGACCTGAATTCTTAATATAGCCATTTTTGACAGCACTTTTACATTTTAAATACATTTTATATTTTCACGTCTGAGAGTCCAAGTATATATCCAGTACCCCTTGCCCCAGTTCTCACCCCTTCATAAAGGATAAAACTGAGCTATGTTTGCATTTTTTCAATTGCTCTCATCCAGTCACTAGAAAAAAATTACATCGATTTATCCCACAGGGTCAGCTAAATAAATCTATGCCAGTTTCAGCTACCACATTCATCTCCAGTTAAATATAAAAATAATGGCTAAAATAGACTACCCTCTAACTCCTGGTTAAAGAAATTTAGGTTTTGATAGAAGCATACTTGTGTGTGCATAAGCACTACATAGGAGGAGCCAGGGAATGCTGATGGAATTCTCGGTGTTTTCTTCAGAGCCAATTCCTTAGAAAGAGAAAATTACAACATAGAGGCCAGGTGCCGCGGTTCACTCATGTCTGTAATCCTAGCACTCTGGGAGGCTGAAGCAGATGGATTGCTTGAGCTCAAGGGTTTGAGACCACCCCAGGCATTGTGGCAGGCCCCTGTAGTCCCAGATACTTGGGAGGCTGAGGCAAGTGGACTGCTAAAGCCCAAGAGTTTGAGGTTGCTGTAAGCTATGATATCATGGCATTCTACCCAGGGTGACAGAGTGAAAGTCTGTCTCAAAAAAAAAAAAAAAATGAAAAAGAAAACAACAAACCATAAAATACTGAAGCATAGATAGCTACAGACACCAGTCATATATTTAAAGAGATAAGCAAGAGTATAAGTTAAGGTGATATATAAGGGTAAATGAAGTGAGATTTCTATGAAATGACATATGTAGATAACTTTTCAAGTTGAAGTAGAGTTTGAACAGAGCCAGGAAACTGTAGTATAAATTCCAATTATTAATTATTACATTACTGTGTATTAACCAAGGTCAGGATAGAGACTAACTATATTTTGTTTTTTATTCCTTTCTGTTCACTCCCACTTCCCCAATTTTTACCCTAACCTCTCACAACAAAACCATTATTACTTGATTCCTCAAAGACACTAATACTCCTCCTCTAAGTACCTAGAATGAATGTTCATTTATATGTTCGAGATGCCCTTGAGTTTTTTGCCAATCAGGAACCATAGTAATGGGAAGAAAATCAAGCCAAGCAACCCTCAAGCAGTCTCCCTGCATCGGAAGGTGTGGTCCCTGAGGTCATTTGCCTGATAATCTGGTCTATGGATGCCAGTAAACTTTACCCTTGTTAGACATGTGGTGATGGGGAGGCTGTGAGCACAGGAAATCTAAGCAGGTATCACAATACACAGCAGGAACTGGATACTTAAGCAGATAAAAGGGTCATAAGGGTACTAGAACACTACTTAGTTGAGGTCACAAACAGCGTCTCAGTATGAGTAGCCAGCCCAATCAAGCAAAATTGTAAATAATTGGTACTAGATCTTCCCTTCTGTGGAATACATCAGAATTACAGAGACATTTAATCTCTGCAGAGAAGAGAAAGGATGAAGGAAGGAAGCGGAGGATGCTGAAGATAAGTCGTTATTGACAAAAATAATTTATACACAATTGCTTGCTCAGTCTTAAGTATCGGGGAACCACAAAGATAGGAAAAAATGTATTTTTCATGCTGAAGATGAAAACTTCAGTATAGCAAGATTCTCCTTAAGTAAGACTCTTTATCTTAATCTTAGTTAACAAATATCTTAATCTTCTATAGTAGAAGCTGGTCTTCCTCTCCCCTGAATACTGAGAATGCTAAGAAATGCTTATTTCTGCAGTACCTTTCTTGCTCCAAACGTAACAAGTTTCACTTTGAACTATTTTCCATATAGACTCTGTATGATTTTGTCTGGAGGGAGGAAACAAAGGGGGTCCTGCCACTTTAATAATAATAAAGAACAATAATAAAGAACTTCCCTGAAAATCCTAAAAAAAAAAAAAAAACCCTCTATAAAACATTCCATCCCACCTTGCCCTTTCTTCCTCAATTCGAATCAGAAGCAACTCACTACAACTAAAATGAAGACGTTCCTTCTCATCTTTCATCACTCATAAGGCCAAGACAGTCAAAGAAAAAAAATTATTCTACATACATGTGCATTGACATTAATAATGTTTGGAATTTATTTGAAAATAACATTTTGTTTAGATTAAGGGTTGTTTAGGAGTACTGAGTGCAGAGGAAATCATAAAGATATTGTTTGTCTAAGCACAAGAGAGTAGGAATAAACAATTTTAAGGACTGTGTATTTGCCATAAGGGTCATGAAGACTAATCAGAGAAAACCAACCAATATTTACATTAAGATGCCAGCCAGAGTTGTGGGAAGCTTGGTGTAGTTTTGAACTCCTGAGTTTTATGTTTGTCTCACTCATAAAATGAAGGGGCTGAACTAGATGATCTCACAGTCCTCTCGCAACTTTAATTTTTTTTTTTTTTTTTTTTTGGCCAGGGCTGTGTTTGAACCCACCACTTCTAGCATATAGGGCTGGCGCCCTACTCCTTTGAGCCACAGGTGCCACCCTCCCTCTCAAATTTAAATGCCATGATTTTACTCTACTTTGGAAAAACATTTTTTATGGTTATGAAAGGATATATGCTAGATCAAATAAATATAAATGAATTAATTAATATGGCCAATAACATAACTATCAACCATTATTCTGTTTGGTGTATATTTTTCTGAGTGATTTTCTAATTCTTAAAAAATAACAACAACAAAAGGTATAAGAACCACAGTAAAACACAGTAGGATCTCTGTTCTGCTTTATCTCTCTAAAGAATACATGAACTCTTTCCTGTTTTAGTATTTAAGAGCTTAACAGTTGAGGTTCTGGCAACCAAAACTGCATAGGCAGCAGCTCCATTTTTCTCAGAATCAAGTGAAACTGAACAGGCAATTAAAAGTTACTGAACTGCAAGGTAAAATTACTTTCCTGCTCTGCTGCTGGGTGACTAAAGAGGGGAGACAATAGGAATCATATTTAGAATTAAGATAGAATGATGGAACATAGCAGCCTGCTCTACTAAAATGGAATCTATAAACATTAGACATAATCAGCAGTGCTTCACTCATGCGCTTTGCTCACAGTTAGATGGAAGATTACATAAAACTAATGTGAAATGTTCAAATCTGTGGCATTGCTGGTTAACAGAAGGCTTTTCCCTCCCAGCCCACATGGTGATCCAAATTCTCTCTTGTACAGTCAGTGCCCATTGCATAAATGGGCCATACTCCAAGAGTCCATTTGTAAGCTAGTTGTTCCAATCTCTGTATCAAGTTTTCCATAGAATTAATGTTATAAATGGCACTCAGGTTCCTAGGCTGGTCCACATAGGCCGATTTGTTAAAAGATGCATTATCAAAGCTAACCACCATAATAATGCATCTTTTAAAGTTATATTCAGAGGCAAATCTTAGAAGTATAAAAATAACTCTCCTTTTTTGAAAATGACTAGTGATACCTCTTTTTCTTGGAGACAAATGTTGGGATGGGAAGAGAAAGTTTAAAGAATTTTATAAATTCTGACAGGAGGACTAGGGACCAGAGAGCTAGGAAAAGGACTGACATTGAAGTTACAAAGAAGAAATAGTGTGAGGTGGAGAGTTGGTATTATGGCCTATAAAGCATAAGAAAGTACATAATGATTAGAGTATAAAGAAAGAGATAATTATTCTGGGATACTCTTCTGTCTCTCATGATTTTAAGTTCTTATCTTAGAAGCTTGAGGGCTATATTGTCCAGGATGAGATCTGTTTCATGTACACTCTAAATGCATTACAGGTACTGCAACAATCCTATTCTGGGTCTATAAATTCTTGTGTATGACCCAGAGCCATATCAAAGAAAATTTAAGGAACACTGTGAGAGTAAAAACTCAAAAACACCCAAATATCTATGAGTGATACATACAGTAGATGACAATATTGTTATTTACTCATTCAAATAGAATATTATAGTCAGTATCATTCTTGACTTGACATAGTCAAGTTATGGGACAAGGATTTGTTGAGATGGGATGGACACAAAAATTATACAGAGACAATCTATGCAAGTAGCAAGACATTTCCATTCCAATGAGAACCTGTTGGGACTTCTCACCTGCTTCTTTGCCAGAGACCTTGCCCAATAAACTTGAGCTGTGGGAATAGGTAAGAAGCCTAGAAAATGCAGTGAGATTGAAAATGAGAATATCAAGGGCTTAATAGGGTAGCTCAAACATAGAAAACAATGAATATGTGGCACATAGGCAAGGGAAGATTTTGTGACATTCAACCAGTATAGCCATTTATTTGCCCAATAAGAAACACATTAAATTAGGTGAGGCAATCCGTGAAGATCTCCTTTTGGATATCATTTTTTCCCATAATCTGGGGAATAAATAGTAGAATCTATACACCTTAGATATGCTTGTTTTATATTTAATGATTTCAATGTAAAAATTATATCTTAAGACATCAACATGCAAAGGGAAGTGTTGATTGCTTATATTAAAAACTTTAACCAAAAGATATCACAGGGGGCAGAGCACGATGGCAAGAGACAGCTCCCTGACAGTGTACTTGGTAAGAAAGGTGACAGAGGATTTTGGCCACCTCTGGCAGTCTGGAGCTGAGGAAAACCAGTATAGAAGGTGAATGCCTAGGTATGGGCCGAAGTCAACCAGATGTCACCCAATGTCCTGGAATGGTGGGTATGGGTCAAAGCACCCTGCCAGTAACACCATTCCTCTTCTCTCTCTCTTTCCCTTTTCCTGCTCTTCTTTTATTCAACTCTTTCCTTCCACCTCCCTTCTTCTCCCCCTTATATCTTTTTCTTTCCTTTTTTTCTTCTTGCTCTTTACCCTTTAGAAAGGATACAGTGGAGCTTAAGGAATAAAAGAGTCAATCAAGGAACTTAAAAATGCAATAGAAAGTATCAGTAACAGATTAGACCATGGTGAAGAAAGAATCTCAGAACTTGAGGATAAAGCTCTTGAGCTAAACCAGTAATTAAAGAGGCAGAAAAGGAGAGAGAAAAAACAGAAATCACTCAGAGAATTATAGAACTTCATAATTTTTTCAAACAAATTATGAGGATCCCAGAGGGGAAGAAAAATGTCCCAAAGGAATTGAGGACCTTCTGGAGAGTATCATAAATAAAAGTTTCCCAAGTTGCACTAAAGATTCTGAAATACTCCTTTTACAGGGAGTGGTCATCTCAACATAAATAGAGCATCTCCAAGACACATTGCAATGAATCTGTCCAAAGTCAAGATGAAAGAGAAAATTCTGCAAGCAGCCAGGAGTAAGCACCAATTGACCTACAGGGGCAAATCCATCAGTGTGACAGTGGACTATTTAGCTGAAACTTTCCAAGCCAGAAGAGAATGATCATCTACCTTTAACCTTCTTAAAATAATTTTTACCCCAGAATTCTGTATCCTGCTAAATTAAGCTTCCAAATTGATGAAGAAATCAAATCTTTTAGTGGCATGCAAACATTAAGAAAATTTGCCACAAGAAGACCAGCACTACAGGAAATACTTAGACCTATTCTCCACAGTGACATCAAATTGGACCATCTGCAATGTAAACACCCAGAAACTAAAGACAAAGCCTAGCTTCCACATGGCACAAAGGATAAAACTAAGCCATGAACGTTTACAAAATAAAAATAATAGACTTCACCACACTTATCAATTATCTCAATAAATGTTAATGGTTTGAATTCTCCACTGAAGAGGCATAGGCTGGCTGATAAGATAAAAAAGCACAAGCCATCCATTTGCTGCCTGCAGGAAACACACCTACCCTCTAAGGACAAAGTAAAACTTAGGGTTAAGAGATGGAAGACAATTTTTTAGGCAAATGGAATTCAGAAGAAAAGAGGGGTTGCAATCTTATTTTCAGATACAAGGTGATTTAAAGCAACTAAAGTCAAAAAAGACAAATGGATACTTCATATTGGTCAAGAGAAAAATACAACAAGAAGACATTACTATTCTAAATATTTATGCACCCAACTTAAATGCTCCAAGATTCTTAAAACAGACCTTAGTTAGTCTGAGCAATATGATAGCCCATAACACTATGATAGCAAGGGGCTTTAACACTCCTCTTACAGGGTTGGATAGATCCTCTAAACAGAAACTAAACAAAGAAGGGACTTAAATGTGACCCTACAACAACTGTGCTTGACAGACATATATAGAATGTATATATGTCCCAAAGCTAAAGAATATATGTTCTTCTAAACAGCTGATGGAACATTCTCCAAATTAGATCATATCCTAGGACACAAATCAAACCTCAAAAAAATCAAAATAATTGAAATTTTACCTTGTATCTTTTCAGACCATAAGGCGATAAGGTGGAACTCAACTCCAAGAAAAACTGTCATCCCCACACAAATGTATAGTAATTAAACAACCTTATGCTGAATGAAAGTTGGGTCAAGGAAGAGAAAAAGGAGGAAATTATTAAATTCCTTGAACATAACAACAATGAAGCTACAGCTACCAATACCTGTGAAATACTGCAAAAGGAGTTTTTGTTTGTTTTTGTTTTTGCAAAAAAAGGTCTTAATAGGGAAATTTATTGCATTAGATGCCTACATCTGAACAATAGGAAGTAAGCAAATCAACAACCTAAGGAATCACCTTAAGGATATGGAAAAGGAAGAGCAATCCAATCCCAAACCTAGCAGAAGAAATAACCAAAATCAAACCAGAAACAGGTGAAATTGAAAACAAAAGCACCACTGAGAAAATTAATGAAACAAAAAGTTGGTTCTTCAAGAAGATAAATAAAATTGATAAGCCTTTAGCCAGAGCAACTAGAAAAAGAAAACTAAAATCTCTAATAACCCCAATCAGAAATGAAAAAGGGAAAATGACAATTGATTACACAGAGATAAAATAGATTATCTCTGAGTATTACAAAAAACTCTATGCCCAGAAATTTGAGAATGTGGAGGAAATTAACATTGATCTCAGTGTATCGCGGTATGGACCAATGTCAAGAACTGAGATCAAAGAAACAATAAAAAAATCTTAAAAAAAACAAAACAGTAGACAAGATGGGTTCACACCAGAATTCAAGAGCTTGAACCTATAATGCAAAAACTATTCCAAAGCATTTAGAAGGAAGGAAACTTCCCAACATATTCTATGAAGCAACATCACCCTTATATGAAAATGAGGAAAGCTCCCAACTAAAAATGAGAAATACAGACCAATATCATTAATGAATGTTGATGCAAAAATACCCAATAAAATCTTAGTCAATAGATACAGCTACACATTAAAAAAAAATTACATGTCACAATTAAGCAGGCTTCATCCCAGGGATGCAAGGCTGGTTTAACATACACAAATCCATAAAAGTAATTCACTATATCAACAGAAGCACAAATAAAGACCATATGATCCTCTGAATAGAAAAAAGCATTTGATAAAATCCAGCATCTTTTTCTAACAAGAACAACTTTAATATTACTATAAGTGGCACATTTCTTAAACTGATTGAAACTACCTATGACAAACCCACAGCTAATGTCATACTGAATGGAGTAAAACTGAAAGCTTTTCCACTTAGAACTGGAAACAGACAAGGACATCCACTATGTCCACTACTATTCAACAGAGTGCTAGAAGTTCTAGCCAATACAATCAGGCAAGAGAAGAAAATAAAGGGCATCCAAATGGGTGCAGAGGAGGTCACACTCTTGCTTTTTGCTGATGCTATGATCTTATATTTAGAGAACCCCAGAGACTCAACCACAAGACTCCTGGAAGTGATCAAAAAATACAGTAATATCTCAGGATATGAAATCAATGTTCACAAATCATTAGCCTTTGTATACTCCAATAACAGCCAAGTTGAAAAGCAAATCAAGGACAGAATTCTCTTCACAGTAGTTCAAAAAAAAAAAAACCAAAAAACAAAAAACCTAGGAATATAACTAACAAAAGAGGTGTGAAAGACCTCTATAAAGAGAATTATGAAACCCTAAGAAAAGAAATAGCAACAAATGGAAGAACATACCATGCTTTTGGCTGGGAATAATCAACATTGTTAAAATGTCTATTCTATCCAAAGCATTTTATAGATTTAATGCAACTTCCAGTAAAATACCAACATCATACTTTGAAGAACTGGAAAAAATAGGTCTTCATTTTGTACGGAACCATAAAAATAACCCATATAGCCAAGGAAATTGTTAGTAATAAGTACGAAGCTAGAGGCATCACTCTATCAGACTTTAGGTTATATTACAAGTCCACAGAGATCAAAACAGCATGGTACTGGCACAAAGTACCATGAACTAAATAAAAAACCAAGAGATGAAATCAGTCTGATAGCCACCTGATCTTTGATAAAGCAAACAAATGCATACACTGGGGAAAAGAATCCCTACCATGTTTCCCTGAAATAAGACCTACCCAAAAACTAAGCCCTAGCAGGATTTCTATGCATTTGTTAAATATAAGCCATACTCCGATAATAAGACCTAGTGATGGGCATGGCTATGCAGCGTATCTGCATAGCCATGCCCTGCATTTCCACGTGGAGCAGTAGGGAAACTGGAATAGCTTTTATTTGCCACAGATTCTTTCTCCAAGTTGTTTGCACTTGTGCTGGTGCATAAGTGGTAACTGTGCTCACAGGCATCCTATTGCACACGTGCAAACAGCTAGGGGAAAAAAGTTCACGTGTCACTAGCACCAGCCCCACCAACAAGGTCGGCTCCCCCTGTCAGGTTCCAGAAGAAGATGACTTAACTGTATTGGAATAAATGTAGATTGTTGTATTATACTTAATAAAAATAAGGCATCCCCTGAAAATAAGCCCTAGTGTGTCTGGAGAAAAAATAAATATAAGACAGTGCCTTATTTTTGGGGAAACATGGTATTCAACAAATGGTGCTGGGAGGTGTGGACAACCACACGTAAAAGACTGAAACTAGATCCATACCATTCACCACTTACAAAAATTGACTCAAGACAGATAAAAGATTTAAATGAGACATGAAATGATAAAAATCCTAGAAGAAAGTGTGGGAGAAACTCTTGAAAATGTCAGCCTGGGGAAAGATTTTATGAAGATTACTTCAGGGGCAATTGGCTTGATAACTAGAATCTATAGAGAACTCAATCAATACAAAAAGGGCAAACAATCTCATCTTTCACTGGGCAACAGACATGAACAGAATCTTCTCTGAGGAAGACAGATAAATGGCTAACAAACATATGAAAAATGCTCATCCTTAATCATCAAAGAAATGCAAATCGAAACCCTCCTGATGTATCACCTACCCAGTGAGAATAGTCCACATCACAAAGTCCCAAAGCTGCAGATGCTGGCGTGAATGTGGACAGAGTGGAACACTTTTATACTGTTGGTAGGACTGCAAACTAATACAGGTTCTTCGGAATGAAGTACAGAGAATCTTCAGAGAACTCAAATTAGATCTCCCATTTGATTCTGTAATTGCATTACTAAGCATCTACCCAGAAGAAAAAAAAAAATCACTCTATCATAAGGACATTTGCACTAGATTGTTTATTACAGCTCAATTTACAATTGCCAAGATGTGGAAACAACCTAAATGCCCATCAACTCAACAATGGATTAACAAATTGTGGTACATGAATACCATGGAATAGTATTCAGCCTTAAAAAAAATGGAGACTTTACAACTTTTGTATTCACCTGGATGAGAATGAAATGATAAAAATCTTAGAAGAAAGTGTGAGAGAAACTCTTAAAGATGTCATCCTGGGGACTGGACATCCTCAGCCTAAGGATGGAGTTGAAACACATTCCTCTTAATAAAATAACACAAGAATGGAAAAGCAAATATGTAATATACTCAATACTAATATGAAGTCAGTGAATGATCTAATTCAACATAAGAGAAAAACTCAATTCAATTAAAGTTGAGGGGAGGGGGAATGTGGAAGGGGGAGAGGAGAAGATGGGATGGGATTGGTGTGGTTGCACTTAATGGACGCAATGTCAGGGTAATGGCTTTGGATGTGGGACACACCGACAAGAGGGACTGTCACTGACATATGTGGATATTATAACCTAGTTGTTTGTGCCCTCACACTAACCTGAAATTAAAAAAAGGTATAATAAAAATACCATGGAAATACAAGCCACAAATTAAGGGAATATATTAGAAAATATAATGAATCATTAAGAATCAATAAGGAAATGACAAGAAATCTATTAATAAAAAAGGGCATAAAATGTGAACAGACATTTCACAGAAGAGGAAACATAAACAAACAGAAACACATGAAAACATGCACAAGAAGCCAACCAGGGGAATTCAAATTAAATCACAATGCTATGCCATTGTATATTCACCAGATCGGCAAAAATCAGAAAGTTTACCTGATCCTACCCCAACCGAGAGAGTAAGAATGGTAAACAATTTCACCTGGAAAGTTACCATGCACATTCTAAGTGCATTGTAGGTACTGAAACAACCCCCATTTCTGGGTCTATAAATTCTTGCACGTGACCCAGAGCCATATCAAATGTTTAAGGAACATTGTTTGTGAGAGTAAAAACTCAAAACCACCCAAATATCCATGAGTGATACAGTAGATGATAATATTGTGATTTATTTGTTCTAACAGAATGACATACAGTGGTAGGAATGAGTGAATTATATGCTATCATAAATCTCAAACAGGTTTAAGAGACAGGACAAATCAGATACATACTATTATCCCATTATATAAAATTTTTAAAACAAGCAAAACTAAACAATATGTTGTTTAGCAATACATGCAAAAATGATAAAACTCTTTTTAAAAATAGGGAGCTAAGGTGGTGCCTGTGGCTCAAAAGGTTTGGGCGCCGGCTCCATATGCTGGAGGTGGTAGGTTCAAACATAGCCTCAGCCAAAAAAAAAAAAAAAGTATGGAGATAATAAACATAAAATTGAGGATATAGCTATGTCTCTGGGAAGGGAGGGGACACAAAGAATGCTTCAGATATTCCTTTGTTTCTTAAGTCATGTGCTAGGCACAGAGTGTTTCAATTTATAATTATATTCAGTCTATTCAAATGGATTATATAACATTTGAATATAAAACAACTTCTCAATAAAAAAGTACATTTTATAGTGTTAATTATAATTTAATAATTATAATCAATGATTTTACATTGAAAAGAATAGCTTTGCTTTTAAGGTATAGATGTATAAAATTTGGGAATTTTTATTAAAAAAATCACATTTAAAGAAACAGGGCAAAACTATAGAGGACATCAAATGGGGGACATTCTCAGAGTCATACATTTTCAGAATGCCAGTGGAAATAATAACTCCAGTTACACCAAGTGAGAGTTGGAAATGTCTGTTTGTTTAATTATTTTCATTTGTGGTTCAGTTTTATAGCATTTCCTCAACATTAATTATATATTGCACTTGGATTATGCAAAATAACAGCAAGTAAAATTAGAAATACTATGCTTTGTAAAACATAATGTAAAGTCACAGCAGCTAATATAGTTGTTTGCTCAGTTACTGCATTGAAACATACTGACCTCAAATTTCATCCCCAAACTGTCTGAATTCCGTTGCAGTAATGAGAGGATGGACCTGACTGGCTGACCTGCAGCAAAATCATTTGTTTGGATCCAAAAGAAAGCCCTCCACTCTGCTGCCTTTTTCTCCTCACTGAGCTCATTTCTGAGAAAATGACTCACTTCGTAGCACTAATTTACAGAATGAGCTGCATAATTTGCCCACTTTCCAGGCATTCATCAGTTCTTATGGAAGAAACTTCATAAAGGGAACTTTCACAACTGTTTGGAGGAAGAAAATGGAACTTCAAAAAATGCATCAAAGACCTTGAACCAAGATCGGATCCTGTCAGAGAAGCTGCTTTCAGCTACACCCTATTAAAATCCTTTGGTTCAAGCATTAACCTCCTCTCCTATTCCCTCTGTCCCCCCAACCCTAACTTCACTACCCCATCATCCTCTCTATTCTTGCTTTCTCTAGTTCTAACTCACCTTGCAATCTTTTTTGTCACAAATACAATCTCTTAGGCAAGACGTAGTCCCTCTCCTGCCCAGAGGGCAAAGCACACACATATAACAGCATCAGGAAGGATGCCTGTACAAGATAGTATCATACAATCTTAACATTTTCCTTGGAAGAATGAGCTTCCTAACCACCCCACTCCCACTCTTCCCCATCAGTAAGCTTTTTCTACAACGAGGATCAACTGACCAATGACTTAATGATTTAGAAGCAAAAGCTTCAAAAGCATTCTAAAGCCATCAATTCAAGTGACTAACAATTTTAATTAGAAGGGTCTTGAATGATAACATTTAAAGCAATTCACTCGTATTTAGTCAGAGAAAAAAATTAATTATTTGAGAAAGTATTCCTTTAGTCTTATACCTGAGTCTTATACCTAGTGTAGGATCAACATCAGGTTATTCTGGGGGTAGGGGAAGGGTTTTGGTTGGTAATGAAATAGAAAGGAAATATGGTATAATATCTCACCATATGGACATCATTTATACTTGAAGAAAGGAAATGCATTTAGAGAGAATTAGATGAGATGCGAAAAACAATATAATAAAGGGCCAAACGATTTGGCAATGATAATTTAGTAGTGGTACAGGAGAGAAGTCAGTGAGAGCAGGGGAACCTAAGAAAGGCTCTGGAGACAAAGTCATAAGAACTGGGACTGAGGGAATGGAGAAAGGAGCAGGAACTGAACAGGCAGAGAGGAAGGAGGAGAGCATCACTGTCAAAAGAAATAGAATCTGGGATTAAGCACTAGCATGTGAAGATAAGCATGGGATATGACCGTGAAGTATGCGGGCGGGGGGCTGATGCCAGGAGCTGCTCTGATGAGGACACGGAGGGAAGGACCACAAACACCCAGAAGTCTGGCTGTTTTATTCATTGAACTAATGGAATGTGCTTCGGAAGCCATCTGATTCAAACAGCAATGGTTTGTACTCTCCTATCCTCTGATAATTTGCTGGCAGCGCACACCTTCTGTCATGCCAAATTACTGCAGCCCTGAAGTTGTGTAGGAAAATCTGTGGTGGCAAATTAAGTGCTTGCCATCCTGAAAGAATTCAGGCATTCAGGATTGATTATTAACAACTGGAAAACTGAGGACGCAAGGAGAAAATCATCACCTTCCACAGCCAAAGTCCCGAAGCCAGTAACCAAGTAAACATTAACATTAGTCAGACCGGTAGGAACAAAGGCATGCTTTGGCCTCCAGCCACATACATTTCAGAGAGACAGCACAGTATGCAGGCAAACCAGAACATAAAAGAAAATGAGGTGCTGGAAAGCGTGACTCTACACCAAAGAGACACACAAAGGGCCCAACATGACGCTGCCACTGCTCCAATACAAACTGGCTTTCGGTCTGTATTTAAGAAACCTCAGAACTAACAGGGATTAAGTTATTGAATGCACTTACTCCATTAGGACAAGCAGCAGACTGAGATCAATCATATAGGAAGATTCACCTTTTCAATCCTCTGGACCAGTGACACAATTTATGTCTCTGAACTTTAAAGAGTTTCAAAAGTACATAAATTTATAAATCGGCGTGAGAAGCAGAATGAAGTAGAAAGTTCTAAAATGAAGATATTTGTTCGAAAAGTAGTAGTACTTTTCAAGAAATGAGAGCTATTGGATATTGGATCTCTCAAAAGATAGAAAATGGGAAAGGCATAATGTTTTTTGTTCAGTTTTGTTTGAAATTGGGAAAAATTAAGGCCT
Source organism: Otolemur garnettii (assembly GCF_000181295.1). Classification (NCBI taxonomy): domain Eukaryota; kingdom Metazoa; phylum Chordata; class Mammalia; order Primates; family Galagidae; genus Otolemur; species Otolemur garnettii. The sequence goes on from NW_003852419.1 coordinate 8,526,050, forward strand.
GGCATGGTGGCTCATGGCTTTAATCTTAGAACTCCGGGAGGCTGAAGCAGATGAATTACCCTGTGCTCAGAGGTTCGAGTCCAGCCTGAGCAAGAGTGAGACCCCACCCCGTCTCTAAATTGGGAAAAGTTATAGAAATTAACTTTACATTTCAGTAACTTTAATATTACTTTCCATTTTACAATAATAATATTATGTGATATCCCATTCCCTATTTTAATCTAGTACATTCTAGTAAAATGATAATAAATAAAACAAATTAATGTAACAACCCAAAGTAGACAATCATACCTATGAAAATACATACCAGATGCTCTCTTGAGTGATTTAAAAACACTATCTCATTTAATGTTTACATTTACTGTAATACGTAAATACTATCATCCCCATTGATGACAAGGAAATTAGTCTGAGTTATACATGAAGCTCAGCTTCACAAAGAGATCACCCATGGTCGTAGAGCTAAAAAGTCATAATGTCAAAAAGGAACTATGTCATGTGCTCTATAATCATTTAAACAGGTTGAAATAAAAATAAATAATTATATATACATAAATATAAAACAAAAACATGAAAAAAACAAAAAAAGTTAAAATAAAAAATTAATTAATTAATTTTTAAAAGAACCCTTTAAATACTCCATAATTGGTGGTGTGCTGGAGTACGGTATGGATAAGGGAGTTGAATTTAGTAGAATTTAGTACGCTGGTCCATCGAGAGTCATTCTGTTCACTTCTGTATTAAAGTTTTACAGTAAGGTATATGCAATGTATTTGAGTCCTGAGAGATACCTTTTTTAGTGTGCACACACATTTTAAACTAGAAATTGACAATAATGATTTCTTAGACAACAAATTTCCAGGTGATAATTCTTTTATAAGTATGCACCTCTGTAGGTATGAAATATTCTCTAATTTATCACTAGGTCTGGCAACTAATAAGGAGGAGTAGACGCAGAATATAAATTTAAATACATACTCACTCCTTGTCTTTGACAAAGGTTTGCTCATAAATCAAGACTATTACATCTTTTCCATTTGTTATATTTCAAGTAATTATTCTTACGTTATGGAAAATAGTAATTCTTGAAAAGTTAAATCTAAAGCTACAATTTAAGAATTATGCTGACGGACTGAAATTTTAAAGGATCTACATCCCAGCGCACAGTCCATTTCTTAATACCACTGTTTCGTTGGGTAATAAGCCATTCTGTATTAACCAGCCCACTAACATGGTCAAGAATACTTGACAATGATTTGTCTCCAAACTATAAAATAACTCCATTATTATTTTTATCATTAACTCTGATTTTGAAAAGTTGAAATGGTTTACTTGTATGACAAGATATAGAAGAATTTAGTACAAGGCAAGAATAAAAACCTATTAAACAATGTTCTTTCTTCCAAGATTGAGCTCATAGGTCATATCCTCCATAAAACTTTATTAGAAGCCTTCTTCCACTCTATTAACAGATCCCTGTGGGGTCACTGTACCCTACAGAGCCGTGCAGTGTCTTGAGTAATACATGGAGGGTAACAGTAGTTCTAAAACTGTTATATGGCAGAATTTTCTGGAGTGCTTGTTAAACTATAAATTGCGGAGCTTCACCCTCAGAGTTCCTGCTTTATTAGGTCTGAGCAGAACCATTTTCATTTCTAATGAGTCCCCAAGTGATGCTGATGCACACTTAAAGAAGCACTGCATTTATAGTGTTTCTGTTTCAGTCTGCCACCCACTATGAGATATGAGACAAGAGCCACAAAAGAACAGATATGGTGCCTAGTACATTCTGGACACTCAATACGTGTTTCTGGAGAGGAAGAGGCCCTTGCAATGTACAAAAGGAAAATGACCATCTATGAACACCTTCTTCATGGCCTTGAACTCTGTTGTAATCTCTGTGAAGTCAGTATTCTGACCTTATAATGGTTTGGTGCAGAGCACCATGGTAAAGATAAATGCAAACTGTTGAAAATCAGTCCTTGATCTAGTTTCTTCTCTAAGTCCTTTTCCAAAATATGTCTATGTGTGTCTGTCCATTAAACAAACTCAGCTGAATGTATACTACAAGCAACTGAGTGAGCTAGAAAACATGGGGAATACATTGAAGAAAACATTGCTTCCTTTTAATAACATGGGATCTGATAGTGGTTGCCATGCAGATTAGGAATGGTGACTACCAGCTGCCAGAAACAGAAGACATGTGCTAGAAACTCAAGCAGTTGAAGGAGGATTTTGAAGTGGGTAGCAGAGAGGGAGTTATAGAAAGAAGTGAAAAACTATATGAAGATGATAGGCCGGGCCAAGGGAGGGGAGGTTTTTGAATATAAGTCTTAGGAATCAGAGCTCTTTGAACTCGCTTCTGACAGAGTGAAGAGAAAGCAATCCTTAGGAAGACTAGACTTCAGGGACGGGGTAGGTGTAGGTCTGAGTAGGAGACCCAAGGCAGGGGGACTAGGGAGAAGGCTGATGAAACAGTCTCTTCAGAAGTCACAGGGGCATAAAGCAGGGGGTTGTACTAGGAGAGAAGAATAAGAAGAAGGCAACCTCAGCAATTAAGCAATTAGGCAACTGTTAAACACAGGCCAAAAAAAAAAAGTTTTAAAATTATTTAATTTAATTAAAGATTTTGAGATTTAGGAGCCATCTATGAGCTAAAGAAACAAAGCTACAGAGCCATAAAGATAGAGTCAATTTACTTAAAGGTTATAAATGAAAAAATGTACAGACACTCACTCACAGGAGGTCCTATTGGAGCTCTATCTAGATTAGGGGAACCCTAGCAGTATGTTCCAAAAACACATACTTTTGTAAAATTTGTAAAAGTCATTTGTATCTTGAGTGCTAAAGCTTCCCTTTCTACTCCAACTTTCCCTTGGTTATGCTAGCCCTCACACCCGGTGCCTCTCTAAGGGTGGCAGTCATTTTTAATTTAACATTTGGGATTATATTTCCTTGAATTACATTAGCTTTAGGCTCCCCTCCCCCCCCCCAAAGAAAAATCTGGATCTGACCCTGCAGGAAAACGTTCTGGTTGTGGGGAAGGTGTGCTCACTTTTATTCTTGGACTTTGATGTGCTGCCCAGAAATTCAGGTGGAAAAAGTCCAGCATGGGTTTAAAAATCTAGCAGAACAGTTGGGACTAGGGAAATAAATGAGAATGGTTGATAAAATTACTAAAAAAGAGAAGGCGGACAGAGGGAAGAAGAGTTAAAATAGAATTTCTGCACTCTGGTGGCAGAGAGAGGAAGAAGAAATCAGGAAAGAGGGAGTGGATGGAACAATCAGATGGGAGAAAATGTAACAATGTAGTTCAGTGAAGTGGATGCCAAGGGAAGAATGAATCATAACCAAGTAGGGACACAGGCTGTTTCCTGTGCTGAAAAGGCCAACAAGGAGGAGGGATGACAGAAAGCCGTTGACTCTGCAGGGGCTGGAGGACAGGTCCTATGGAGGGGTGATCTCTGGAGGAGAAGATGTGAGAGGATGGAGAGCAAGTTTGCAATGTCCTCTACTAGGCTCAGGGACAAGCTAGCCTCACTAAGGGGCATTGGGACTACATTTTGCTGTTGCCCTCGTGACAGGCACTCTACATACCCATTTAAATTTCTAAAGCAGGTAAGTTGATGTAGTATGACCCTCTGTTTATAGATGAGGAGACTTGTCCAAAGTCATACCACCAAACAGAGCTGGAATTCAAATTCCAGGCTTGCCTAACTCCAAGCCCATTGTCTTATTCTTACGCACAACTCAATAGCACAGCATCTATCTACCTTAACTGCTATTATTATAATATTAATAGAATTAGTGAAGTAATTATCTTGAATTTAGAAGCAGAAATGACTTGATTCTAATTTGGGGACTTCTTTGTTCCTGAGGTTTCACTTTAAGTAATACCTCACATACAAATTAACATTAGGAAATTAAGACACTTGCTTCACTGATATTTTATATCTGTTTGCTTTCCCTTATCACTAATCTGATAATGTTCATAACATATTACAAAACCTAAATGTCAACATATTACTACCTTCCCTGCTCCCCAGCTTCTGATCTGTAGCCTCTAATAAATAAAATTATTAACATTTCAAAAGAAAGTAAACAAAAACTTGGAAGAAATATATCTAGCAAGTTTCTGAGTACGATCTGTTGCTTGAATACATTTTTAAAAGACATTCAAAATGAGTATTTTATTTTTCTCCTTACATCATAGAGTGCTTATCAGTTTTCATCAAAACAAAAAAATAAGCACATTATTTTGGGTTTTTTCATGTGGTAAGCTGACTTTCCATACTCTAAAAATATTACATGTATTAATATCTTCCTATTTCAACATTAATATTTAACACATGGAGTAATGGATTGTGCACATTGTGCTGAGAGATGAATGACATAAATGCCAGCAATTATGAACAAGGAATTTCAAATAAAACTATAAAACAACTGCAGCAGCAATTATCCTTAAATGGTATAGTTTTCTTCAATTTAAAAATTAATTTTCTTCCTTGAATGTTTATTGAAATTTTTAGACATACTTGCTATATCTGAATACAGCAAGAGACTTAACACATAAAATTAGAAAGTACTTTTCCATACATATTTTAACTTCTAAAAATAAGATTTCACTATTAAATGAAATCGCAGGCTGACAGCTACAGGCTCAGGCTTCTAATGGAAGAGGAAGGAGAGAATACAGAAGGGGGCCAGCTAGTCATGAGGGAAGATCTGGATCTTTGATAGATTTGAAGTTTTCACTTGAAACTTCACCTTCCAATACTATTTAGTGTGACTTACTTACGATTGTTTCTGTATCCACTATTTACTTCATTGCTCTTGTGTATTTCATTTTATAGATATACCACAATTTTATTTATTTATTTATTTATTTATTTATTTATTTGTGAAAAATAAGGTTGATGCAGTCTTAACCCATGCTCTACACATATATTCTATAATTCTTAGGTTTTGTTTGCTAAGGAAATTCAGCTAGTGAAAACTTCTGCTGCTTTTCATTCTATGCAGACCAGGCAGGCAGAATGGCCACAGTAATTTTTTTTTTTTTAAATTGTAGAGACAGAGCCTCGGTTTATCACCCATAGTAGAGTGCCATGACGTCACACAGCTCACAGCAACCTCCAACTCCTGGGCTTAGGTGATTCTCTTGCCTCAGCCTCCTGAGTCACTGGGACTACAGGTGCCTGACACAATGCTCGGCTATTTTTTTGTTGCCATTTGGCCGGGGCTGGGTTTAAACCTGCCACCCTCAGTATATAGGGCTGGCGCCCTACCCACTGAGCCACAGGCACCACCCTCACAATGAAATTTTTAACACACCTCCTACTATGGCTAAAATTTAAAGAACTGACAATGCTAAGTGTAAATAAAAACATGGAAAAACTGGAACTCTTATAAATTGCCAGTGTAAGTGTAAAATCAAACAACCATCTTGCAAAACTGTGGGACAAAGTCTAATACAATTAAACAAATTCCTATCCTATGTCTCAGACTTTCCACTTCCAGTGTACAGCCAACATAAATGACTATGTTATGATAGCCCCAGAGGAGAAACAAACCAAATGTGCAACCACATGAGAATAAAACATAAAATTGTGGTAATATCTACTCAGAAATAAAAAGGAACCAATTAATGACACATATAATTGAACAAAATTATGTAGATCCAAAGAAACCAGAGAAAAAGAGAACATTCTTTATAATTCTACTTATGTGTAGTCCAGTAGACCGCAAAGTCACGTACCATAAGAACAGAGTATGGGAGGAGGAGGAGTCGCTGCTAACACACCGTCTGAGAGTAGCTTCCTAGATGGTTAAAATGACTGGTGCTTTGGCCTGGATAGTGACTACATGAGGGTATAAATAGGCTTAAATTCCTCAATTCCACTGTATTAAAATTACATTTCGTTGTTAAAAAGGAGAAATCAATACACAAAAACACCCTTCATCATTTTTCTTAACCTTATGTGGTCGGGTTAATGACATGTGTGTTCTGATTTTCCTCTTAGCACCTTGCTGGGTAAAGTGAAGAGTTAATGTGTGCTTCACCCTGAAGAGAGCATCTCGCATGAGAGACATCATACAGCAGCCTAAACAATTCAGCACCATGGCTAGGGGCAGAGGAGAGGAAGGGCTTAACAACGTTTAGTTCTTACCCTTCTCAAGGAGGGGAAACCTCTATTCATTTTCTACTAATTCTGTCACCCCCATTCTACTCCTAAAGTCCAAGACCTTACTGGGCTGGTAACAGCCTCCTGCACTTGACTCCTGACCCAGAACGGCTTGCTTGGTCAACCTCCTAATGCATTTTGTCACTTTTCATTTCAATAACAGTGATTTGAGTAGATGGTGGCTGTCTCCTGCCTGTGGAAATACATAAAACGCCTCCAACATGCAGAACCGTCTCAAAGAGGTAAAATGTAAGAAAAAGGCTAGAAAAGAAATAAGAGAGAAAAGTGCCAACAGAGTTGACTCCAGGAAAATACTCAATTTCTGTATATTAATAGCACTAAAAACAAGATTAAAAGGCAAGTAACTAAGTGAGGAAAAATACTAGCCATATATACAATAATTACAATAAAGGTTTAACATTTCTAGAGAATTATTGCAAATCAATGTGAATCAAGGGAACATACCACAGACTGGTCAGAAAAGGTAATGAACAGAATTTGGTCAAGTATAATTGGCACATATACCTGTAAAGATGAAAGATGTTCAAACACAGTATGAGTCAAAAGGATATACAATGGTTAAAACGATGAGTTTTTTTGCTTATAAAATGATAAAAATTGAAAAGAATCATTATAATCTGGGAGGGTCTTTGTGCTGCACAATAGAGGGGGTAATATAAAGAAATACACGGGGCAGGAGGACTCAGTGTAAAAATGAGTACTAAAAGCCTTAAAATAACTATACATTCTTATTTCCACATTTTGTGCACAAGTATTTATATTCAAGCATTATTATGACAGAAATGTTCATAAAATTTTTAATGAAAATAAAATGTCCAGCATCAAAACAACTGGTGAAATAAGTATGGTCCAGGAGACATACCATGTAATATCTAAAAAGTGATAATTTAGAAGGAAATTAATATCAAAGATATGTTCATGATATATTATTAATATTTTTTTTTCTTGTTGCCCAGGATAGAGTGCCTTGGTGTCAGCCTAGCTCACAGCAACCTCAAACTCTTGGGTTCAAGTGAGAATTGAACCTGCCTCAGCCCTCCAGGAGCTGGGACTCCAGGTACCTACCATAATGTCCAGGTAACTCTTTCTATTTGTAGTAGAGACAGAGTCTCACTTTAATTAGGCTGATCTTGAACACCTGAGATCAAGGAATCCACTTGCCATGGCCTCCTAGACTAGGCAGGCACAAGCCATTGCCCCCAGACTTATTAATTTTTTTTCTGTAGTTTTTGGCCAGGCCTGGGTTTGAACCCAGCACCTCTGGCATATAGGGCTGGTGCCCTACTCCTTTGAGCCACAGGAGCCTTTGAAATGGCTACAAAATAGTCTGTACCATTTTTAAAAAATGATTAAAGACAAACTACTGAAAGGAATACACCATTTTAATGGCAGTTGTCTTTGGATATTATAATTATGGGTGTTTTATATTTTTCTCAAATGTCTCTATTTTCCAAATTTTCTAAAGTAATAATGATAATCAGTAAAAACAAATATTTACAGAAAATTTTTATGATCTCTAAATGACTTAAGAGTTCAGTAGGAAGAATTTCAAAACATAAGACAGTTCCCTTTCTTTTCCCTCTTTCCCTAACGAGGATGGACTATTAAAACAAGGCCACGTCCTTCTGCTTTAATCTTGTATCCCCAAGGATTTCACATCGGAAAAGTCCACCCTCCCAATACCTCGTCCCTACCTTTCCCAACTGAGATGTTATTTTCTCCCCATTAAAAAAAAGTCTCCATAGTAATATGCATAAGGCAAGGAAACATTTTAAACTGTCAGCTTAATGGTGCACACAGGAATTATGGTTGCTCTCAGTTCAAGTAAATTTTAATGAATAAAGTAGCTTAAAAAAATGATATCTTCAAACTATAAATGGAAAACTTGTTCAGTTTCTCAGAGGCTGTTTACTGCCATGGGAGTTACTTGATTTAAAATTCTTCACAGAGGATGGCTTAGATATGGTTAGATTACTCTGAGTTAGAGTAGCTCATGAATAAAGCTGAAAGGAAAACAGCACAGTGCTAGGAGTGAAACTTAGGGGTGGACATTTAAGATTCTTGGGTCTCGGAGTCGGCCATTGTAAAATTAGGATTGGGAAGTAGTTAAATGCTACAATCCTTTATACACCCGATTTCTAATTCTAGAGGTATATTTGTCAGCCATATAAAGTCAAGAAGAATGTAGAATTTATAACTCCCAAATAACATCATTTTTGGAAAGGTATAGATGATTTAAGGATAAGACCAAGAAAGAGAAAGTTCATAAAAGATTTAACATTGAAATATCACAAACATCAAAGCAGATTAAACTTGGAAAAGACATTATAAATTCTAAAGCATTTATAAATAGGATATGATGAAATGCATGCTGAAACAACACCTGCATCAAGGCTTTCTTATTCAAAATGTTAACCATTAAGAATTCTTCTCTTTTGCTTAATAAAAAAGAAATTGAATCTTCATTTACATTATAGACTAAAACAATCCTTTTAAAGGATATTGGGAATAGAGTACCAAAGAATGTTTAAATGGAAGGATGAAAGAAGATTGCAGATGGAGATTGATGAACTGTGTATATACAAGCATAGAACCCTCAAAAACATAACCCTACAAGAAAAACAAAGGTAATTGTACCTAGAGACATTCTATTCCATTCAAAAAAGTCTGTGAGCCTTTAAAAGGAATCTTCTTGCAGTCTTCTTCCTACATAAATGTTTTCTATACACAACAGTTCTTTCTAAGAGAAGGGCAATAGATTTAACACATCAACACCATTTGATCTTTAGTGTGAAGGTACCAGGTTTGAGACACCTGCCTTCTCCCTGGATCCAAGTCATTTTCCTGTGTTCTTTGGATACAAGTAATCACTGCTAAGAATTATTTATTAGATAATACGCGTTGGAGGCTTACAAAGATCTAGGTAAAAGCCCAAAGTTGAACAGACTAGTCATTATGGCATAAGGGTCTTGTTTCTCAACTGCAAAGGGACAATCTACATTAGAATCTCTTGAAGTGGATGTTTATGAATGCAAATTCTTCAGCTTTACCACTAATTTACTGAATAGAATCTCTAGGGTTATAATACAGCATGTGCCGTTTTAATAAGCTCATCAGGCAATTCTGACATGGCTTACACATTAAGAATCACCAACTTCACATTAGCTTAATGCACTGCCACTTGTAAAAGACTGGGTTACTATATGACTACAATGTTGTTACGCTTTTAAATATAATTTACATACCACTTTACAAACATTCTCTGTTTTATTCCTTATATAACCTGGTTAAAAGAGAACATGAATTGTCATTTTCCTTCCATTTTAGAGAGGTCATCACACCAGCAACCGGCTCATGTTCTTTCCAATACACAACAGATTTAAATAAAAGCTATCAAGACAGTCACAAATGAATTGCTAATGGTGGAATCACAGGCAATGTGAGAAATAGGGATTGCAGGCCCCAGATAGAGCTAGAAAAAATATATACTATTGCTTCTATATAAGTAGCAGAGGCCTCTAGGAATCTTTCTATGAACATTTAAGTATCTATGAATATTTATTGTCAGACAATAAGATGCATCAAAAACCACACTCACTGTCCCCAGGGAATTTAGTCAGGTTAGATTGTATTTTGAAAATGTAGGGAGTGTTTCTGTAAACACATACTTTGGACATAGCTCAGCATCATCCCTGAGGCCACTCATGAAACCTGGAAGCATTCACCTTCACCTAGTTGGAGAGATCTCTGCTTCAGGACAAATGCTGACCCTCTCATCATGCTTCATCTCGACATCATTCTTCACACTATAATAGCAAAAGGCATTTCCAAAGTGAGACTGTCTTTGTAAATTTCTTTGTCATCCTTGTGAAGAATCAAATGCTTTAATTATTAAGTTTCTGACAGAATGTCTCAATTTTCTAAGTGCTCTTTAATAATTTCCTGCAAATAATTGGGTGTTTCAATTATATGTAGCTCCTTGTCACTGCTCATCTAAAAAACATCTCAGCATTAGTTAAGGAAAGATGTTAAGCCTGAATGTTTTCCTGGGTTGTCTGCACAAGTTGTTGTTTTTTTTTTTTTTTTGCAGTTATTTCAAGAATGATCAAAAGCCAGTGGGTTCATCCTTCAACCAGAATTCTCATTTCTTTTCCAAAAGACTTAACTCTAATAAGCAATAAGAAAATTAAACCATCACATTAACGAAATGTATTAACAGCCAATCAACAATCTTGACCATCTACTCTCATTTTACTTAACTGTATAAGGCAGTGTTTTTTTACCTTTTCTATCTCACAGCACACTTGAACCTATGGTTAAACTTCTGTGGTTTCTGTGGTGCAATTAAATTATGTTGATCAAAAAATTTTAAAAAAGAATATACTTACTGAGCTTTGAATTTTCTTTTGAAAATAATTAATATCTTTAAAAACTTTGCCAAGCGCTGTGGCTCACACCTGTAATCCCAGCACTCTGGGAGGCTGAGGGGGGCAGATTGCCTGAGCTCAGGAGTTTGAGAACAGCCTGAGTCAGAGGGAGACTCCACGTCTAAAAGAATAGCTGAGCCTTGTGGGGGGCACCTGTAATCCCAGCTACTCAGGAGGCCAGGAGTGTGAGGTTTCTGTGAGTATGACACCACAGCACTCTAACAGGGACTACAAAGTAAGACTCTATCTCAAAAATAAATAAATACATAAATAAACAAACAAAAATAAAAAAAAAAAACACTTTTGCAGACTACCTCAGATCTTCTCCTGGCACTCCAGTGTGCCACGACACACCAGTTGATAATCACTGATATAGGGTCATCAATTCCTTTCATCATTTTCTCCCACTCCAGCAGGTACATAGAGACTGGGCCCTTTCGGTGTTCCCTTCACAGAATCCATAAAGAGTTGCTGTCTGCACCTCTCCTGGACCTTTTAAGGATATAACCTGTGCTCACCTCTGTGGGCACAGAGAGAGCACCGGACACTGGAAGCAGCTTCCTAGGCTGAAGTTCCAGCTCGGCACATTATAAACCTCTGACTAAGTCAGACCACTTAAAGTGACCAGGCCACTTTGCTTTCTCACCTTCAAAATGGGGCATCTATTCTGCCCTAGGGCAAATAGAGCAAAATGAAAAATAAAACTATCACATTATTTACAGGCTTTTTGTGGAATCAATGGACTACAAAACAATACACTATTCTGTAAACCAGAAGAGCTCTACAAATGTGAAAATGGAAATGAACCAGACATCTCTCCAACTACTAGAAAGACATCTGTCCCTGTCTTATAGAAACCTGTGATGAAGAAGGTGTGCCCAGCTAGCCCATTCACACATGTGGGCTCTGGGCATCAGAAGAGCAGCTGCAGGATGAGAAGGGCTGATGGGCCTCACCTGTCCTCCGGCTGCTGCAGGACATGGCAGAGCCTCCCTAAGGTGTATGTGAAGGAAAGCAAAGGAGGCCGGTGAAGCTGAATTTGAGAGACAGCAGAGAAGGCATTTGCAGGCCTCTTTCAGGGACTGTTGGGAGAGAGCAAACAGCATGCTGCTCCGAGCAGAAGGCACTTGATAAGCACTTGATGATTGATTGGTCTCTGCAATCTTGGCACAGCTGAAGCAGTGATTTGCCAGCAGAGTGTGTAAACACCCACATTTTGGTAATAACCTAAATATCTGCATATTGTGAATGAGGAGGCCGACTGAATGAAATTATGTAAAAACAGAAAGCTCCCTGCACGTCTTGCCTTTACTCTTCTCTTTTCAGACCCAGGAAGTTTTCACCCTGAGGTCACTAGGGCATCCACAAGGGACACGTGGAGCCCTGCCCTATTTTCAGGGAGCGTTTTTGTCTGTGTGTACCCTTGTCTGGCCCTGTCTGGGAGCTCCCAGCCAATGTGTAGCGAGCACAGCACTGCGTTCTCCACCTGAACTAAGAATATGGTCTCTTCTATATTGTTTTTCCCTAAGGTCAGTACAAAAAAAAAAAAATTATATTGTTTGATGGGTCTCACATCTGAGGAAAATAGAACACATGCACAAAGAGGCCCAAATTGGGGCTCAGCGCCCCAGACCCAATTGTCTGAGTTACTAACAGAACTCATTGCATTGTTCTTTATTTTACAAAGGCACTCATTAAAGCAGTGTTTTCTGCTCGTGCTATTTGCTCATGTGAGAATGCCTTGCTCTTTACTCACCCCCACACCCATCTTTCCCCGTTTCTATGAAGGTCCACCTCCTTCATGAAGCCTTTATGGATTCCTTGCTGAAAAGTGTTCTCTGATTTCTAAACACCCACTGGGCCCTAGCACATATTGCCAAGGCATTTCTTTGGAGACCAAATGGCAGGCACTCCATCTAAAGAGTCTCCTGATTCTCTAAAACACTACGGCATATATGAATGTGTGGGGTAGAACATAGACTCATATGCTGGCCTCGGAGGAGCCGAGTCATGTCTTCTCCATGGACACTTCGCCATTATCTGTTGCCTAGAAAATCACCTTCATTTTAAGGTATTTAGGAGAAAATTCAAGTTACATGTTTTCACAGATTAAACTTATTGCTTGCACCCCCATACTACAATAGTAAACTTTGGGGGAGGAGCAATAAGGATAATCACTTTATTAGCTTCTTGTCTTAAACGCATTTTGCTTTGACTAAGTACTCTGATCCTAGTGACACCTGACTGCAGATATCACCCCAAAGACTTTGCTCAAACTTTGGAGAGTGAAAGTGATGGGACACTGTAAAGTGACTCCTTCTCAGAGTGCCTATATCACCCCCACTGATGTAAATTCAAGCATGAATGTTAAGTGACTGTTAAAACAATCATTCATTTTAAGAAACTGGCTGTGTTTAAAATAATAGGTGATTCAATTACAGGTTCTGTGCATCTTTATTTGATTTAGTATTCTGAAATGCTTGTGTTCTATCTAATTGCTAAACTCTTAGTGTCTGGCTCTGGGATCAAAGTGGCCACAATAAAAGAAGCGACATTAGCAACTCTGGGCCAGGAAGCACAATTTCTCTTACGGAAATCTCTTTCAGCTGTAATACAGCCAGGTAATAGCTTTGCGTCTGCTGACATTTTCAGAGCTGATTGGGCAAAAAAAGAGGGGGAAAAAAGGTACAATCATATTCCTAAGTCTTTCCTCATCAGTTCTGCCCTCTCTTTCCACACCCAAGTTTAAGGAGGCCTAATCTAAAATGTAAAAAATTTTCAAAGAGGGGAAAAAGCAAAAACAAAAACAAAAGACAAACAGACAAACATACCGCACACTGGGATGCAGCAATGGCCTTCACAGTGCGGACTTGTGCTTTCCTGGTTGAACTTCCACAAGGACAAAGAGGATACAAATTGTTGGTTTACTACATAAGAGCCTCTTGCTGACATCTGTGTCATCCTCTTTTGAATGAATCAGACACCAGAAAAGGATCTCAATTTCAACCCTTTGTCTTTACTTAAGAGAGTCAACCAATGCAATCTGATTTTCAAGGCTCAGAGGTGTCTTCCTTATAACTAACTTCACTCCTTTCTGATATTTTCCAGAGCAAAAAAGACTCATTGCTGGAGAGAGGTTCACCTACCACTGAGGAATAGCAGCAGTTTATCAGATTCTCTGCCAGATGTTTACACCATAGCAAGTCTTCACAATAACCCCACAGAGGCCCTATTTTACCCTGGAGAAAACCAAGGCTCAGAGAAGTTTTGAAATTTGCTCAAGGTCAGATAGTGGATGCAATGAGAACTTTAAGAGTAATACTTTAACTCACGAGGGAGTTTCCCCAAATTCCAGCAGTGTCATTTTGAGTGAAAGTGTGGAATCATAGCTAATAAACTGAATGAAAATAGCGGTGTTAAACTGAAGACACAAAAGAGTATTTAAGAAAACCATAGTTAAGAGACTCAAACTTCAAAGAAGTTACTTTCCTTTCTGAATGTTGCCCCAACTAACAGCTTAATTTCAAAACTCATTAAAAATAAGCCGTAGATATGCTTAAATTCCTTATGTAGCCATACAGTACCATGCACATATAAAAACACAATTTGACTTTTAAAATCTTCAAGAAGTCATAATTAGGAAAACATAATTAAAATTAAAACACCCAAAGTAGTTTATGAATTGTCAGTCTTTTTTCTATATCCTGCCTTCAGAATTCATACAATTTTATTTAACCATTTACAGAAGGCTTTCTTTCATCTCAGGAGAACATAGTCACATAATCAAACTCATCACCACTGCTTCCTTTTAATTGTGAATCATGGCTGCACTTGCAAATTAGTCTATTATCACAGCAGATTATCAATTTGGTGGGGAATGCTTTTGCCAACTAGAAGGAAAGTAGTTAATAAACATCTTAAATCAATCACTCCTTTACCCTTGATGTGGTAAAGATGTCGACTGAGATTAATAAATCAGTCGAAACAAATAAAGTGATGAGGAAGGGAGGGACACGGAAGCCTCTGGATGCCATGGGTGGTGAAGAATCACCATGCCCAACAACAATTGGAAGCCAAGAGTAAAGCATTAAAGCTTCAGAGAAATGACTTGTTGAAAACTAGTATATCCAGATCATCATTCACAGAGGGTCCATTAGGAACCAAAGGCAAAAAAAGCTAGAAAAAACAAAATCCTCAGTCAGAATAAATTATGTTTACTGATAGCATATGTAGAGGTTAAAACCATGGACTTCCTGGTGTAAGTCCAGGCTTCATGACTTCAGTTTCTTAAATTTGACTATATTTTAACTTTGCTATGCCTCCATATCCCTATTTGTAAAATGGAAGAGTAACAGTACCTAGCTCACAGAGTTGTTGGGAGAGTTAACTAAGTCGTCATTTTGTTAAGACTTTAGAGCAGTACCTGGCACGTCATAAACACGAAGCGATTGATTGTGCAATAAACCAATGAATTAGTTGGCCACTCACACCATTTTACATAGCCCTCGTTTTTTCCCTGCATAGCCTTTTTTTTACTAGGGAGAATTGGGAGACTGAAGTGATCCTACAATATTTTAGACACTTCCTCACTATAAACCAAAATTTAAATTACTTCTTTGGTAAAGAAAATTAGAATATTAATTTATTTTAATAAAAAGAAAATGCAAGGTTTTGCATTTAAAAAGAAGATTACTGAGGCAAAATCTTATTACCTGCAAGTACAAATAGACCATTGTTATATGTTTTAGTTCTTAGAAAAGCAACCAGACCTCAGTACCTTGTATCTTAACATTAGGAAGATGTTTATCAGAACCCATCCAGCCATGTTCCACTTTTGATTATGGTATACTAACTTATAAGCAGCATCAAAAACTGTGTATCTCAGTCAGGTACAGTGACTCATGCCTATAATCTCAGCCTTTTGGAAGGTTGAGGCAGGAGGATTGTTAGAGGCCAGGAGTTCAAGGTTGCAGTGAGCTATGACTGTACCATTGCATGGCAGCCTAGGTGACAGAGTAAAACCTTGTCTCTGCGGAGGAAAAAAAATAGAAAAGAAAAACAAACTCTGTATCTCACTTGGGACAAGTCTTAAGCAAAAGAATGAATAGAGAAACCAAATACATTATTTGCATATTTAACAGCATGTCCAATTAACCACTTTGCTGACAGAGATTAATCCATTATTCATCTTATTCCAGCATATGTTAATACTTTGACAATAGACATGAAAAATGACTGATACAGCACATTGCAATTCTGAAAATGTTAACTGTGGACTTCAAGAAAATGTAGCTTTGAGTGTTGAGGAAAGTTTCTCTATTTCAACTTTGGAGAGAGATAATCTGGAAAATCAATCAATTGTCCTACTATGTCAGAATAAATGGTCCAATATGATGAGATTTTCAGAAATAAGTATGAAATACAAAGGAACCAGGCTATGAAGCAATGCCCTGTCAGTCAAATACAAAGTCCAGTCTCTATACCCATAAATTCCCAGAAGTACTTACATTAGTCAGGCTTCTATATTATTTCTCTAAACCAGACTATAACCTACTTGATAATTTAAAAGGATAACTACATAAAAAATGACACGGATACGAACTAAAGCACTCACTAAACTAACAAAGACAATACCTTGAAATATTTGAAAATCAAGTTTCTCAAAAAACTACACACTTCTTTAAAATGCGCCGCTGCTTGCCCAGATCCAAGTGCTAATCATTAGTGTGAGAGTATCGTGACAGTGGGTACCACGTTTTCCCCTCATGTATTTTTTTAGAACAGCATCATAATCACCCTTAGCGATGTGCTTTATACTCTGGAACTATCCACACTTTAGATAATTCAGTCGCAGTGCAAAATTAGAGATGTCAGAATCCAAAATTATCTGTTTTAAGAAGCATCCAAAATACCACTTCTCTTAGGCAACTCTCAAACCTGTAGTCATCTAGAGAAGTATGCCATGATGCCCAGACGGTAACTAATAGGCCAGGCAGGCTGCAACACAGAATAAATTACCCACACGAATGTTAGTCCACTGGCAACCCAGACACTGGAAACGATCGTGCAGAACTGATGTCCAAATCAGGAAATGTCACTGCCTTGTATTTTACCACATATTCAAAAGCTGTTTGCTTAATTTTTTTCTTTCTTTCTAGTTGCTAATTTTCATACATATATGCTTTTGCCAGTTTTAGTTATTTAATTAAAAAATCACCAAACATATACGTGAACATATTAAAGCTTACAACTTTGCTTTAAAAAAAAATTAGGTCACATTATATAACACACTTAAACTGGAGATCCCACGGCCCCCTAGGATCCTATATTCTGAATTTAAAAATGGCTACAAGACTCACAGAAGGTTTATATAAAATGTAATATGTACATAACCACCTACCTTGAAAGCACATCAGAGGAACACCTTTCTATACTGCCTCAATTAGAATTCACAAATCTCACAGATATTAAGTCCACGCCATTAACGGAGTAGAGTCTTCTCATCTACTTTTATATGCTTGGTGTTTAAAAGGAAGTCTGTACAGAAATCATCATCTTCTAGTCTTACAGCTTTTTAGTATACTTGTTATGAGTTGATTAATAATATTTGTTATCATGCCTGAGTATAGCCCCTCCAGCTGAGTTTGAGAAGGGACCTCATACATTAATCCTTCTCCACCTTCCTTGTTATGTACAGACTCAGGACCACAATGCAACATTCGATAAAATTTCTTGCACTGGAATGCAGATAAAATTTCACATCAATATTGATTTGAAATTCTTACAGTTCTTACGAGCGAATTAGGTTTTATTTTTTACTTTTTTTTCTTAAAGAAGCAATAATGGGGGGCGAGTGAATTGGAAAGTGATGATGGAGGGACAAAATGAAGCTCTTCTAAATTCAAATGTGGTGTCTTTCACGCCCCACACCCCGACAAAATCCTGCCTCTTATCATATTGTCATCGAAAAGCAAAAGTTCTGTGGCTACTTATTAATTAAGTGACCCTGACAGAATCATCACCTCTCTAAATCTGTTTCCTTGTCAGCAAAATGATGATCAGAAGCCCTGCCAGGGTTGTGCTGATGATTAAATGAGACACTTTACATGAAGGCACTGTGGAAATATATACTTAAAAGATAGCTGTGTTCGCTCAGTTCTGTCAAAAGCTTGAGGGAATGCATTGTTATGTGATCAACACTGAAAAAAATCTTGCATTTTGTGAGAGACTAGAATATTTAAAAAGGCTATTACAAGGTTCTGGGTGGAAAAATGCTCTGCACCCCACACAGAGCGTGACAAAAAGACCAAGGGAAGGAAGCAGGTGCCCTTCTACGTGACGGTGCTGGGACATCGGTGGAGAGGCAAGTACTAGGTAAAGTGGACCCTGAGCCGCACCCCACACTGTAGCTCTGTGCACCTAAGTAAGTCACCCCCTAAACAATGATGAGAACAAATAGATGACTTAAGGGACTGGAATTTCATCTTTGCAAAGATACCTCCACAATAAGGCTCTGGGGGAAACAAGAGCATCAGGGATCTTAGAGGTGGGTGAGAGAGAGAGAGAGAGAGAGAGAACAAGCATATGAATAACGAAGGAAATAATGTAAAAAGCCATGCTCAGTATTATTACTGGGATTGCTACCATCCCCAAACACCATGTTTTTCATTAAAAAGAGGCACAGTAGTATAAAGGCGTCCCCTGAAGGCAGAGGATGGAAATGGACAACAGTAGCATCAGGATGATTTTCTCTATGTACAACAAATCGGGTGGCGTTATTCTCTTCTCAGAGGCTAATCCTAAGAAGAGCTGCCTTTGCTTACACAGAGGTCAGATGAATGAGTGCAGCTCCCCCTCCCCACCGGAGCATGGGCTGCAGGGAGGAGTGTTTATAAAGTCTCTTTTAATTATTAAAAAAAAATTTTATTGGACGCCGATTATAGTCTGGGAACTTTAAAAATTCATGGTCTTATTTATTCTTCACTGCAATATAACTTATTGTAGTTTCACTTTATAGATCAAGACAACATTTCCAGGGAAGGGAAGTAGCTGAGTGAGTTTACACAATGCTAGTGAATGGTAACGGTCAAGTTTTCACATAGATCATGTTTCTGAGAAGGGTCCTCGCCAGATCCAGCTGCCTCAATTATTTATACAGCCGTGTGAATTTAAATCAATGAATTCCAGTCTTAAAACAAATGTTATCTCTATTTGAAAAATAAAAGTAATAAAAGTATGTCTTGTGAGAAGAAGTACATGCAGCAACTTGGTGGAAAGCAATTGCGCTACAAGCTCTCTCTAGAACACTGATAACAAAGGACAACAAAAAGTAGGGAAAATTCACATTTTGATGGTTTTATCAGATCATCTCCTGTTAACTCCAAGATGGTTGCTACATGTACATAAAGTTTACGCCTTTTTGCATGCATGCTTGGAGATGACTTGTTTTAAAGAGAAGGTGGACTTGTTTGCTCTAGAGTGGACTCTTTCTAATGGTAGCTTGGCCATGCCTGGGATACTTGCCTCCTCTAGTCTCATCCCTGCTCTCATTAGCCCCATCATTCTCTGGACTTCCAGAGAACCTACTTCCCACACACAAAATGTCTACACCTATTAAAGACATTTACAGTACATTTAGTCAACGAGTGAGTAAACAATTTTAGGAATAAATCTGTTAAGGACTGTGGTTATCAAAAATGACTTTAGAATGCCAACATTACTTGGATTATGACTAATTCAAAGAGTCCACCAAATACATTATCTGCCCATTTTATTGCAAACAGCATTTTAAGGAAACAAATTTTTTGTCCAAAAAGCTGAAGTAAAGAAAAGGTGTCGAACAGCAATATCTATTTTAGTAGAACAAACATAACCAAGAATGTGCTGGGTCACACATGCAAATTCATTACCGTCTAATTAACATCAGCAATGAATAGCTAAATATGTCTTCCATGTAGAGAATATTGTGTGAGGTTTTGCTAACTCTCAAAACCAGCAAAAAGGGTAACGGGATCATCCTGTCAAACAGCAATCTCCTGTCTCTTAAAAAAACATCAGAAAAACACAAAAACCTCTTCAGCAGCATCAATGAAGTGATCTGCAGGACACAGAGGTGAATCAACCTTCCTTACAGTGTGACTTATTGTTAAAGGATACTGGAAGCAAAATTCTGGACTGCTTCTTCTAATGATTTCTTCTGCAAGAAATTAACCATTAAAACTCCATGGAGGACCTTCTTAATTCGACTTTCAAAACCTCTGAGCAATTCATGGAATTGCTCGGGGCTATGGGCCATGAAACTTTGATTCTAATTCCTCTTTGATTCTGATCTGGCTCCATGCTTTGGCTCCATGGTTTGTTAGATGCCTCAGTATCCCTACCGGAAAATTATGCTCAAACTTTCTGAGAAACACACCACTCCTCTTACAAGTCTAGTATATGCAGTCACAGTGCCTCAGAAAGAGACACATTATAAATTCAAGTTATAATTATTATCTTTACATAACACCATTGGGTAACTTCAATTACAAACCAGACTTTAAAATCTATTAACATTTCCTTCTGGGGAAGCCCTTTTGCCCTCTCATAGTATAAGCTCATCATGGCAATATAATTTCCGGAGCTCATATTTGTGGGAGGAGAATGCTGGCACTGGTGTGCTCAGATCTGTGATGGCTTTCTCCTCCATCTCCTGAAATTACTGAGAGACTCTAAGCTAATTTTCTGAAGTAGGCAGAGGCACTTAGAAGAGCCGGAGCTGAGATGGGAACCTGAGCATTGCACTGACATCATTCTCTGCTCCCCACATATGGCACACCATAAAAGCAGTACCGGCCGAGCACACTGGTCTATTCTGGACTCGTGGTGGTGGTAAGCGGCATTCTTAATCACCAGCAGGCTTGCATTTTATCATTTACAGTCACACAGTTCTCTATGGAAGTGAAAAAACAATCATTGTTTTTACAGAGGTATTTTCACCATTTATGTTTTTAAGTACACGCAAATAAAGTAGGGCCCTGCAATGTTCTCAAAACCTGCTTCTTATATGCACTTAAAAAAATATATCCTCCTCATCATCTCTGCAACTGGGTCAGCTTGCACAAAGCTGTTCAGGGTAGCCAGGAGCACCGCCTGCACCCGGCAAACCTTGTAAGTGACACCTCATAATAGTGCAAATGAAGCATGGCAAGATGAGAAAATGAAGAAGAATGAACCTGGAGAGTTGGCCCAGCAGTTTTCAAAACACAGGAGCCGCTATTTTATTCCTTAAAAGACACCACACCAATTTTTTCATTTTATACGTTCACGCATATACACATTTTTATGAGAAAAAAATGTGATTCCCAGAAATCCTAACACAGCCTTACAGGCTGGTTCATTTGTGCACCTATGGATTTGCAAAAGGCTCCAATTTTGAACTAAGCATCATTTTTACCTGTCTTGACTTTCAGCTAAGAATTAATCACACTGTCATTTACCTTTGTGCTTTTCCTTCACCCTCATCTTTTAGGCTCTGAGATCCCAGTAATTAGCTGAATATTCAGGGAGCTTACTGACCCAACAAATTCAACATCACCTCTTTGTCATTAGGTTTTTCTTTAAGCCACCACCCTGTCTGCTTGGTTCCCAGACACTCTGCACTCCCACCTCACCTCATTCCTCCATCCCACACTCTGAGAGGCTTATTTTTCATCTTAACGTTCCTTGATTGTTCTCTATAGAGTTAATATTCCTTCTTTTCGAAAGAGGGAAGACATGAAGTATTAAAAGTCCACACCCCGGTTTTTCTTTGATGGGGGGTAGGGTGGTTACTGACAGTTAAGTTTGTTCCTCTGACTGAAAAATAAAAAAGAATCAGAAAGAGAGAAAGCCTCTTCCAAGAGACCGAGTGTGGGGAGGGCGGGCAGAGTTTTAAAAACACACAAATGTGACAACACAATGGAAGCTCGGAAGAAAAGAGAAAGTTTGCTGACCCCCAAGAACGAAACCAATGCTGCCTCTGCACATTCTGTCCACTCTCCTCTCATCCTTTCTCTTTTTCAGTGATAGTTGCCTCTGATTTTTCTTTTCATTCACACACAGAGACGAGCACTGTTTTGTGGAGGGAAAGCAATGTTTGTAGACACCAGCAGACGGCGCCTAACTGGGGCAGAAGCTGCAGTGGTGAGAAGAAAGGAGTGCGGTCTCTGCTGCAGGGCCCCCTGGCTGTCCCTGTCCACAACCCCAGGCGCTGTCCCCATGCAGCCGCAGCCTCTGTCTCGGGAGAGGCAGACACTCGGAGAAGGGGAAGTTGCCGTGCACAGGAGATTCTCAGCCAAGTGGTTCCCACTGGTGCAATTAGGCGCCCCGCCCCCTCGCACCCACCCACGCTCTGTCTGTCCTCCCCACCCAGCCCCGGTTTGCCTCCCTCCCACAGGACTCCAAATTCCTCACAAAGTCAGGGCAGGGGTTGGAAGTGCACCCAGGTAAAGGGAGCAACAAGCTCCTGGAATAAAGGAGCTTGTGGTGAGATCACCAGAAACTCCCTGCTGGTTCAGGGGGACCTCCTCTCCCTTACTTGGCAGTGAGAAGTCCCGGGTTGTGGGCTTGTGGCATCACTCCTCTCTCCCTACCAGCCACTCTTGAGAGAGGAGGAGGGGAAGGAGGAAGGAACCAATTCCTAACCCACGATGAAGTGTTGCTCTATTCCACTCCCAAAGCCGGGTTGCCAGTGCGACTTGGTCCCTCTCCGGTTAGACTAGGCTATGGCTTCTCCTACCAGGCTAGATCCTGGCAGCACCAGAAGCTGCTCAGGGAGAAACTACACAGGAAGAGGGGCAAGGGATCCCAAGCCGAAGCAAGTCTGGAAAGGTTAACGGGTCTTGCAAGAAAGGGGGTTACAGAATGTGAAGAAGAGTGCACAACTTTCACTCTGCTCTCTAAAGAAGTGAATTTTACAGTAGAGGAGAAAAAAATCGGTTGGGTGTGGGGAACAACTCAAAAACAGTTTGATGCTTTAATTTTTGGCAGAGCAGAGAATCTGAAATAAGCATTTCTCTTAAGATTGGAGGAACCTGGCCTCACACTGCCGGCCGCTCTGTAGAAGAAACCTGCCGAGTCAGTCTCTTCTCACTCTGCTCTTCCTGGTTCGGAATAACTTCCTTAGCGCGTCCTTCTCCTCCTCCAGGTAGACCTCCCGGCTTACCCCAGCCAATACTGACTCACTTGCGTTCCCTGGAAAGCACCAAACACTGAGGAAGGAGGAAGCAGGACCTCCTTTATCCCAGTAGCCTTCAGACAGGATCCTCAGGGAGATAGGTTTGCACGGTTAAGCCTCTCTCGGTTCCATTTAGAAAATAACTCAGCCTGATTACCATGAAAAGGCAACTGATCTATGTGTGGAGTGGATGAAAGGAGTATGGTGGGCACAGTCCCCTCCGTGACTGACAAGGGGTGCCCTGCGCTGGAGAGGGTGCCTCGGTTACCCTCCTAGCTTCTCCAATTAAGGGAAGCGGTGGGGCAAAAGGAATTGGCCTCCTGTTGAGTGAGTCCCAGGACTGGACCGCTTGGCTGTCACTGCAGTCTGGGCACACTTTGGAGGAATGTGCGGCTGGAATCTCTCCCTCCCCCAGGCCAGGGAAGATGGGCAGGAGGTGGGGCAGCGCATACAGCACAGACAAAAGGTTCTGCAGAGCCCTCCTCTCTCTGGCGCTCAGGTCCCTTAACTGCGCGCGGAGCCCCATCCGGCCACTGAGTGACCTTCTGGCGAGTGACGCCCCCTTCCCGAGGGGCCCAGCCGCCCAGCCGGAGCTGGTCCTTTTAATAAGTGCCCACATCTCTCTCTGCCTGCACCTCGACAGGGAACGCCCCTCCCACCCCTCACCACAAACACCCACGACGCCTTCCCCCAACCCCTTTCTATTGTCTTCAAAGAGATAAGCGGCTCCCACCAACACACACAAATGCACCTCCCTTTCCTCCAGCTCCCATTTCTCTGAGCCATAGGAGCCCAGAAGCGAGTGCAGGGTTGACAGGGGGGAGCGAGGGGTAACCCGCGAGAACTTGGCATCGCAGACCCACCGTGTCCGCCTCGCAAGGATGCCGGTGACCTGTAGATTGCAATAGGCACTGAATGATGCTTGCTGCTGCCATGGAAATGGTGGATGTGGTGCGCTCCCAAACTGGACGCCCCCCACGCCACTCCTAGGAGGCCGCTGAGGGTGAGCGGGACTATCCAGAGCAGGGCCAGGCGCCCCCCTGCGCCGCCGCCGCCGCCGCCGCCACCCCCGGGCGAGCCCAGCTCGGCGCCGCACCGGAGCATCCTCTGGTACATGGCGGGGCGCCCGCCGAGGGGCGGCCGCCGCGGGAGGCAAAGTTTGGGGCGCGGGGAGCGGAGAGGGCGCGGGGGAGCAGGCGGCGGCGCGGGGTGGGCTGAGCGGCCGGCCGCCTCACCGCGCCAGGGCACCCATCCTCTCCCTTCTTCGGACAGTCTTCTCGGGGTCCTGGGGTCCGCCGTGCCTTGCACCCCAAACAATCCGAAACATAGCCGAGGCGAATGCAGCGGGCCGGGGGCTTGTCCGGGAAGGCAGCCCCGGGGAACAGCGAGCACAGAGCGGGTGGCTGCTCCCAGATTTCCAGGGCTCCAGGTTCTCGAGAGATACTCCGAAAGAGTTTCGGGCGAGAGTGCGTGCCGGGGGGTGGGGAGACGAGAAATTGTTTAAAGCTCCTCCCGGAGGGTCCTCACTTCTACATGACAGCCATCCACCGCGAATCCACTAGGTAAATCCATTTAGCTCTGTGTGGGGGAACCGGGGAGGCCACTTCGCCGGCCCAACCTCCTTTCAAGGGAGCAGCAGACCCCATGGAATCGAGGCACCCCTTCCCTCCATTCAGCCCCGGCCGGCTCGCCCGCCAGCGCCAGCCTCCCCCGGGCAGCGCGCGGAGCAGCGGCGCGCATCGCCTGCTCCCGAGGCAGTCTCCGTGTCCGCCGCCTCCTGACACTCACGCCCGGCGAGGGGTGCAGAGGCAAGAGTGCACCCTTATGAAGAAAGTGGGAATGGAACGGGGGGAAGACAGCTGAGAAGAAGAGGGGGACGCAAGAGTAGGGGAGGGAAAGAAAGAAAAAGAAAAAGAAAAGAAAGAAAAAAAGAAAAGAAAGAAAGAAAGAAAAAGAAAAACCACACACGCTGGCGAAGCAAGGGGCTCTATGCAAATCTGCAGTCTCCAAACAGCAAATCACCGAAGCTCGGATGCAATGCAGAGGACGAGCCTATGTAACGAGGGAGGCTGGTCCAGCTTCCCACAAAAAGCCCCCGTTTCGCTTCTCCCTCGCATTCTCCACACATCAGAGGGACACGTGTATAGCTATGCGGGAACACCTAAAAAGCAACTCTCCCGCCGCCAGGTGATCCTTCCATCTGAATGACAATGGCAAACGGCACCCTTCCCCTACCTCTGTGGTGTAGATGTAACCAGTGTTTTCAGAGCTCTTAAAAGGGAAAGAATTCGGCTCTTTTTATTGGACCAAACTTGTTCTACCAGGTGTTTAAACCCAATCTGCTAAATATGGCTTGACACCATCTACTCAAGCATCAGGTCTGATGATCTTTTAATCACACATATTGCTCACAACAAAGAGTCTTCTTCCCATCGCAATATCGTATCTCATACAAGGCAGTGGAAGTTCAAGGGGCCAAAACTCCCAAGGAGGGAAAGGGGTGAGTTAATTTGGCAGCTGGAGAAGAGGCAGAAAGTGAGAGAAAGGGAAGAGCTTCAGGAGACAGAGAAGAGAGAACTGGTATGAATGAAATTGCTTGTATTTCAGTCAACGTTTTAGCAATCTTTAAGATCTCCCGAGATCTCTGTGGCAGCCCCATTGTGATGATCTTTCCTTGGGGTGGAATTCTGCCATTCTTTCATCCTGTCTCATAAAGAAAATAGCATAGAGGAACAGAAATTCCTAAATCTAGTACCCCCAAGGAAAAGAGAGCATTTATATTCTGAGCCTGAAACACAGCCTCTTTTACTGAAAGCTGTGTGTGTCCTGGCTGAAAGACCAGGAAAATGAACACACACCTAAGAACAGGAATCTAGCAAAGCAAATGGACTGGGAAAGAAGGACCAGAGGCTCTGGAGGCTGGCCATCAGGACTTAGGACTATGTGGGAACACTGCCTTGCTTTACAAAAGGAAATAAAAACTGTGGTAGGTCTAGTGGCTGGGCTGTGTGTGCATGTGTGTGCATTTATTCTATTTAAACACAAAAGAAAACAAACAGGCACACAAATTCTCACTAATATATCTCACCATCTATATAATACATATTATTGACAAAAATAAAGTCCTGTATTATTAAAAAAAAGAGTAATAATGGGAGGATTTGATTCAAATCAGCTACTCGTCCAAGTGATCGTTTAGACTGTGTATTACTACTTCATTCCAAGGGTCAACATGAGACTCTGACGACCACTATTTAACAGTGTCCAAGAGCCCCTCAAATCAAACCTGCAGCGATCCAAATCTCACATTCCTGTCCAAAGTTTATTTGATTTTACTAAAAAGATAACTCCTCAGTAGTTCATTAATTGGAATAGTTGACACTTGCTAAAGAAGGTGCGCTTTCCACTACCTAAGTATGCCAGGTTTTCTGACCTCTCACACCCGCTCATAGAAGAAAGAAAAAGAATATATAGCATCTTCCACTGACCCTGCTTTTATTCTCAGATCATTTCTTCTTCATTTGTTATGTTCATAAGTATTTTAATTCACTAATAAGCGTATGAATATTCATGTTAAAAATATCAAGTCGAACTTCCAAATGAAAAGGACAATCATCTTCACAGTGTTTTCAGGACTGTAGATCCACATTCTGAACTTGACATTGCACAGTGTGAGCATGGAAGGAGCACTGCATTAAGAGTTAGGACACCTGTGCTGTGCTCTTGACAAGGCCATTTACTGGTTATATCACATTAGTTACTTTGCCTTTCCCTGAGGCACTGTGGCTTCCATTATAAAATAGTCATGTTCCTATCTTTCCTAACAATCCCACAGGGTAGAAAGGATATAATGCAATATTTAATGTTAGAGTATTTAAAATATATCAAACGCTCCCTACAATGAAGTCATTATGCCTCTCCACTCATACAGGTCTGGCATATGTGCTCTGATTAGCATGCATGAGACTTTCAGCTCCCTCCCACCTATAAGAAATGTGGAGCACTGCATTGTGCTCCAATACCCTCATATATGATGTCAATCTGTTCCTCCCTCCTCAACCAGATGGTAGGTTCCTGAAGAGGACAGGAGTCAAGTCTTTATTTGTACTCCCTCGAGTGCCCAGCATATGTGAAACATATCTACTCTCTTAGTACCTACACTCAGTTCTCATTATGCAAGATTGCAAGGTAGTTATCATAAATCAAGTCAATGGACCAGCAAATACTGAACCATTGTTCCTATGGAAACATATAGGGTTAGGTTCCTGTGAACCTCTGGCCACAACATTTTCATCAGCTGGTCAGTATATAACCCTGTTTTTTGTGTGTTTCTGAGCAAAGTCACCTTATTCAGTACACATCGTTGATTCATTAACACTGAACTTGTGACCAGCAGCACTCTAACTCATGCCAGAATGAAGCTTATTTAAGTATTTTCTCCATAAGGCACATCACAACCTTTCTGCACCTAGAAATGTTAGACAGCCTTTCAGCATTATGCTTGAGGGCCGTTTCAAACAGCAAAATCACCAATAAAGAACACAAAAATGTGAAAAATGTGAGGCTAGAAAAACCTAAAATAAGGTACCTGTTTATAATATGAGAGCTGAAATAAGAAGGTGGAGCAGAGTCTTGTTCAACCTCAGCAAGAGATGTGTGCATCGGGCTTACAGTTATGGCCATTCTCTGCATGTCAGCTAAGGATCACCAAAACGTCGCAGCTTACAAATAAGTTGTAGTACGAAGGTAAATTTGTGTCTGTGAATAATAAGGATCAACTGCATTTGTCATTTTCTTGACTACTGAGAAAGGATAAGGTTGACACTTTGGAAAGTGCTTAGTAAAACTAGAGCCAGGGAAATAGAATAAGTGTAGACGATTCTGATGAACTTCCCAAGAGCACTCAATGGGAAAAGGGCTCCCTTCTGCCCGTGTTTTACCATCTGGGGCATTAGGAAATAAAGGCAGGGTTAAGGAAAGGATAGGCCAGAAATCTTAGTTTTACCAGAGTCTTAAGAGCTAAAGAGAAAATATGTATGGCTGCCTCAAAAGAAGAAATCGTAGCTGTAGTCTTTCAGGCAAAGAAAATGGAGCCAGAAGAAGAGGGCACCTGTGCAATATTTAGGAGGTTCCAGGGTGGATGCTGAGATACTGAGGCTGCGATATTGTTATAAATGGCTGTAATTATCTGAAATCAGGAGAAATTCTCTGTCCAGATAGTGGGGGAAAAGTATTGTGAGCAACAGCATCCCTAATCTGGATGAAGCAAATAAAGTGTGTGCTTACTCAGAAATTTGCATCTAGATTAAAGGAAACTGAGGCATCTTCTGACAAATTGTTCTTAGGTAGGTGAAGGAATGGTTGGCAGAATCATGGCATTAAGCGAACTGCAATTTACCCTCAAAAATTTCAGCATAGACAATGTGATACACACATGTGTTAATGGTGTTCTGTACCCCAGGACTTTTTATCAAGAACTTCTCCTCCAATATCTCAGTCAGAATCACAGAGGCCAGCGGCGCCTTCTAGAAGGCTTGGGCAATTATCATCTCTAATCCTGATCTGACTTTGCTCATTAGTTAGAATATGGGCTGAAGATAAGTTATCATTGGCAAAATCATTCCCTTTTTAATTGGTGTAATGGAAGTAAGGAATGAATTCTTCTGTCGGTGAAATCATTACTATGCAAGATATCTAGATTAACAAAATGTTTTATAGACACACCTCACTGTTACTTCATTAGAGTAGGTGAGTGCAACACGCCTTTCACCCCTAGCATGAGGAATGGTTCCAGAGTAATAGTAAGAACTAATACTTACTTGTAGCTGGCTTGACTCTGAGAGATGTCAATGTATTTGCTCATTTAATCATTACAAAAACAGTCTGAGGCAGGTACTGATGTTGATTCCTAGCTGTTCTCTGTCAATCAGTTGTAGGAGCTCGTGAGCTGGATGCTGCCACTGAATTAGTGTCATATTTGCTTCAGGAAAACCTATTTTTACAAGGTTTTTTTTTCAGGCACCTACGAGAATATGGAGCTGGGACCTCATGAAGCTTCTAGGGCAGGCTATGGAATCTTACACCTACGTATTGATAAATGTCTGTTTCTGTAGCAGAAGTTGGTTTGGGACTTGCACACATTAAGAACTATACTTGTGGGAACTCTTTGAAGAGTGGTTAACCTTCGTTCACTGCTAACAACTGTAGTTACTAAGATCTACCTGAAAGAACCTAAGAGTTGGGTGTGAACTGTCTGACGTTACAGCTCATGATTTGCAATGAACCAGAGCAAGGCAGCCTAAGTTGGTCCACAGTGTTAAGAAATGGGAAACAGGTTTGAAATCTGAGGGGAGAAAACAAAGGAAATAGAGACAGAAAAAGAGAGTGAGTAGAAGGGGGAACAGGTGGGGAAATTTTGAAAAGGACAGGTCATTTCAAATTATTTTTCCATATTCCAAAATCAACCCTTTGTCTCAAGAAACAGGATAGTTGTCAGGCAGACACTTTCAACCTTTTCATGTTTTTCTTAAGCTTAATTGGAAATCCTTACAGCTCAGTATTAAGCTTTTTAAATAGAAAAGCAGACACTAAGAGTGCAGGGGGAAGTGTATATATACAAAAACCCATAAGCACACCAACCTCTTAAAAATTAGAAATGAGGAGAGTGTCAGTCTTGCATTTCCCATTTCTACTGGCGTCAGCATAAAGAAAAGACAAACAGACCCTACATACCCCTCTACCTACATTTCTGAGTTAGAACTGAGAGAGCCAAGAGGAGGAGACTCAGAAACGGGTGTGTTCTGGCGAATTATAAAGATAAGCCCTGATCTTGTTACCTCTATGGGTTATTGCAGGTCCCTTAGGGTGTTCTGGGAAAAGATGAGAAAGAAGAACAAGAGCATAAAAGACAGGAAGAAAAAAATATCAGGGCCAAAAGCATCTCTGAAGTTTCCCTGCAAACCTTTTATTATTCAGATGATAAACTTGTGTTACAGAAAAGTCAAGTTTATTTATGGATGTGATTACTTATCTGGAGGTATATTTTTATCTCCCACCACCCACAATCCAATCACAGATATAGATCTGTAAATTCAGTCAATTTAGCTGTTACCTAGCACCTCCAGGCTAATATAACAAATCAGGGGAATTTTGGAGGACCCTATATGAACCAATATAATCACCCATTCACTCAAATTAAATCAGAACCTGGGTGTAAAATTTGACTTGGGAAACATGACTAGATTTATTCAAATCAAGGTTAGTTGTGTTCAGGATGAAAGTATTTTATAGTCTCTATCTTTTCTTTTATCCTATTTAATAAAAATTTCATATATGATGCCCTGTGTAAAAGTTGGTGCCACTATAACTGCATATTTCAGTACTGTGCTGTCTTTCAGTTGGTATCGTCTTATGTTGTGTGTAGAATTCTTTCAACCAATCTGTGGTGTTGGCCGATTTTTCCATAGGTTCATATACCTTTAATTTGAATGTGTTCATAACCTAGTGGGAAGCATGTAGCTAGAGTGGCAGACTGACTTTGAATCTGAGTTCCACTGTTTTTATTCATGTGACATTGGGTGTGATGGTCCCTTATGCCCCAGTTTCCTTATCTGGAAAATCACTAAGACACTGTAAGTAATGGACAGAACAGTTTCTAAAATACATATTAAACACTCAGTAAACGTAAGTTACCATCCTTTATTCATATGTACTTATTTTAGTTTATCACTTATACATATGTACTTTTTTATACTAAAGACCTAAAGATAACAACCTGTGATGCAGTTTTTGATTTAGTCATATTCTAACTCTCCACACTTGGTCTACAGTCAAGGTTGGCGACCTCTCCAATAGATTCTTACTCCAGCTTTTGTTTCTCTAAGTCTGTGGCATTCTAACTTGAATCTGCAGGGGAACCACTAGATGGGTTCTTAAATCACAGGATTGCTTTGGTTTGGATTGCTTTCATCTTTGGAAAACCCTAATAATTTGCTTTTTTATGTAAAAAGTTCCCAGGTAATGTTGATGCTGCAGGCCAAAGGGAACAAGGCTTTGAGAATCACTCCTCTATCTGAATGTCAAGGTCCTTGACACAGGTTTTATTAACCGACACATGGAGATCTTTCTTCTTAGGCTCCTTACTGATGATCTCACCTCTTTTTAGCTTGTCCTTTAAAGCTGCAGCCAGATTACTGTATCCTAAATCATCTTTAAAATGTGTCTTCACGATGTGTGCCATTAAAAACTATTTGTCCTCATCTCATACCATGTACCTATAAAGTAACTGTAAATTCACTTCAGTTGGGAAAGAAAAAAAGACTAGTTGGTTTACTTGCCCATCTTTTGTATTTGAGCTCTTCTTTGGTTAGCCTTGCTAGTGGCTGTGGGCAGGAGCTCAGACAGCACGGGGTTCAGTTCTTCTACCCACTTACTAGCTAAGTGCCTGGGGCAGTTTATTTCAACTCTGCTTTTTCATCTGTAAAAACTGTTAATAATTGTAGGGTTGTGAGGATTAAATAAGTTGACAGATTTAAAGCATGTAGAGTAGGCCAGGCACGAGGGCTCACACCTGTAATCCTAGCACTCTTGGAGGCCAAAGTGGGTGGATAGCTTGAGCTCACAGGTTTGAGACCAGCCTGAGCAAAAAGTGAGACCCCTGTCTCCACTAATAATAGAAAAACTGAGGATAGAGTATTGTTTGAGCCCAAGAGTTGAAGGTTGCTGTGAGCTATGACATCACATCACTCTACCCATACTGATAGGGTGAGATTGTCTCAAAATAAATACATAAATAAACAAAATAGAATAAAATAACACATGTAGAGTAGTGTCTGATGTACATTGTTATTCTTTTCTTCTTTCTTTCTCTTTCTTACTTTCTTTACTTCAATCCTTTCTTCTCTCCTTCCTTCCTTCCCTTTCCTTCTTTCTTTTCTTACCTCCCTCCCTTCCTTTCTTTTTTTCTCTTTTCCTCTCTTTTTCACTTTCTTTCATACTCTCATTCCCTCCCTCCCTCCTTTCTTCTCTTTTCCTCTCTTTTTCACTTTCTTTCCTTCTCTTGTTCCCTCCCTCCCTTCTTTCCATTTCTTCTTTTTCACTTTCTTTCTCTCGTTCCCTCCCTCCCTTCTTTCCATTTCTTCTTTTTCACTTTCTTTCTCTCGTTCCCTCCCTCCCTTCCTCCCTTCCTTCCTTCTTCTCTCCCCCTCTCTTTCTTTTCTTCTTTCATCCTAGAATAAGTTATTCTTTTCCCTTTTTTTAGAGCAGGAATAAGACAAAGTTTATGATAATACTTGTTTCCATATAAACCTAATACTGGTCATCCAAATAGTCACCATAATAAAACAACCACCACCACCACCCAAGAAGTCCCTTCCATGTCCTGGCATATCAGACCTCCAGTCCAACCAGCAGCAGCTATAGGAAAGACCAATGCTACATACCCCTGGATCTGTGCCTGCATTGCAGGGCACAGGATATCATACATAGCCATCTCTGCAGAAGAAAAAAGGATGAGATTATTGAGAACAGAACCAGAATTGTAAGGATAACTATAAGGCAAGTTAGTGTGATATTAAGATTAAGGAATAATTTGCAAGTTTGTAGTAAATACAGATATTCAAACCAACAACAGAATTCATTCACTATGTACTTAATTTCCTGAATGCCGAGCATTTAGAGGATAAACCAATTTGCTCCATCTTTATGAATATATATCCTGCAGCATAGATTACCATTTGAATGCACTAAAAAGGAATTGAATCATGCAGTTTGAATTGATTCTCTAAATACCTTCATCTGGGATCTATCACCTAATACTCATCTAGCCTGGGATTTATCAGATTATGTATATATGTATATGTTATTAGATTATACAATTTGTTAGAAAATATTTTGATGTTAGTACCACAGAGAAATTGTTACAACTGTTCCATTATGAAATCGCTTCTCCCGGTGAAGTCAAAGTTCTTCAGCATGGTAGATTAAGCCCTTTAGAGTCTGCTTCCATGCTCCCTCTCCTGTCTTGTCTCCATCTTAACCTCTGCCACTTCCCTCAGAAACACACCAGGCTTCAGCCCCACGAACCTCTCCCTCTTCCTCATTCTCCCTTTAAGCACACTGCACTTTTTTTGTTCTTTCTTTGACATTGACCATACTATTCTCTCTACAAAACTCTTTTCTCCTTTTCCCCTCTCTTAACATCCATTCATTCCTCTACCAAATTTTAACACATACTCCTCTATCACAGCGGTTATCAACCTGTGGTAATCAACTTGTGGGTCGCAACCCCTTCGAGGGTCGAACAACCCTTCCACAGGATACATAACCTAATACATCCGGCATATCAGATATTTACATTATGATTCATACAGTAGCAAAATTACAGTTATGAAGTATCAACGAAAATAATTTTATGGTTGGGGGTCACCACAACATGAGGAACTGTATGAAAGGGTTGTGCCATTAGGAAGGTTGAGAACCACTGATCTATCAGATAGTTTTCTGAACTCTGATACACTTCTGCTGGTGTCTCAAGTACAGACTATCACAAATACCTGCAAAAGACAAACAGAAACCACCAGGATACGGAATAAAGTGTTCATGTTACTGTGGTGCTCAATGAATGAATGAAGTATCAAAGCTATTTGTAAATTCTCTTCAGTTTATCCTTGTAGGGTTTTGGTGAGTCCTTCTTCTTGCCTTAAATATATAGGAAATTGAGGCTGAATTTTAATTTAAATGCTAAGTAAATTGGTTATGAAGAGTAATGGAATTCACTGTCATATTTCCCTGCTCGTGTTATAAACAGATGTCTTTCTTTACCATACTCTGTGGGGGGGAAAAAAAAGAAAGAAAATATCACCAAGCTAATATGCTTGCTGCCAAGTTGAATTGCAGAACAAACATTTATAGCCAACTTATAAATCCTTGACTATAGGGTTTTATAATGGAAATACTGGCACCATTTTCTCTATAACAATTCAAATAATATTGCTATAGCAAAATTTATAATGTAACATATTTCTCTGGGATGGATGATGGAAGAACAGCTATAGGAGTTGGAAAAACTTTCAGTAGCTCAATTCCAATCGCATAATTATCCCAATAGTTCAAGTCTCTTGGAATATTTACTTCAAAATGAGTACTATAGGCTCCAAAACATTTATTCTTAAAAACAGGAAATTTTCTGATACCTATATAAGAAATATTTGACCTCTGAGACATTTTGAAAAATCATTAATCAGTGTTTTTTTAACTGTCTTCCTTTTGTGAAAGAATTACTTTCCGTTACATTTTCTCTGTTCTGTGGCTGAGATGATTCCCCCAGAGTACTGTGTGTTTATCTTGACAGGTGTTAGTAGATCTTCAGACCTCTATGGAATTGTTCCTGGTTGCGTGGAGGTACAGCAGAAAACATTACGCCTGCAAAATAATGAACTTACCTATTGCATTCTAAATAAAATAAACCACACATCAAGTGAGATTCATCTACTAATGAGTTCCTAATGACGCTTTCATTAGGCATATGGTGTGGTCTTCAATATTTAACACATGATAATGTTTAAAAAAACACTTGATGATTTTTTAAAAGCATACCTGATGGTTACCTCATATATTATTTTCAAATAAACTGGTTTACCCTAAGACTGCTTTAGACACCTCATCAAAGAGAACAAAAAACATTTCAAAGGGATTTTTTTTTCCTAGTGTCTTAACTTCCATTGCCCTTAAACAATTAACACTGGATTTGTTGCCTCAGCTTTAAGGGAGAGACAAACTTTTAATTTTCTGTGTGCTGCAAAATATCACACCTTAATAAAATTTAGGAGTCAAATACTGAGAATAGGACTATTTTGGTCCAATTCATAGTGGATTGCTCTAATAGTACTGCTACTACCTAGCACAGCAAACATCAGTATAATTGTTAAAACTATAGACTTTAATGGCCAATGGAAAATCAGCGGCAAACAAAATTGGAATCACTTCATATTGGTGATATTTTAATGTACCATTTGTCAAAGACAAAAATTCAAAGCATTTCACAGCAAAACTTGTCTCCTGTAGAAAATTATCAGGTCCAGAGCATGCGCCATCCCATTCCAGCTAACATTTAGAGTAGCATATAAAAGAGCTACAAATAAGTCACATCTTCATTGCTTATCTGTGCCAAATTCTTGATTTCCCATTTCAGGTTCCCTTGTAAATTCTCTCCTACTTCTGTGTAATTGCAGTTGTCCAATTGAGACTAGGAGATTTTATCAAGCATGCATTTGGTTATTATTATTTAAATTTACCCATTTTAATTATTATTTATTGTCAAGCTTTACAGAGGCAAGAAAACAGACATGGTAAGTGAAGAGCCAAGGTGGGTCTTTTCTCCTTTGGCAGCAGCAGACAGAGGCGTACAGAAAGCAACGGATCATGAAGAAAAGCAATTTCCTACTTAAGAATTAGACAGTACCCTCTTTTGTACTGTTAAATCAAAGTTTTACTTATTTTTTTCAAGTAATACTGATTTTTTCCAATTTACATAAATAGTCTCTAGAGAAACTGCAAAGACCCCAAACACATACCCTTTCAGCCAATCAATAGAAAAGATTAAAAAAAAAAAAAAACCTGCTTTATTTTGTACTGCTTTGAACAAGTCTTTACACAGAATGGGGGAAAAATTCAAACTCCTACATAAAGGAAGCATAATTAGCTTAGCAAGGAAGCATTTTTACTGATCCATGAGGCTTTTCCCTTTCCATTTTTTAGGAAAAATATAGGTGATTTTTATCTTGAATTAGCTCACATTTGCTAGCATTGGAAAATTGAAAACTATGTAAATTTCAGCAAATGTTTGCTTTACCTTTGAGGTTCACACTGATATTAACACTGCTGTCAGTTGGTTATAAATTCAGATTTGAGAATACTTGTAGCAGAAAACTGGAGACTGAATTATCATGTGAAAATCCTAATCAATTTTAAATGGATTTGCATTCCTGGAGGGGTAAAACATACTCTGAAATAATAAAGTCAAATAATATTATGTTACGATACAAAATATGGGGTGGAAAACCATGAGCCTATTTTAACAGACTATTTTTTAAAGGTTTGTTGCTTACAGGAGTTATGTTTAAGGAAGTTGCACATTTTCTATGGTGAAAACTGTCATGTCATATAATTAAGAACAAAAGCTCTCTATAGTCTGATAATAGGGTTGTGATAAAAACCTTATAATTTATTTCAACTTATGCCTCAGTTGTCCAGTTATGTCTGTCTAGAATCCTACCCTTCACACTGTTAACAGATACCTGAGAACAGTGGGTGATGAGTGGACGCAGCTTTAAGCTATAATTTTAATTGTCTTTCTTCCCCTCGTTTTCAAAATACTGATGCTATTAAGTCATTGTTAAACGTAATGCCCTAAAGAGACATTAAGAACAAGCAAGTAAATATATTAACAGAGCAGCAATTTCCTGTTGTACATATAATTCCTGAAGTAAAATTTGCTAAATCTGATGGAATAACCTTATACACACTAGGAAATTATTTGTGAAAATTAAAGAAAATAAGGACCTATACGGAGAAACCAATGATAAGAGAGCAGATCTATAACCAGGCAGAACAGAATTTAACCATTACAAACAAGTAATCGTGGAAGGCTGAAGTCAATCAGTGTGGCTGAAGTAAGTAAATTCAGAGGGATGAATGTTGTTACTTTCACCCAACCTAAATCTCCAATCCAATAATAAATACTAAGAGATCAGCTGGTGAGTGAAGTCTGAATTTCCTGGGCTGAAGAGTCAAAGAAAAAAAAAATAAAACAAAAGCTGGATTTGCTGACAAGTCAGAGAATGGAAAATATGCTGATCTTTCCCAGATTAAAAAAAAAAAAAGCATACAAATGATCTGACTTGTAATGAGACTCAGATCCAGTACTAAATAATTCAATAGTCTCCTAAGACTTACTAGATATTATCTATTTAGAAATACCGAGATTCATTTTGAAAATCAGTGACTGCTCGATTACTGTGTATGTTTATGGAACAACCCTGCCCTTTTCTTTCTTGAGTTATCAACCTAAGAAGTTGTTGTTACAGATTACCTCTAAGCTTTGTACTTAATATCTATTCTGTCTTATCTCTGAAAAATAGAGCAATCTGGGGGACAGGGATGAGATGTACAGAATGACCATATGCCCCACTAAACGTACTTATTTTATTCAACTTCCTTGTAGTCAGGGTGCCCTGGTAACCCAGTTAACATCTTGAGTAAATGTAAAGGGAAGTCATTTAGGAACGTTTCTTTCTGTTCTTATTCTTTTTAAGACAGGTTTTGTATCGTGCATTCCTTTTGCTTTAGCCATAAAACTTTCTTGCACCTGCTCCAAATGCAAGTTAATTCCTATGGACAATACCCGTTTTGAGATTATGAGATTGAAACGACACATGATACAGAGCAAGACGACAGAAAGAGCCAAGAGGCTTGCCACCTGCTGCACGAGTGACACTAGCCCTGTAGCACCTACCTCGGGAACTTTTATTAAATTCAAAAAATATCTATTTAATCCAATGGGATTAGGATCATCAGGCTTTGGAGGCCAACTACGTTTCTAATGAATAAAACAATTTTTTAGAAGGATGATTACTCAGGTGAGTCAGCCACTGGGAGCAGCCAAGCTTTGGGAGGAGACATTTATCTTTTAAGGAAAGTAGATAACATATGATTTGATTTGCATTCCTTCAGAACCACATGCATTTTAGGAAAGTCGAGACAACTGCTTTGATACAGAGGCCACTAAAGATAATAACTGGAGAAAAAGGCTGTCCAAATCTACTGAACATAAGAAAATGTCTTTGAGCAAGGAATGCTATGGGGCTGAGGGAAGTGGTTTTTTTGTTTTGTTTGCTTTTCTCCCCCTCTTTCTAAACATGCCAGGAAAAGGAAAGATAATGTTCCATCTCCCGGAGATAGGAAGTTAGAGTTTTCTGGAGACAGACTCCAGCCAGGGATCTCTGATGTAAGTTAGTCTTATTAGTAACAAATAAGTCTTCCCAGGTAACACACAGTACACTCACAGGTGAGTAAGTGCAGGCTGCTTCGCTATGTATTCATTCATCCATTTAATCATCACTGTATCAAATTGTTCATTTATCTAACAAATATTTATTGAATATTTACTCTGCAACAGCATCTGTACTAGGCTCTGGGCTAATCCAGAAAGAAGCAGTCAAGGGCTTGGTTCTAGTTGCGGAAACAAGCCTTTGGACCCACTGACTTCTCATCCGGAGCTGGGCCCACTTCAATCCTCTCCTGAAGTCAGTGAAAGGATGATATGTACCTTGTGACTTGTAGAAACTGCCCTGCAGATGAAATCTAATTGGAGCTAAATGAGTTTTCTTGCCTCAGCTAATACAGCTTCATACACAGAGAGTCCCAAAGCAGCAGTGTGCAAACCTCACACTTCAATCACGCTTACTGGCCAGGTGCTTACCACCTACTTGGCAAATGCTGTTTATGAAGTTTTTAAAAAACAAGTATTTATCCACCAAAAATTCCCTTTCTTTTAATATTCTGTCATTCTGCAAGGCCACTATTAACTGTGATGTGCACATGCAGTTACGCGTCTGTCTAAGGAGGTTCAATTGCCCCAACTCTTGGGCACAACCTCATGATTAAACGCATATAAGCAACAAGTTCTTGATTTGGTCAGTTAGAAAACTGCTGTGGCATAAGATCAATAGTTACATCGCTTACCAAACAATGCCTTTGTCATCGCTTCCTACAGTCCTCCAAAGCCCTGATAAATACTTAAATCTACACTTGTTCTCTCTTCTGTGCTCATGTTCACGCATGTGAAAGCAAAATTGACCCAGGAAGATTCCAGAGGGCACGTATCGCAGTGAAGATTGTTTAAATTATTGTAGTGTATGAAAACACATTTGCAACTGACCGGGCATTCTCCTCATCAGACTCCCATATGTTTCAGAAAAGGAAAAATTAACAAGCACGTATGTAAAATCCTACATGAAGTTTTGAGAAACTCAAGAGCACAGGCTCAAGATGGGGGAGACTTACTCCTGTAGTTGTTAGTGTAAAAAATAACCGGGAGATGTTTACTGAACAACGATGTAATAAAAGGCCAGTTTCATGGAGCTGCGTAAAAACAGGTTTGCATGAATTAAATTCTAGTGTTCAACTCACAGGGGTAATGATCATTTTTTCTGAACTTTACCTAAAGCACACATTTGACTTACTCGATACCCCACTTTAAAAGGTACACTGGCAGACAAGGGAATGACCAGACTGCCGTAAGAGCGAATATATTCAGGCTGGACTGACGGGTACTGAGGGAGATAGTATAGACATTCGAAATACTGTAAAGTGTTCACACAGAAACATGGGAGGCTTATTCGTACTGGCCTTGTAATTACAGGAAGGGCCACTAGGTAGAAATAGGATAATAAAGGAAGCAGATACTGAAACTTGATGTGAAGGCTCCAGGAAGGGAGCACAGATTTGGAACTATTCTACATTTTCACAATGGAATTTCTCATTTATCTTTCTGCGGTGAGACCTTGCTTCTGAATATTTCTTTAGATAAAGGAATAATGGAGTTTGTAAGAAATAACGAGCCAGCATTAGTTCTAATCGTCAGCCAAGGAAAGTAGATTCACATGCAAGAATGGAAGAGAAGGAGCCGAAGGAGCCAAAGGAGGATTGCGGAACATGTTTGAGTGCACCCGGGGAGGGCAAGCGACTCACCCCCAAGCACTTCCTTTAGGGGGGTGATATAACTGTTAATAATAAAATGGACTTGTGGTTATAATCTTACATATTTTCATTCACATGTCTTTAGCTCAGAGAAAAGAGCAAGTGGTAAACACATCTCAGCAAATGCAAACAACAGTGTTTAAAAAAGGTGCATGTAAATCAAACAGAAAAACAAAAAAAATAAGTACATTAACTTATTGAAGATTATATATATCCTCTGTATTGTCCACTGGGGTCTTCCGCACTTAGACTGTGCCTACTGAATTATAGATTTCTGATGAAGTTCATTATGTGTGCTCTAGTGGATCATAAGTATAAAGAGTTTTATCACCACTCAAATTAGACATGAATTCTTATCCTTGGATGTCAAATCACATGCATCACTCATATAGGAAGTTAAACAAATCCTACAATTCCAATAAACAGGCCTGGATAATTTAAAATGTTATGGTGTTATTTCTTGTCTATATTCTGTTGAAATTGATGGACAGCTACCTTATGTACTTTCAATCTGGAAAAGTAGCCACTTTCTGATGTTCTTTTTGATTTCTGACTGTAATATCCCTCCATGATATTCCCTATGGTCTCAAACACCCACGTATCTGAAGCTAACTGGCATACTGATGACAGGTGATGCTAAAATAACTTCTGACCCTCAGTTCCAGGAAGAGGGGCTACCTAAAGCAATGCTCAGTATTTCTGTGAGTTCTGATGCTTCTTAAAGTATA
Organism: Otolemur garnettii; assembly: GCF_000181295.1. NCBI lineage: Eukaryota > Metazoa > Chordata > Mammalia > Primates > Galagidae > Otolemur > Otolemur garnettii. Next base: position 8,566,365 of record NW_003852419.1, read on the forward strand.
GAGATGAGCCATGATCTTATTCTCCCAGGGCTGAGGTGAAGGACAGTGGGTGAGAGTCACAGAGTCACAGTTGGGTGGAGGTTGTGGTATGAACTGAGCAAATTAAGAAGGGGAGGAAAGGCCATGAGGAAGGTGTAAAATGAATAATGACCATGGCTAACAGGTAAGATAAACATCTCCTTCCCCACACAAGAAAGCTTGTCTCTACTCTTCTATCTCCCATGAAGACTCCCCTACTCTCTTCACTTACTTTCTGGGCCCTTTACTTGACATGATTTGGTTACTGAGGATTGTTCTTCCATCTCTGTAGGTACTGACATTGTTTCACCAACTGTATTACAACCACATTAGAGCAGGCTACCTATTTCACATTGCTTTGATTCTCTGTTTTGTAAAAAGGTATTTCTTTCAAAATGCAGCCTACTGGCCTCTTATAACACTTGCCTACAAAGCTACGATTTAAAATTGTACACCATTTGGATTTACTGAATTTCTGGGGATATGCTCAAGAACCTGCTTTCTTTTTTTATAATTTCAGATTGATAATGATTAGGTTACAATGTTTGCATTTGTTAGGTAAAGTCTCTGTTAGAGTTGTGTCCTGCACCCAGGAGTGCCATGTACCCTTACATTAGGGTGACCAGACATCCCGATTTTGGCGGGACAGTCCCGCTTTTCAACAATTTGTCCCACGTCCCAAGGAGTTTTAAAAAAGTCCTGATTTTTGGAAAGAATGCACGATCAGGCTGGAGAATAAGAAGGGAATATACAGTTTTCGGCCGCCATATGGCTATTTCGCCAGAATATGAGTTTTATATTATTTTTGTTAATTTTATAATGTTAAACTGTAATAAATAATTGCTCAGAAGTGATTATCAAGATCTGCTTATCGAAGTTTGCATTGTTGTCAGGCCCTGCCTGCCCCGTCCCCTGCCCCGCACCCCCGCTCCGCCCCGCCCTGCCATGTTGTCCCGCCTTACAGATGTTAAAATCTGGTCACCCTACCTTACATTGTGCCCATTAGGTGGGAGCACACCAATCCCCCTTTTTCCTCCCCTGCTCCTCCTCTCCACAACATGAATTGAATTGAGTTTTTCCCTTGTGTTGGCATGTATCCGTTTGTCTACTGGCTTCATAGAAGAATGTGTTTCAGTGCCATCAGGTTAATAAAAGATATGTAGAGTCTCATCTTTTTTTTAAAAGGCTGAATAGTATTCCATGATATACATATACCACAGTTTGTTAATCCATTCATGGGTTGATGGGCACTTAGGTTGTTTCTACATCTTGCCTATTGAAAATTGAGCTGTGATAAACAATCTAGTGCAAATGTCCTAAAATGATTTTTTTTTCTTCTGGGTACATGCTTAGTAATGGGATTGTGGGATCAAATGGAAGGACTACTTTGAGTTCTCTGAGGATTCTCCATACTTCTTTCTAAAGAGGCTATATTACTTTATAGTCACACTAACAGCAGGGGTCTGTATTTTAACAAGAGACTGGTGCTCATAAGTGTTTGCTAACCTGAGACTTGGCACTGAGCAGATGTTCATAAATCTCTGGTGCTGTGTTACAATGATGCTTTCCGGTATGTCTGCATGTATTTAGGAAGAACCAAGAGATGTCCATTTGCTCCAGGTGTCCTATCTTTGCCATTAGCTATTAGATACCTTGAGGATTGATGGCCTTCCCAAACATCTGTATTTCCTTTTAAATTTTTTCTATAGCAGTAGGCACGTTCCTCAATGAACAGAAATTTAAATGTGTTAATGAAATTTCTATTTAATCCTTTCTACTTATTCCTTTGTTCTGCTTTTGCTAACACTGAAAATTACTGCTGCTCCCCCAATAATACTTTGGAGTTTACTAACGACATTCTTGTGTAAAGACTGGCCACAAAGGACTATCATACAACAAATCGGTCCTATGATAATAAAGAAATGTTCCTCCCTATTTCTCCTTCTAAAATTAAATTTAAGAGAGTCATTTTGATTTCAACATGCACATGTAAGATTGTATATGTATGTAAGTGTAACTACTTCACATGAATACATCTAGTAATAATCTGTCAATTAAGACCAGTGTTAATGAGCTGTAAGATAGACTTACCCAGACACCCATGGCTTTGTCTTTTATTACAAAAGGTGTTCCTTAACACTCATGTCTAACTCCTGCACAAACCTTCTGGGCTTTCGTTTTATTATTTCAAATAGGCAAAAGTCAAAGTTGGAAATTTAGATTTGAGAACACGTAGCTTATGTCCATAACAACAGGGAAATGAGGTGTTATCATCTATATATTTTAGGCTTTACATTTTTTAATTTTGAGAAGACCCTTACTTTCTACTTCCATTTGATTATACTGAGAATATGTCTTCTATTCAAAAATCATTTTTTAACAAAAAATTAAATATATGTATTTTAAGAATGAAAAAACCTATCCACATTAAAGATCATCTAATCAATACACCTTAATTATGAGGATTATGTGGCCTAGTTGGGTTAAGTGATTGACTCAGAGTTGCAAAGTTAATTAAATTATAGATTGGTTTCTCATCCTGAGACCTATGAAAAAGCTTTAAGAGGACCATGAACCTTCAAAACCATATGCAAATTATATGTATACAACTGTGCCTTTTTATGGAGAGATCCACAACTTTATCTGATTCTCAGAAATGTCCCTCAACACAGTCTGTGTTTTAACTATAATTTATAAAACATTTACTAGTTATAAAATATTAAAGATTGTATAATATAAACTTCCAGTTAATGAAGGGCACTCCCTAGATAATAATTATGGTTAATATCATAACTTCTACCTTAAATCTTAACATAATTGATAACCTACTATTTCTCATATTATCATGGTTCAAAGGTCTAATCATTGGAAAGGCCTTCACATCTTTAAACAATATTATTTCCTTCCTATATTTTCTCACATTGGTTTAAGTACTACCCTTTGGAACCACAAAAAAATAAAGCCACTTTTGCTTAGTCAGAATATCTTTCAAATATTTGAAGATGACCATTACAGTCCTTTGAATCTATCCTTCTCTGGTTGTAAGAGCCAAGATCCCTCAGTATTGTAATCATCCTTTTAGCCTCAAGACACGTAGAGAGGGAAAAAACACATTTAAATTTGTCAATATTCTCAAATATATATTGAATACAGTTACAACTATTTAAATCACACACAAACTTTATAGCCACACACACACACACACACACAACTAAAAACTATAAATAATGGCCCACTTGCAGTCTGACTTGTCCATGATTCTCTCCCTCTATTGGCTATATTCCCATTTTTGCTGGGTGAATCATGGTATTTTATTATCTAACTGGGAAGATTAGAGGCTAATGAATTTTCTAGAAGCAAAGCAAAAGATGTGTACATGGCCATTCAGACTCAATTCTAGATAATCACATTTCCAATTTCTATAGTAATGATGTTCACATAAATGAAACATTGGAAATTTCCAAAAAAGAAACATTAAACACTTTTATTTAGAGGAGTAATCTAGCACTTTTCCCAGAGGCTGAGTCAGAAAGAAACAATGGAGAAGCACAGATTCAGAAAATGAGTAGAGCAAGGAAGGATGAGTTGAGTACAAAGGTTTTCTTTCTACTTTAAGTGTCTAAAAAATGCTCTTCAGGTTTACTTGATTAAAAACTGCTAAGCAACCCTTTTTTGCAAGACACGATTACAGTGCAAACCACAGTAATGTAGCAACAATCATGCAAATACTTTAAACCCAGAAAATGGACAAGATGAAAAATTTGAGTTCCCACTCCCATTGATTGTTCATGCTAGCATTTCCCAAAGACTGTTAGAAGCAACATTGATTCTATCAAATGCTCAGGGAAGATAAAAGACCAGTGGCTAAATATACTTCCAAAACATCCCCCACTGTATCTGTATCTTAGTGATTTTCACTACAAATTATATATTTCAGGCTCTAAGAACCTCCCTTTTTGAAGACACCCATTAGCATCCTGCAACATTATTCATTCCTCAGAACGCACTCTAAGCACTGCTGTGCCACACTGATTTAATTAATCAAATTTCTGTCAAGTCTTCACTTCTCTTTGTTTTTTGGGGTTTTTTTTTGTTTTTTTTTTTTTTGGTGGTTTTTGTTTGGCCAGGGCTGGGTTTGAACCGGCCACCTCTGGCATATGGTGCTGGCACCTTACTCCTTTGAGCCATAGGTGCCACCCCCCTTTGTGGGGTAAATATGCTTATTCATGGTAGTAAGATCCCATTCTTCCCTATGACAGTTCCTCTTCTGCAGACTCCTTATGAGCCACAGCACACACTGATGGGGAGTCTCTGTTATGATTGATTAGATTACACCCTTGACTTCTTTTCCCCACAGATCTAGATCCTGAAATCAGACTGGAAATTGTGGTTGCTATTCCTCTTCTCCCTCCAACAGCCAGACAGCTAACTGAACTCATCTCTCTCCTATACCCCACACTTTCACTTGCAGGGAGATTTAAAACCCTACCTAACAGGTACAGTGAACAGTACTCTGGTAATAGGCACACTCATAGCCCTGACTTAAGCAATATAAAGCTATCCCTGTAACAGAAAACATTTGTGCCTTCTTAGTATATTGAAATAAATAAAAATAAATTAGAAATAAGTGAAATAAAATAAGAATGATAAAAATTCAGATTTGTAAGGAATCTCACTTATACCTCAAGATCACATTGGGTGCTTTAATTCTATTTTCCAGAGAGCTCTGTATTTGAATAAAAAAGTAGGCACACATTCTGTACTGTTTTCCAAGAATGATGGAGAGTAGGAGGTAGGTACACAGGACAGTATTCAAAACATTTCTAGGTCTTGGTTTTAATATCATCACCAATGGTATTGTGATCATCATGTGTTTTTAAAGTCCTTAGATTTCAACATCATATTAAATTATCTGCAAGTGGTCTAGGAAGTGTTCTGGATTTGCTTCTAAATAACACAGTTGGAGGTTGAAGATTAAAAGGATTTCGGTTAGAGAGAAGCATTATTGGCCTATCAAATAAATGTTAGACTTGGGTGCACTTCAGTTACTCTTTCTCTTTATATTTGCATATGAATAAAATGACCTGTTATCAAAATTAAATAATAATAAAAAACACCAAAATCCCACACAAATAAATTTATTTGCCAATCCTCACAAATAAATTCATAGACATAGGTAAAAGTGTTGGAAAGTTTTTGCCAAGTGTCCAAAGCATTCACTATTATAACTAATAGATTTTGCATAAGCTGTTATGATCAACCCCAGGCACATTCTCTGTTTGAGTGACTGACCTCATTAGAGCAAAAAGAAAATATTAAAATCACCATAAAATATGTAATTACTCGCTGCTTGGAATTCATAATGGTCAGTATGCAATACAGAATTTAGAATTCTATCCAATATTTTGAAACAGTATTTTCAGATTCATATTTTGTAAATTACAAATAAATTCCAATTTGAATGCTAGCAAATGCAACAAGTTTCTGTAAATGCTTTTGAGTTTTACAGCCTTCCTTTTGACAGATTTCTTAAGCTATGGAATGCAGCCATCAGCAATCTGTGGAAACATGAAATGCTGCAAGTCTATTTTTATGCAGCTAGGATCAAGTTACTAAATGGATCAAAAGAAATAATTTCTTTGAAGAGGTGGCTGGTGACACCAGTGCCCTAAAAATAAGTGCAATTTTGTGGGGACAAAAACTTGTTTATATCTCAGAGAAAGTAACTATAGATATATTTTCCATATATACACTTGCACTCAAAATATATTATGTGAAGTTCTGAACATTTTTTAATATGACTTATTTTAACATTTCTTTTATTAAGAGGAAAATTGTGTGCTACCTCTTGAGTAACTGACATGGATAAAAACAATTATTCCTACCAGGCTTAGCTTTATTGGGTCAAAATGAAAACAATGACAATCATTCACCCAATTCTTACTTTGGGCCAAATATCAGTCAAATACTTCCTAACATTATTTCATTTGATTTAGAACTAAATTTTATTTTAATAACTGTTACAGACAATGTTAAAGAAGAAGGAACTGATTCTTAGTGTTTTAAGTGTAACTTTCCAAAGTTTACAGAGGTCCTACGTCTGTGAGTTGGAATTTGAAAGCTAGTTTAATTCCAAAGCATTTAATCACTAATTTATACGCTATATCTTTATGTTAGATAATATATCAGTGGATTAAAAAATATAGGGAACATGTTGAGAAACAGAAGAGTCTTTCAAAGTATCTTTGAATGTGACAGTAAGTTTGCTTACCAAAAATGTGATACATTTGAAGGTCAAAGCAATAAACAAAGTATACGGAAGACAACAGAGCTCAGATGCATGGGGGTACCAATCTATCTAAATAATATGATATTATATAATTTTTTAAACACAATAAGAAGTCAGAGAACAAAAAATTCAGAGAGTTCTGTAGGACACAGAGGAAAGGTTGATTTAAGAATACAAACGGAAACCCTTAAAATATTTTTTAAAGGAAACCACTTCGGGCTCTGAAGTTAAAAATAAATACAACCTCTTCACAGACAATAATAAACAAATAAACAAACCAGGTCTTGAAATAGAATTAGATAGTCTTGGTCGTAGAGGACAAAATACCCTCTTAGACACTGATTCATTTAGAACTCTCGCTGCGTAATAGACTTTACTTTCAAAGTCCGGTAGGAGGGACCGAATGACTGAAAAAAGTTTATTGCAAAAGATAATCCAAGTAAAATCATTCTGGGCATCATCTTAAGTCACTAAAATAAGAAGCAAAAAGATAAAAAAAAAAAAAA